>NC_059334.1:21258188-21860006 GCF_018350155.1 Leopardus geoffroyi
TCTGTATGCTGATCATCTTCCATCTTCCCCCTGACTTGGCTAAGAGCTGGGGGTAACAAACAATGAATCTTGCTTTTCCCAGTCCTTCCTCTATGACTTTTCTTCTGAGCTGCCATGCCCCTTTCTAATGGTTCATTTCTCTTTCTCTTTCACTTAACTTGGCTTTTATATATCTGTCCATCACTGACTCTAACTACTAGCTAGGATGGCTTGACTCTTTTTTAATTTTCAAAAGAAGCTGCTTGTTCTGAATGTGTGATGCTAGAGAATAGGTTTTGGTAAGTCCTTAAGAACAGTTGTTTATGTTCTTTCAAAGGTTGCCAAGTAATAAATAGTTGTTTGAAAGTGAAGGGTAAAGTGGTATTTCATCACCCTGTTCTCTGCTGTTCTTGTGATGGCTCAAATCATAAAACATTGTGTTTCAACCTTCGTAGAGAGATCCCATAAGCTTGGGGTTACTGAGTGGGCAGAGACACTTGCTTCCCTACTCAGTACCCAGGGCACTACTCAATCCCTGCCCAGTTGGAACTCCGCTGGTTGAACCTTTGAAATTCTAAAGCTGATTGAAGCGTCTGAGCCAACAAAAGAGGCAAAGGGCCTTTGTACTTCAGCAAGGAAATGTTCCAGTTCTTTTGCACTTGACTAATGAAGGCTGGCCCTGAAGCCCTAGCGTCCCTGGTGCACAGAAGGGGGTTGTAGGAAATAAAGGCAACTTCACTCTCTGAGGTCATTCTTCTCTTCCCAGGGACTTTTATGGATGGCCTTCCAGTCATTGAGGGGTTTGCTACTCATTCAGATTTCATAGCTTTGGATCTGGGTGAGGGAAAAAAAGAGAGGGAGAGCTATCTTGTATATTGCTGAATTGCATCAAGTATTCCAATGTCTGGACTCTTAGGTGTGTTTTCTTTCATTTACATTAGTTCCCACCTAGCTTCACATGAGTGAAAGCCACCTGAAGACCCTTTTAGAGATTTCAGTTTGCCATCCTGAATTTAATTTGTAAGTTACAGTGCTATGAAGATGTAAATTATTTATTTTTGTTGTTATTGTTGGATCAAGTTAAAACAATTAATAATAAAGAATCAGATATTCATTTTAGTACCATCTAATGCCTCCAGTAAGCTGAGTGAAGAAAGTCTGCTCTTGACACAATTTTAGAAAATGTGAGATTTTTAAAAGCCCAGGACTCAAATTACAAATTGCGATCTATTGTGTTATACATCTTGATATGGAAATTGAAGTAAATAGAATTGTAAACAGCAGGCCTGAAAGGAGTTTTAAAATTTGATCCCCAAATCTCAACTTTATAAATAAGCTATTTGGGACCTAGAGTGATTATTGGACATGAGTTAGTGTGTACGATGATAACAGTGTCCTACTTGTAATTGACTAGAAATCTCCATATTTGCAAATCCATTAAATTAATTATGGTATGGCATCTGAGTTTACCATGTAACAATGCAATGTAAAGGATGGTTCTGATACCACTTAGAAGGATCTGGCCCAAATCAGATTCCAAGTTTAGATCTAGTCCTACCTAAAATTTTCTATAATTTATTATAGCTGAAGACTCAAAGGGTTATTTTTATGCAGAGAAAATTGGACTCATGTAAAAGTTATTTTCATCACTTTGTCTAATTACAAAGCTGAGCACAGAACTATGACTGTTCAAACATGTGGCAGATATAACAAAGGATGAATAGAAATGAAAGACAGTCTTGACCAGCTGCCAAGGTAAGCAAAGATGTGAGAAATGACTCCCATGATTGGAGGGGAAATTAAGAAAGCAATAATTTCTTTCTAGAATGTTTACACACTCTATTTAGTTAGGTATTTTAAGGGTTTGTGTTAACTATGATATTGATTTTTCCTTAGTTTATTACATTCCTTAAATGCAGTTTATTTCAGTAATAATGTGTGTTTTTATTACAACTGACTTCAAGGAAATGGTCTCTCGCTGAGAAAAAGGAAGAGACAGACTTATAGGTGGACCAGGGAAATGTAAATTTGAACAAATAGAGTCAGAGTCCCTCCATGTGATTTTTTTCCCCTTCCTTTGGGATAACACAAATCTACATTAGCACTGAGGAGACAATCATTAGCATTAAAGAGGAAATCATTAGCACTGGGGAGAGAAAATTTAGGCAAAAAAACACTTTTGGTTAAAAGGGATAGGAAAGAAAATTTAGCACAAGGAGGAAGAGCTCCTGTCAGTCAACTATTTTGAGTTTTTTAAAAAAGCAAAAAAACTCTGGTCAAGAGAAATACTTTAACTTCTTCTCAACTATCAATTACCTCTGGGGAGATAAAATAGATTTTAGCTTATCTAGTTTCCTTCTAATATATTGATGCTGAGAAGTAGTCTGCATGCAAGTCAGAGAAACCTGGAATTAAACCAAATCAAGTACTTTATAGCCCTGTGATCTCGAGTAAATCTCAATGTTTCTATACCTCAACTTCTACATCCAATAAATAGCGCGGGGTTGAATATTTTTAGGGTTGATACAAGGAGTAAGTGCAAAAAGATAAATGTCAATAAATAGTAGTTTTTAATTTCTGATGAACAGATTGTTGTCTGAGACTCAGCAATGTCAGGATATCTCCATTGTCTCTGGAAGTGACTGAAAGAGAAGCTATTTTCTTATTCATTTAGTTATTCTTGCTTCCCAGGGACCAAACAACTTAGGAAAAAAAGGTATCTTGGTTTGCCTTGGTCCAAGGTATATTACTTCCTACAAAATTGAAGAGGTCAGGAAAAGGTTGGAGCGAGTAATTTTCAGGCTTCTGTGAGGTAGGACCTTGTGCTTGGAGTCTGGCAAATTCTCATAATTTCAGACACGGGTGTATATAAATATGTTACAATGCAAACATAAATGCCCATGTGTGTGGTGGGGAGGAGCTGAAAGCTGTCACTCAATGAGCACAGACATTATTTTGTTTTAAATTCTTATTACTAAGCATCTGCTATGTGTTCAGCACTGTTTCAATGCTTTATATATGCCATTCTTTGTTTAACTCTCACCATTGTCCTATGGAAAAGATACTATCCTCATTTTGCACTTGAGATAACCAGATAGAGAAGTTAACCTGGAATCATGAACAATGTCTACATTGTAAAGTGGAGGTAAGGAGTCTAGTTAGTACTCTTTTCCAAAAATCTAGTTGAGAGGAATTTTTGGTCTGTGGGAATGGAGACAAGTAAATCTCTTGGAAAGATTCTGCAATGTTTTTTATTCTTGTTCCGAATGGCATATTATAAAAATCAATTAATTCAGTTAAACAGCAACTAAATATGAAAAATATGACTCTTCTGGATCATATCTTGTACTTCTTCTTTAATAAAAGTGATTTATAAATATATCAAATACACTTGAATTCAGAGATAGTATCAAACTTCTATGTCTTTATTTTAAAGGCCTTTAGATAGTAAGATTGAGAAATCTTCCTTGTGAAGTGTTCAGTAATCCTCACTTCCAGGCCCTACTTTTGGATAGCTGACCAATAAAACTGAGCCTCTGATTAGTAAGCATTATGTTGACCCTGAAGGGATTGCTATTATATCAATAATTTACCTCTATCATGAAACTATCAAATGAAAATAGCCAATACAATCTTGTTTTATTTAGTTGTTTCTTTTATACTGCCTCCCCTTTCCCTATAATGAACCATATATACTACACACAGCTGTAAAGAAATATCTTTAAAAATATTCTTATGAACTTCATTTTGAATAAATGCACAACTCATCTGTAGCCAGAGTGAGCCAGTTACATGTTAGCAACCAAAAACATTTCTTCCACTAATGTGATGCTAAAGTCTTGAATTTTACCCTCAGAGAGGCTTCCAGCACCAAAATGCTAATTACTTTAGAGCAGGGTTTCTCAGACTTGACAGTCCAATTGACATTTTGGACCAGATAATTTGTTGTGGGGAATTGCCCCGTACATTGTAGGAATGGTTAGCTGCGTCTCTGGCCTATACTTACTACAGAGAAGTGGCAACTACCCCATCTTTCCAACTTATGATTATCAAATGTCTACATAGTGCCAAGTGACCCCTGAGGAAACAAAATCGCCTCCAACTAGAACCAGAGACAAAACTATGTTATTCTATTTTTAGTCACAGACAATGTGATGTTACTTGTTTTTCCATATGGACAAAAATCTGTATGAGAAAACCTCAATAGACAAGTTTGTGATTATCATTGTAGAAATAAATGTATCTTTGTTAAAAAGCAATATATGTTTATTGCAGGTAAAAACAGAAATAAATTAGGTCAAACTCTCAGAAAATAATATTTAAACACTTAAAAAATTTTTAATGTGTATTTATTTTTGAGAGAGAAAGAGAGAGTGTGAGTGGGTAAGGGGAAGAGAGAGAGGGAGACACAGAATCCAAAGCAGGCTTCAGGCTCTGAGCTGTCAGCACAGAGCCCAATGTGGGGCTTGAACTCAAGAACTGCAAGAACATAACCTGAGCTGAAGTCAGACACTTAACCCACTGAGCCACCCAGGTGCCTCTTAAACACTCTTATTCCCATTTTCCAGAGATACCTAGCATTATTATCTATTAATCTCAATCAAAATCTTCAAAATGAGATTATACTGTAAGTATTGCTTAGTAACTTGATTATATTTAAGTTAGCAATATATGACAAATAATTATCTACCTGCAGCATAATTTTAAACAGAATAGCATTCCACTGTATGTCTTTACCATTGGTGAGTCATTCATTCATTTAGTAAATAGAGTGAATCTCTATGTGTCAGGCACTGTGCTAGTTCCAGAGATAAAGCTGTGAAGAAGGTAGATGGGCAAGAAACTGAGCTCATAAAGTCGGAGAGGCTAACAAAGCAAATAAATAAAGACAGAACAGGTAATGGCCTAACACCCTTTAGGAAGAGACCTTGGCAGTCAGGCGTGAGGGGTGGATCAAGATAGATGATCTTCTACTTTTCAGTGAAGAGTAGCCAGTGCCAAAGACAAGCTGTTGTCCTACTGATCTATGCTTCCCTCCATTTATTTATTATTATATTGCTTAATAAATGATTGAAGGATTTAGATTTTTATATAAACAAACATTCCTCAATCATCCATACTCCTGATTTGGTATCATTTCCACGACTCTTTCTCTCTCCCAATTCCCCAAGATGTGCAGGCAAATATTTGATATCTTGTTGCTGTATTCTTAGGAGGTCTGAATATATGCAGTGACCCTCTGACTCTAATGGAAACAAACACTCCATAGGTAGAAATTATGATTTTAAAAAAGTAGTTGAACTTAAATCAATAAAGTACTCTAAACTGAGGTCTTCTTGTTTTATGTAGTTTCTTCTAAGTATAACAGCAGACCTATCTCCTCCTGATTAGTTATCACTATGCCTGTCAGGATGGTAATTACTCTTCTTGCAAGCTGGTCCTTTGACAGGAGTCTTGGAAGAAGGAGTTCAATGGAACTTTTGCCACTCCCTCTATAAACCCACAGAACTCACAGTTGTGGGAGTGGTAAGGAAAACTTCCTTGACTGTGTTGCTAGGAGTGATGGGAAACAGGTAATCAGAGACATTTGAATTTCTACTTTTTGGACCCATGTTTTTTTTACCAATTGAAAACACAGCCCTGTATAATAGTCATTGATTTAGAGTGTATATTAGATTCTTTGAGATGGTATCCTATCTTTGTGTATCGTTCCAAGCTGGCACCTTAACAGATAGTTCTGTCACTCTTTCAGGCCAGCAGCTCCAGAGTGGTAGAGTATGAGACAGGACTGGTGATCCCATTGTCTCATGCCCATTGCTGTACCTCTTTGGCTTTAAAATAAGTCCCTTGGTCTGTGCAATGTCATATGGCCAATGGATCAGTCTCTAAGCCTACAGATAGTGGTGCTGGCTGAAGATCTAAAGATGGGCAAGAAAGGTTCCTGGGTGGCTCAGTCAGTTAAACTTCTGACTCTTGGTTTTGGCTCAGGTCATGATCTCATGGTTTCATGAGTTTGAGCCTTGCATCAGGCTCTGAACTGGCAGCATGAAGCTTGCTTGGATTCTCTCTCTCCCCCACTCACACTTGGGACTTTCTGATCCTCCCCCACTCACACTGTCTCTGTCTCTTTCAAATAAATAAACTTAAAAAAATAAGGATAAGCAAGAAAAGACAGACTCATACCAAAAATAGAAGTGAATTCTCATCAAAATGGAACTCATTTTGACTATTCAACATTGTACTGGAGGTCCTAGCCAATGCAATATGGCAAGAAAAAGAAATAAAGGCATTGAGTATGATGTTAGCTATGGTTTCATCACATATGGCCCTCATTATGTTGGGCTATGATCCCTCTAAACCCATTTTGTTGAAAGTTTTTATCATGAATGAATGTTGAACTTTGTCAAATACTTTTACTACCATCTATTGAGATGATCATGTGATTTTTATCCTTTGTTTTGTTGATGTGATGTATCATGTTGATTAATTTGTGAATATTGAACCATCCTTGCATCTTGGAATAAATCCCACTTGAATATGTTGAATACTTTTAGTGAGTTGTTGAATGCAATTTGTTAATATTTTGTTGAGAATTTTTGCATCTGTGTTCATCAGGGATATTTGCACGTAGTTTCCTTTTTTTGTAGTGTCTTTGGTTTTGGTATCAGGGTAAAGCTGATCTTGTAAAATACATTTGGAAACTTCTTTCTCTTCAATTTTCTTGTAGTAGAATGAGGAGAATAGGTATTACTTTTTTAAACATTCATTCATTTGTGAATCCATCTGGTTTTAGATTTTTGTTGGGAGTCTTTTGATTACAATTCAATTTTGTTACTAGTAACTGGTCTGTTCAGATTTTCTATTTCTTCCTGATTCAGTTTTGTAAAATTGTATATTTCTAGGAATTTATGCATTTTTTCCAGGTTGTCCAATTTATTGGCATAGAATTTTTTATAGTATTGTTTTATAATCCTTTGTATTGTTGGGGTGTAAGCATTCAAATTAGGATTGAAGAAATAAAACTATTTGCAGATGACATGCTTATCTATGTAGAAAATCCTAAAGAATTTACAAAACTCTTATGAGAAACAAAATGTAGTTTAGAAAGGCCATGATATATATATACAGTCTCTCAGCTAATAGCACCTATATAGCATTGGGATCAAAATATATTTATAAATTAAATATGAGCAAAATATAATAAAATTAACAAAGTAACACCATCATTATAATGTGACAGTTTCTTTTTCCTCTGTTTTAACCCATTATAACATCCTACATTGTTTTTGGGTGAGCACGCCTATTATTACCTTGTTCTATGTGATAACTCAAATTCTTCTTCTACTCTTTCTATTTATACTATTTATATAGCCATCTGAAATCAATTTGCATTTAAAAATTTTTTTTTCAACGTTTATTTATTTTTGGGACAGAGAGAGACAGAGCATGAACGGGGGAGGGGCAGAGAGAGAGGGAGACACAGAATCGGAAACAGGCTCCAGGCTCTGAGCCATCAGCCCAGAGCCTGACGTGGGGCTCGAACTCACGGACCGCGAGATCGTGACCTGGCTGAAGTCGGACGCTTAACCGCCACCCAGGCGCCCCTCAATTTGCATTTTAATTGGCTTGAATGTTTTGTTTATTTATTAACTCTTGATGAGTAAGCACAGATAAAAGTGATACAACTTGTACTCCACACAATCATAATCACATCTACAAATGTACTCCATTGTATGCTACCACCAAATGATCCAGAATATGATTATATTATAATAACTAATTTTTTTTTAATTTTCATAAAAATGGACCAAAAATCACATAAGGGCCTTCCATAATAATATATCCGTGGATTACACAGAGGTTTATGGATCCCAGTTTTGAGAAATGCTGGTAAATACCATTCATTTGCCAATAAACCCTATAAAGTCTGGTAGTACCCCTTGTATTGTGTCATATACATTAGGGCTAAGAACTTTTCAAGCTTTTATGGAACAAGGAGAATGCTCAGTGAAGATTTATTGCTTATTTCTTAACACATATTGAGTTCTCATCTGACATTTATGGATTAAATGACACCCAAACTCCCCTTCAATGAACAAAAAGCCTTTGACCTATATGAAATTCTAAGCTTCATATCTTTATTTCTGCCATCTAGTTTAAGGAGAGGCTCAAATTAATATTCCCTGAATAGTAAACAGTAAATGCATTTATGAACAACATGGAAGTATGAGGTTTATCTCATTTGATCATATCACAGCCCTAAGAAGAAGGTTATGTTTTATCTCCACAAACAGTGCTTGGAAAAACACTAAAGTTCTGAGGCTTAGGGAAGGCCAAGAATTTGCCTAACATCACCTGGCTACTAGGCAGCAGAGCTGGGGTTTAAACCAGAGTTTAAAGTTGGCTCAGTGCATCCTGAAAGCTTCATGGACATCTTTGATGACATTTGCCTCCTGAGTTCTACAGTTTGCCTTCCAACTGCTTAAGTTGCTTGGAATGCCTGTTTCATAAACATAAGTGAGGAAATCTCATCTTCCGTCCACGAAGATCCACAATGAAGTAATCTCATTTCTCAATGGGGGTTTAGTAGGTTTATTTGTAGTCTGGAGTTTTGTGTTTCCTTTTTTCCTGTTTAATGATTTGATTTGGGCAGCTGTGGCATGCTACTAATGTATTAGGAGCACTAATGTACTTATGTGAGAAGATAGACTTTATGGTAAAGAAAGAGATAATTCTGATTTTCTTTGATAATCAAAACTTACCACTTCCCCTTAAAACACCCAAAGAGAGGAACTGCTGATCCTCCATTCTCTACATTATCCCAGATGGAACTGAAGGAGATTCACAAGTCATCTGGATTTAATTAGATAGTGTACTGTGTGGATATGTTGGTGGTAGTACTACTGAGGAGAATGAGTTTTAATGGAGAATATCTTAGATTTGGAGTCAGGTATTCTGGTTTCTCTCTTCTCACTAACCTGTCACTCTGGTTCTCTTTTAGCAAAGGGGAAAAAAATATGTTTCTGTTACCTCACTGGGTTTTACCATTACTTTAGAGATCAGATAATAAATTGTTTGGAAATATCTCAAAACGCACAACCACTGCAGAATGAAAAAGAATCTTTTGTTATTATTATAGTACTGCAGAATTTTTTGTATATATATATGAAATTTATTGTCAAATTGGTTTCCATACAACACCCAGTGCTCATCCCAACAGGTGCCCTCTTCAATACCCATCACCCACCCTCCCCGCCCTCCCACCCCCCATCAACGCTCAGTTTGTTCTCATTTTTTATATAGTACTGCAGAATTTAAACCATGTTTTTTTTTACAACTTTTTGATTATATGATTATTAACTCTCTCATTTATGATGGCTTAGATGGGATCAATGATGGGGAGCATGGTGTTTTAAAGCTCTAATTTTGGAGTTTAGTATCTCTGTATGACCTCCCTCAGCCATAGAAGCCCTCTATCATATAGTTAGTTTGCCCTTTATTTGTAAATTTCCCTTCCACTTTCTATTTCCCTCAGGTTGCAGAAATTGAAATATTCAGGCATGTTTGCCAGAAGTCAAAGAGTTATTATTAATTCCATATTGGGCTAAAGATTCCAAAACTGTTTGAGTAAGAGAAAAATAATCTTCATTGAGCTTGTAATTAGCCAGCTGTGGCTGGGGGAACCAGCTTCTATTAGGGGAAACTTCAGCTGGATTAAATAATAGCAGTGTGCAATTCCCTGATTTTGGCCCTAGTTTGGAAATGTAGTGACTCTGCACAGAGCTTGCTCTTATAAAGATATTCGTGGCCATCCTCATTTCATGGCCAAATACTTGGAAACCTGGGTCATGGAGTGTGTTATTGAAAATATGTCAACTGTTCGTTAGGCAACTAACAGTAGGAGGGGTAAAAAGATTCTGTTATTTCCACTGATGTTGGGCTCTCAGCACTAGTCTTGCTCCTTTGGGAAGTCAAAGGAAGATAGACAAGAAATGAAAAACAAGCCATCAAAAAACCAGCACATGAGTACTGAACCTAGAAGTATTAGGGAATTTTTTCCCCAAACCCACTGTTCCAGGAGATGTAGACTGGTTTAATAGCTGGAAAACAGATTTTCATTAGTTGTCTCCTCTTGTTTCAAACTTTAATTTTGAACTTTCTAATTTAAAGTATGATTACAAAGATATTATGTGGTCTCTGTAGAAAAATCTTATATCTATTGATAAACAAAAATGAAAAGAAGGAATCAACTTGTACAATCCATGGGATTAATCATCATTCTTGCTGAATTTACCTCACTGGATCAGTGAAGATTCAATCTGATAAGTGACATGATAGTTGTTCAAAAGGGTCCAGTTGAATACAGAAGGGTAAGAGCTACCCCTCACTGAAAGCTTACTATATTTCAAACACTCTTCTGACCACTGTGTGAGTGGGTGTCCTGTGTCCTCCCTACAAACCCAGATAGGTGTTATTGTTCCCATTATAGAGATAGCAAATGTAAACCACAGAGATGTTTAGAAACTCACCCAGGGTCACACAACTAGTAAGAGGCAGAAGCTAAATTGAAATACAACAGACTGACTCCAGAGCTCACACTCTAAACCAGGAGTAAGCAAATTATAGCCTGAATGCCAAATGTGGCCCTGCCATTTGTTTTTGTAAATAAACTTATTTACACACAGATGTCAATCATTATTTTATCTTATTTTATTTTTTAATGTTTATTTATTTATTTGAGAGAGAGAGAGAGAGAGAGAGAGAGAGAGAGAGAATGAGCAGGGGAGGGACAGAGAGAGAAGGAGAGAGAGAATCCCAAGCAGGCTCTGCACTGTCAGCACAGAGTCTGACATGGGGCTCAGTCTCACGAACCATGAGATTATGACCTAAACCCAAATTAAGAGTTGGGAGGCTCAACTGACTGAGCCACCCAAATACCCAACGTCAATCATAATTTTAAAATCCAGGGATAATCTTGTTGATTATTGGTAGGTATATCCATGCTTTTCCCTTTCTTTCTTTCTTTCTTTCTTTCTTTCTTTCTTTCTTTCCTTCCTTCTTTTTACTTTTTTTTGAGGGAAAGGAAAGAGATGATAATGGCTACAAGTAGAGAATTTGTTAAACTTACTTAATATTCGAACTGTTTCCAGAAAACTATCACTCAATGGATTTGTAAGAAGAAAGTTTTCTACATTAGAGGAGAACAGAATATTAGTTGATTAAACTCTTTGTATATATCTAATTAGATAAGGCTATACCCTCAGATAGATTTTGATAATGTTGTCTTTGGTAAGCACAGCTGGCTGTATTGTCATTGTTCAAGACTCACTTAAAATACTGCTTTATGCCTTGATCCTAAGTAAAACTCTGAAAATGCTAAGTTTGAGATGCTGGTTTGGAAGCTAAGGATTGTGTGGTGTAAACATATTTTTGAAATGTAAATACCAGTTATTCTTGAAGAGAAAACAAAACAAAAACAAAATTCTAAAGGCCAAAATTAGTTAAAATCAAAATGAGTTTATTAAACACTGCTTCCAGAACCATAAAGTAAATATTAGGAAAGTTTGCTCTCTTCATGAACAGGGCTCCTTGTTAGTATATATGTTAGTATACATGTTTAAAGCACCATTCTTCCGGGTTATTCCATTCTTTGGGGACTATGAGTCTTTTGTTCCTTGTGGACTATTTTACAACACTGTAAATTGTAGGTTACTGATAGCAGTTCAAAAGAATTCTTGTCTATAGATATGCAAATAAATTCTGTCTAGTGGAAGTTCAAAAACTTCTCTCCTCCATAGTAGAATCAGCCAGTTTTTGTGTCCATTTGCAAATTCATTTCAACACTGCTGATCTATAATCCTATCTGTACTTTGGACACTCTTTTGAACTGGTTATAACATTTTACCAGTTCTCTTATTTATTTAGTGAATTAAATAAAATCTTTGACATACGTTCACTTTGTATTTGTTAAAAAACTAACCTTTAACCTGAGCTCAGGCTCTAGTGTGAGTCATAGATACCAATCCTATTTTGGCTATTTACCAGCTATGTAACATTAGGCAAAAGCTTAACCTCTGTTAAAAATACCTGCCTCAAAGAATTGTTGTGGTGTTATGTGATATGTTACTTCTATTACAAAATGTAGATGCACTCATTTTTTTATAGGATTAGCAGAACCAGTGTATGAAATGACTACTCTGTGACAGCTATAAAGTAGACCTATTCAGTCAACATCCAAGAAGTATAATGAATATGACTCTTTTTTCATGCCTCTAAAGTTTCTGCCTTAAGGCTTTTGACTCAACTACCTAAATAAATCAAAATGTTTTCTAAAGCCATGTAAATGAAACAGGATCATGCCTTTAAATTCCAGTTAGTCATATTTAATATGCAAAGGTTAATCAGTGAGTAATCTTTGCAATCATGTTTCACAGGAAGACACCCACGATAGTCAATTCCATGCATTTCCTCTCTAAATAAGTTTTCCTTAAGTTCTTCCTCTAAGATGCAATTTTCGTCTAGTGCACATTAACTATGAGTTCTTTTTTGGTGGATTAAGAACACAGGCTTTCCTCAAAATATTGGAGATCCTTAGCCTTGACTCTAACTCAAGTCACAAATATAATTAATTCCTCCTACTATGATATAATATAATATAATATAATATAATATAATATAATATAATATATTGAAACAAGCCCCCTTATTTTCAAAACTGTAATAGATTATTAAAAACTTTTTAAGTGATAAACAGCCAGTTGATGAAATAGAACATATCACTATATGGTATTATAGTCCATTTATGTAAACAGCTATAAATTCCAATTTGATATCCCTTTCAAAATCCTTCAGAGATTATGAAGATCTCTGGATTTTAGAAGATTTATTACCAATCTTCTTAACTTCTGGAACAAAATAATTTCACCTGTCCCACCTCAACATTCTCCACTTATCTGGTCCATTCTACACTTACATACATATAAACAGTATTTTCTAAATGAGAGACATGAGAGTCTCAATAAGCTCTGTGTAAAAGCAACTGTATACAATATTGCTCTTGGAGATAAATGAAGTATTAGATTACTGAAGATTTTGAGATAGTCTATAGTGAAGAAACATTTTTAACTTTGTTAAATCCAGTGTTTCCCAAATCCGAGACCTCATTTCACACTATGCTCCTCTTTACTATCTTCCTTCATCTATATTTGCCTCCCTTCCTTCATTCCCATATATGTGCTACCACAGAGTCTATATAAATGCTTTTTCCTTGTACAACCACACTGGATCTCAACTCTAATTCACAATAGATTTCCAGTCACCAGTCAAAAGTGCATCAAGGATCAGTATTTTGTTAAAGTACCTCATGTGGTTCATGTTCAGCCAGCATTTAGAACCACTGTCCAGGGCTCTAAGCTCCATGGAAGCAGAGTCTGCCATTTGTTCACCATTACTGTTTACATAGTAAATAATAAAGGAAAAATTTGTCAAATAAATGGGCAAATAAATGAGTTAACATATTTGTCAAGTAAGGAATGAGTGAATGAATGCATTTGTCAAAGGGATAAATAAATAAGAAAAGCAAAAAGTGCCCCTTGGAAAACACTGCCTTAGAGAAACATTTGCTGAGCAACCATTTTGTTTGATACACATTTTTAGGTGGGGAAAGGTGGTTGAATTTTGGCATATCATGAAGAGCTCAACGTTTTTAGGGCTTCTTCCTGATGAGTAGTTCTAATTAAACTACTCAGATTTCAGCTCAAAGTCTAGGGCAGATCACGATCCTGGTCACACTCTGGGACTGAGATTTACACTCAGAGAAAAACTCAGGTGCTTTCTACAGCCACTGATGAGCTCATTTCTTCAGGGACTTCTGAACCACATAGAGATTCATGTGATGAACACCCCATGCCCAGACTTCTTATTTTCATTCAAAATTCTTCCTAGGCCAGCTGAAATCACACTACCGCTGTGACTGCTTTCTTTGCTCATTACATCTCACCTGGCTCACTAGGTCCTCTGAACAACCATTGTCCTTATTTGTCCATCATTACAAAGCAGTGGCTCTGTGGTGTAGGCTTTGGAGTCAGATTGGTTTGCAATCCTTCTTTTACCATGTTCTAGTTGTTAACCCTGTGCAAGTTACTTGGCCTTTTCACATCTTGGTTTCTATATCTGTAAAATGAGGATAATTGAAAATGCTCCACCAGAAGGATGAAACTAGACCACTTTCTTACACCATTCACAAAAATAAACTCAAAATGGATAAAGGACCTGTATGTGAGATAGGAAACCATCAAAACCCTAGAGGAGAAAGCAGGAAAAAACCTCTCTGACCTCAGCCACAGCAATTTTTTACTTGACACATCCCCAAGGGCAAGGGAATTAAAAGCAAAAATGAACTATTGGGACCTCATGAAGATAAAAAGCTTCTGCACAGCAAAGGAAACAATCAACAAAACTAAAAGGCAACCAACGGAATGGGAAAAGGTATTTGCAAATGTTATATCGGACAAAGGGCTAGTATCAAAATCTGTAAAGAGCTCACCAAACTCCACACCCAAAAAAAAAAAAAAAAAAAAATCCAGTGAAGAAATGGGCAGAAAACATGAATAGACACTTCTCTAAAGAAGACATCCAGATGGCCAACAGGCACATGAAAAGATGCTCAATGTCGCTCCTCATCAGGGAAATACAAATCAAAACCACACTGAGATACTACCTCATGCCAGTCAGAGTGGCTAAAATGAACAAATCAGGAGACTATAGATGCTGGTGAGGATGTGGAGAAACGGGAACCCTCTTGCACTGTTGGTGGGAATGCAAACTGGTGCAGCTGCTCTGGAAAACAGTGTGGAGTTTCCTCAAAAAATTAAAAATAGACCTACCCTATGACCTAGCAATAGCACTGCTAGGAATTTACCCAAGGCACACAGGAGTGCTGATGCATAGGGGCACTTGTACCCCAATGTTTATAGCAGTACTCTCAACAATAGCCAAATTGTGGAATGAGCCTAAATGTCCATCAACTGATGAATGGATAAAGAAATTGTGGTTTATAAACACAATGGAATACTACATGGCAATAAGAAAGAATGAAATATGGCCCGTTGTAGCAACGTGGATGGAACTGGAGAGTGTTATGTTAAGTGAAATAAGTCATACAGAGAAAGACAGATACCATATGTTTTCACTCTTATGTGGACCCTGAGAAACTTAACAGAAACCCATGGGGGAGGGGAAGGAAAAAAAAAGAGGTTAGAGTGGAAGAGAGCCAAAGCATAAGAGACTGTTAAAAACTGAGAACAAACTGAAGGTTGATGGGGAGTGGGAGGGAGGGGAGGGTGGGTGATGGGTATTGAGGAGGGCACCTTTTGGGATGAGCACTGGGTATTGTATGGAAACAAATTTGACAGTAAATTTCATATTTAAAAAAATGCTCCAGCTTCATACAGTTGTGAGGTTTAAATGAGATTATAAATTTAAAGCATTTGGCACTATTCTTGGCACATTGTCAGAATGCGATCATTAGTAACCATTACTATTTCTCTCTTTTCGCAGTTGTGATTTTTTATCTTGTCTACTAGGTTCGATAAGTTTATATCTTAATGTGCCTTCTTGCATTATAAACTCATTGAAAGCAATGTCTTTATATTTTATGTTGCATATAGTTGGTTTTCAAAATATAATTATTGGTTATTACAGATGGATCCTTGGCAGGGAACATATTTATCTAGTATTCTCTTCTAACTCTCATATCACTAAGTAGATGGAACTTGTAGTATGTCAAGAAGAGCTACCTACATCTTTACAACTGGACTCAAGGCAGAGACTCCCTGTTTGCCTCTACAGTCCTATTCCAAGAGGAATGTCTCCCACCAAAAAATAACTGTAACCAAAACTTAGGGTTTAAGTGTGTAAGACATGCACTACCTGAAACACCTGAGATAGTTGAGGTATATCAGTGTCTTGAGAGGTCAATGAGGTGTCAGAGAACTTATTTTTTACAGGCTATCTATTTATTTTATTATTTATTTTGAGAGACAGAGAGCATGGTGGAATGAGTGGAGGCGGGGCAGAGAGAGAGAGACAGAGAGAGAATCCCAAGCAAGCTCCATGCTGTGAGCACAGAGACTGACACAGGGCTTGAACCCACAAACCATGAGATCATGACCTGAGCCAAGATCAAGAGTCGGACGCTTAACTGACTGAGCCACCCAGGTGCCCTGAGGTGTTAGAGAACTTTAAGATTATCAGACAATCAACAATTGTGAGAAGAGATTCAACTTCTGTATCTTCTAAGTCAACATGAAAACACCCAGATTCTCTCCTCTCACCATTCACCATGTTTCTTTCTCCACTCAATTTTACAGAAGAACTTCTCCTAAAAAAGGCATGCAGCAGTGGCAGACTAGAATCACATGAGGGACATTTAGGGGGGAAAAAAGCCCAGATTTTATCCAAGACCAGTTAAGTTTGAATTTTTAGAATTGGGGTTAGACATTATTATTTTACAAAATATTCACAGGTGAATGTTATGTGCAGGTAGGTTTGGCAACCACTAACTAAGAGATGCTCTTCTGAATAGGATCAACAGGGAGTGAACAAATTGTCAGAGCACAATATTGTGCTAAGTACCACAGAGGATGCAAAAAACCAACAAAAACGTGTCTCTGTCCTAAAGGAACTTTTAGCTATTCATGGGAGAAAATTTCCACCCAGAAAATGATAAAGAGCCAAAGGCTACAAGTGGTGGGTGTATGAGGGAGTCAGAAACTAAATGGTGGAAAAGAAAAAAGAAGTGCCTGAGTGGCTCAGTCAATTGAGCCTCGACTCTCCATTTCCTCTCAGGTCATAATCACAGAGTCATGGGAAGAAGGCCCATGTCAGGTTCCACACTGAGCATGGAACCTGCTTAAGATTCTCGCTGTCTCCATCTGCTTCTCTCCTCCACTTGTGTGCTCTCTCTCTCACTGTCTAAAGTTAAAAAAAGAAAAAAAGAAAGACTAAAAGGGGAAGGAAAATTTAGAGGTGAGAAGTAAATGAAAGTAGGAATGGCCAAAGTTTTCACGGCAAAGGAGGGTGGTAACTAAAGATTTAGAAGGATATGAAATTAATAAAGGCCATCCTTTATTTTTTCACATCAACTTTGGGACATGTTTTCAGGAGTGTAAGGGGCTACTTGAAACATTCCTATGTTTGCAGCCTAAATTTTCAAGACACCACAAAACCTTTGTAGATACAATTTATTATTTCTGTAAAGTTTCAATTCTCAGAACAGCTCTTGAAGACAATTCTATTGTTATTTTCAGCTACAAAACTGACACCTCACAGAGGTAAGTGATGGCTTTAAGGAAGTGTAGTACATCTGCAGGCACATATTAGACTTGAGGGAACAAGTAGGTAAGCTCTGAGGAGCTCATATTCAAGCCACTTGTCAATGTTTTTTAGAAAATTCAGTGCTCCTTTTGCCTTTTGTGTCTCTTTTTTAGGTCACACAGGAAGGACAAACTTCCTCATAAATAGTTGGGCAGAGCTCTAATGGCCTGATCCTTGTCTAGTGGCCTATAGCCTCCTTCTTTGCATGTGGCATTCAAATTAGTCCTTGACTACTCTTGTGCTCCTCTCTGTGAGAAATAGTAATTTCATTTTCACTCATTTCAACATAGTTTCTTTGCTACTGGGCCTGAGTTTTATACAGGGGGAAATAAAGCAATGAAATTAATGCACATTTTGTCTCCTTTAAAGAGTATCTTCTTTACACACGGAGTTTGCGGTATCTAGATTTTCATTTCTGAGAATCACACCTTTGTGACACTTTAGTCAAAAGAAACTCATTAACTTTTCCTAATAGAAAAGCTAGTGGCATCACATGCTTATTTGAAGCTTAAGTTTTATTCTAGCAGAGGACACTGCACACTGCATACTAGTTGGTTTAAGATCCTCTTTTGGGGGGGATCTGACTGAACACTGACCCTAATTACTGGCAATTTTTTGTGCTTCTGTGCTGCTGCTTCAGAACAAAAACTAATAACCCAACCCTACAAAGAAGCTGTATAGGCTTCCAAGTGATTCTGTAACTCATTTCTCCTTTTCTCATGGTCATTGAATTCATTTTTCCTTGTTGCTTCCACATGGTGCTCAGTTATAGTGAACTTCCAGAATCAGATGACAATCAGTTATTCGAGAAAGTATAGAACTTGGGAAAATAAAAAAATTTAAGCCTTCCCCATTGATATATCCCAGCCTTTGACTTTCTCACATGGAGAGCCTGTCAGTGTTTTTAGGTTCCTCTATCAGGTAGTTTTGATTTTACCTTTTGTGAGAACATACAAGTTACTACTATTAACAGTAACGTGTAAATTGGTTTAATTTTCTAAATTTTCTAAATAGAAATCGAAAATGGGGGTTATCTCTAAAATAAATGTAGTAATTGTTTTTCAGGGACTATTTGGAGTTGATCTTATTTTTTGTTGTTGTTGATTCGAATTTTTATTTAAATTCTAGTTAGTTAACATATAGTATAATATATGTTTCAGGAATAGAATTTATGATTCATCATTTACATAACACCCAGTACCCATCATAATAAGTGCCCTCCTTAATATCCATCCTTCATTTAGCCCACCCTCCACCTATATCCCCCTCCACCAACCCTCAGTTTGGTCTCTACTGTTTCTTAAGGTTTGCTTCCCCCACCTCTTTTTTTTCCTTCCCACATGTTCATCTGTTTTGTTTCTTAAATTCCACATATGAATGAAATCATATGGTATTTGTCTTTCTCTGACTTATTTTGCTTAGCATGATACACTCTAGCTCCATCCATGCCATTGCAATTGACAAGATTTCATTCTTTTTGATGGCTGTGTAATATTCCATTGCATATATATACCACATCTTTATCCACTCATCAGTTGAAGCAAGGGGAACAAAAGCAAAAATGAACTATTGGGACTTCATCAAGATAAAAAGCTTCTGCACAGCAAAGGAAACAAAAAACAAAACTAAAAGTCAGCCTATGAAATTAGAAAAGATATTTGCAAATGGCATATCTGATAAAGGGTGAGTATCCAAAATCTATAAAGAACTTATCAACACCCAAAAAACAAATAACCCAGTTGACAAATAGGGTTGATTTTAAAATGTGGCCATTAAAAATGAGTTAGCTTCCACCAAAGGAAAAAAGTATGGCAAAAAAACAAAAAAGAAAAAAGGAAAAAAAGAAAAAGAAAAAAAAAAGAAGCCATTTGTTATAATATCCAACACAGGGAAAGGCAAAGGATAAGAGCTGTGCAGTTTCCCTTCTAGGGAACCAGTTCAAACCAAAATAGGAGGCCCAAACTGATGCTAAGAGAAAAGTCTCTAGAAAAAAAAAAAAAAAATGGAAATGAGAAATTATATGACAGGTTATATTTGTGAGCAATTCTGAAATGTTGGCTGCCAGAGGTTGTAGAAAGACTTAAGTGTAAATACAGAGAAAACCAAGTGAATTATTTAAAAAGATGCGATGAATAATTCTAGGAAAAATAAAAATCATGTTCAGGGAAGGAAGTCAAATTATGTACATGACTTGGCCCAGTAGTGAATTATATTTACATAGTGAAATCAAGTTAATCTTTAAAAACTGGAGGTAAATACTAGAATAAACAAGTATTTGTAAGTAGTTGCCTTTAGAGAGCAGGGTTAATGTTGGTCATAGTGGAGCAGTTGTCTTTTTTCATATAAGCTACTTAGCACTATTTGACTTTTAAAACTTTGTACTATATGGTTTTCATGAAAAATTAAACATTTAAAAATGTAATTTGTATTTCTAACCCTCTCTAGCAAAAGTGCAAGCGTGGCATCTTTTCCCCAATGTTCTGTGGAGCAGTGATAAGAGGGGTTAGCTTTGTAAGCATATTATGGATTAGGAAGATTTAAGTGGGTGTGGTAGGCTGAAGGAAGAGCCTTAGGACTGAAGTTCTGTCTAGAAGGGCTTTGACCAAATGTTGTTAATAACTTCTGTTGCCCTTGATCCAGCCTTGATAAATAAGGAAAGAGACTTTTATGAACTTCAGAGGAAGCATTGGGATTCTTAGCTTCTGTTTAAACATTATTGGCTATTGGGCCAAATGCAATTCTCACTTTCCTCTGGGTTGCCTGGCTGTACATAGGGCCTGTGCTTAAATCCTGGATGTTTCAGAGCATCCTGTTGGATCTAAAGTGTTTAGATGAATGCAAATACAAGAGGTTGAGGAACCAGAGCACATGTTGAAAAAATGGATAAGGATTTACCTTGAATTCTTGACTATAAGGAGAAATGTTTTATCCCTTCCTATTTATTTTAAAAGTAGTTTTTCTGAGTTTGAAAAATAGCACCCAAGGCAGGCTGGTAAGTTTGGATTAGTGATCACATTTTTTTACTTTAATAAGTTTCAAAATCTTGCATCAGCTGGCTTTTATAGCATGACTAATTATATGGATGCATCAATATTCTGTCATGCCTTAGTCATTCAAACATAGCAAAAAATGTTTCTGAGATTGGCAACTCGTCATTTGAGTTGAGGTATGTGAGTTTTTATGATCTTAAATATGTGGAGTTGTTTACACACAGCTTAAGAATTAAGGGAGAGACACACTGCAGTTTAGACTCAGATTAAGAAAAAAAAATGTTATGTGTTTGGGGAAAGAAACTAACATTATTTAAGTATCTACTATGTACCAGGCACTGTACATACATTATTTCATTAAGCCCCACAAAAACCTGCATTATTCTTATTTCACAGTTGAGATACACAGTGGCGATGTGACTTCTCCAAGGACTTCTGGCTAGTGAATTGCAGAACTGAAATTTTAAACAAAGTTTTACTGGCAACAGAAAAGGAGAGAAGTTGAGCAATTTTTATCAATACAAATCTGCTTGCAGCAAAATCACTTGTAAAACTTTTTAAGAAGTGGAAATTGTGGCTCTTCACTCCTGACCTACTAAATCAGAAGTTTGAGAAGTGCCAGAGAATGCTTTATGACTTTTTATGTACCCCCAAATTTGAGAACCATTGCTATGTCATAATTATAATTATGCTCCAATTATTTTCTAGGATACAATGTGTTATCCTATAATTAAATTCCCTCAAAGATTAGCCTTATTTTATTGCCTACTATTTCTCAATCCCCGTGGATATGGTCAGAATTTCTGAAAACTCTATATGTAGAAAATGTCAGAAGATTAAATTTTATTTATTTATTAATTTTATTAAAATTTTTAATGTTTATTTTTGAGAGAGAGAATGAGAGAGAGAGAGAGAGAGAGAGAGAGAGAGAGAGAGAGAATAAGCAGGGGAGGGACAAAGAGAGACAGAGACACAGAATCTGAAGCAGGCTCCAGGCTCTGAGCTGTCAGCCCAGAGTCCAAAGTGGGGCTCAAACTCATGAGCTGTGAGATCATGAGCTGAAGTCAGAGGTTTAACTGACTGAGCCACCCATGCTTCCCAGAAGTTAAATTTTAGACTAAAATTGGGCCACAAAGAATAAGCTTTTTCTCCATAGATTAAGTTTGTGAAGTAGTCATACAAAAAGATGGTGCAGTAGACAAAACAAGAGCTGATAAATTTTCTGTGTGTGCGTTCATGGCAAGAACCATGACCATGGTACATCTGTTGCTTAATGACTGATTCTAGTTTTCACTGATGCATGCATAGATTTCTGCCCCTCCACCCACTCTAATGGATGGATGACTGTGTGCTAGTCCTTTTTTCCCTTTCTCTTTCTTTCTTTTGGCAGTCTTTATGCATAGTTTGTGTCTTGAATAGGCCAGAATTTTAGAAAACTGAATGAATGTTCCCTGAATCCTTGGAAAGATTGTTACCAGAATTTTAATAAAAAGATAAAAATGTAGACAGAAATTAAGTGCAGTACAAAATCAAGAAAACATAGGAAAGGGGAAAATGGGAGAGTTTGTGTTGGCCCATTTATTTCATAAACCCTAATAAATGGGTCAGGTCCTAAATATAATAGAACAGTAATGACAGGGTGAGAGATGAGGGCAGTTTCTTCCTACTGTGTCCCTTTCCAAGATGGAAACTTGTGAATGTAGGAAGGTGAGAGATATACATATTGGCACCAGGAGTGTGTTTTTATTTTGTAATAATTCGGTGTATTTTAAAATCAGAATATATAAAGTTATCAGTTCAATCTGGATTATCCACTGTGAGTTCAACAAATATATATTGGATGGGCTTTATGTTAAACTCCCCTGAGTTTTGAAATACTGAACTCCTACCCAGAGAGTCAAGGAGGCACAAGTTCCAGTCTCAGTTAGCCATGTGATTTCAAGCTGGTCACTCATTTTCTCTGACCCTCAATCTCTTTTTCTGTGAAAGAATGAGTCTGTGTCTGCATTTACAATTGTGCCACAGGAGAGTCTGAAATTTTTCTTTGGTGAATTAAAAGATTTTAAGTGAGGTTATTATAAGTTTGTTTAAACTGATGAAAATTACAATTGTGCAGAAAGATATTTAATGCCAACATGACAGCCATTATCTTTGGATAATATATTCAGTTAATATAATTAAGGTCCCTAGTCAGCATTTGCCTGTTTCTGAGACAGTTATCAAGTTAGTTATTCTGCTGATAAAATAAAATGCTAGTGTTTAAGGTGTAAAGTGGAGAGGAGAAAGTGGTAAACATTTGCATTCTGATCACCCTCAGGTGATATCTTCTGTGTATACTTCGAATTCCACTTATTTTTGAACAGCTTTATTGAGGTATAATTGAGATACAGTAAACTGAACATTTTTAAAGTATGTCATCTTATAAATTTTGACATATGTCCACATGTTCAATATGATGTATGTTCATCACCACAATAAAGATACTGTACGTGCATAGCACTAATAAAAGGCATCCTGTGCCCCTTTGTCATCTCTTCCTTCTACCTCTGCCCACAACACTCCTTTCTGCTCTTTCTCCTGGCAACCAGTGATCTTCTTTCTGTCATTATACATTAGTTCGCAATTCCTAGAATTTCCTAGAATATATAAAATTCTATACATACATACATAGTATGTATTCTGTTTAGTCTAGTTTCTTTCAAGCTGAGCCATCCTATTGAGATTCATCCACATTGTTGCATGCATCAATAATTCATTCCTGGGGCACCTGGGTGGCTCAATTGGTTGGATGTCCAACTTTGGCTCAGGTCATGATCTCACAGTTCATGGGTTCAAGCCCCGTGTCAGACTCTGTGCTGACAGTGCTGAGCCTGGAGCCTACTTTGGATTCTGTGTCTCCCTCTCTTGCCCTCCCTTGTTCATGCTCTGTCTCTCTGTCCCTCTATCTCTCTGTCTCTCTCTCTCAAGAAGTAAAGAAACACTAAAAAAATTTTTTAAGAATTTTTCCTTTTATTTTTTTTAAGATTTTATTTTTAAGCAATCTCTATGATCATGTGGGGCTTAAACTTACAACTCTGAAATCAAGAGTTGCATGCTCTACTGACTGAGCCAGCCAGGCACTCTAGTTCATTCCTTTTGTTGTTAAAAGAGTATTCCATTGTATGGATATATTTTGTTTACCCGTTCACCCATTCACCCATTGATGGACATTTGAGTTGATTTCATTTTGAAGATGCTACAAATACAGCTGTTATGGACATCCATATACAATTCTTTACATGGACATATATGCTTTTATTTCTCTTGGGTAAATAAATACCAAGGAGTAAAATGGCTGGGCAATATGGCAAGTGTATATTTAACTTTTTAAAGAACTTCCAAACTGCTTTGCAAAGGGGTTATTCCATTTAACGTTTCCACCAGCAGTGTGTGATCCCTTTATCATTATGAAAAGATAATGCTAGCATGGTGTATTATAATGTTATCATGGCATATGTTTTTGAATATTTTTATTTTTAAATTATTTGTGCCTTTATGTTTGAAGTAGGTTTTTTTGTAGGGATCTTATACTTGGTCCTTAACTTTTTATTTAATATGATAATCTTTGCCTTTTCATTTGGTTCTTTAGATTATTTACACATTATATGATTACTAATATGGAAAGATTTAAATCAACCTCCTATTTGATTTCTCTTTGTCCTATATGACCTTTGTTCCCCCCTTTCCTGCTTTCTATTATGTTATTTTAGGATTTAAAGTATACATCTTTAACTTATCACAGTCTACCTTAAAGTGTAACATATCATTTCAAGTGATATTGTAAGGACGTTGTAACAGCTTACTTCCGTTTTTACCCTCTTGATCTTTGTGCTATTACTGTCATACAATTTACTTCTACCTATAAACCCCACAGCTGATTGTTATTATTTTTACTTACATAATTATCTTTTAAAGATATTTAAATAATAAAGGAACACCTGAGTGGCTCAGTCGGTTAAGGCTCAGGTCATGACTTTATGGTTTCCTGAGTTTGAGCCCTGCATGGGGCTGTCTGTTGTCAGCGCTAGTCAACTTCGGATCCTCTGTCCCCCTCTCTCTGCACATCCCTCCCTCACTCTCTCTCAAAAATAAACAAACATTAAAAAATAAAGATATTTAAATAATAAAAGCAAATCTTTATTGCCTTTGGGTAGGTTCAAATTTCCAACCAGTATCATTTTCCTTTTACCTCAAAAAAATCTTTTTTTGAAGTTTTTAATGGGCTTTTTTTTTTTTTTGAGAGAGAGAGAGAGAGAGAGAGAGAGAGAGAGAGAGAGGTGGGGAGAGGCAGAGAGAGAGAGGGAGACACAGAATCTGAAGCAGACTCCAGGCTCTGAGCTGTTATCACAGAGCCCGACACGGGGCTTGAACCCAGGAACCATGGGATCATGACCTGAGCTGAAATCTGATGCTTAACTGACTGAGCCACCCAGGCACCCCTACCTGAAAAAAATTCTTAAAACATTTCTTGTAGGACAAGACTACTGCTAATAAATTCTTTCAGCTTTTGAATGTCAGAAAAGCCTTTATGTCACTTTTTTTTTTTTGGAAAGATATTTTTACTGGGTGTAGAATTCTAGATGGACAGAGATTTTTGGTTTAATAATTTAAAAAATGTTGAAAGTGTTTCCATTTGCATTGTTTTTGACAAGAAATCTATTGTTGTCCTTATCTTTGTTCCTCTGTGTGTAATTCAACATTTTACTCTGGCTTCTTATAAATTTTTTTTTATCATCCCTCGTTTGGGGCAACGTGGTTATGGTGTACCTTGGTGTAGTATTGTCTATGTTTTTTATTCTTGAGTTTTTCAGCCTCATGAAACTTTAGTTTTCATAAATTTGAAAAATTTTTAGCCCCATTTCTTCAACTACTTTTTTCTGGTTTCCACCTTTCTTCTTTTTAAAAAAAATTTTTTTTTAACATTTATTCATTTTTGAGAGTGAGAGAGACAGAGCATGAGCCAGGAGGGGCAGAGAGAGAAGGAGACACAGAATCCGAAGCAGCCTCCAGGCTCTGAGTTGTCAGCGCAGGGCCCAACGCGGGGCTTGAACTCATGGACTGTGAGATCATGACCTGAGCTGAAATCAGACGCTTAACCGACTGAGCCACCCAGGTGCCCCTGGTTCCCACCTTTCTTAAGGAACTCCAAATATACATACATTAAGTCACTTGAAGTTGCACCACAGTTTACCAACTTTTATGTCCTTTTTATTTTTTAACATTTTTTCTCTGTTTCATTTTCTTTCTGTTTCTTTCTCTTTTTTCAATTCCAGTGTATTTACCACACAATGTTATATTCATTTCAGGGGTACAATATAGTGATTCAACAATTCTATATATTATTTGATGCACATCAAGATAAATGTACTCTTAATCTCCTTCACCTATTTCACCATCCCCCAACTCCTCTCCTCTATTAACCATTTATTTGTTCTTTATAGTTAAAGAGTCTGTTTTTTGGTTTGTCTATTTTTTCCCCTTTGTTTGTTTTGTTTCTTAACTTCCACATATGAATGAAATCATATAGTATTTGTCTTTCTCTGCCTGGCTTATTTCACTTAGAATTATATTTTCAGATCCATCCATGTTGTTGCAAATGGCAAGATTGCATTCTTTTATATGGCTGAATAATATTCCATCATATTACATATATTACATATACATACATATATTACATATACATACATATATTAATTATATATAATATATTACATATTATATATATATATATATATATATATATATATATATATATACACAGAGAGAGAGAGAGAGAGAGAGAGAGAGACTTGGGTTGCTTCTGTAATTTGGTTATTGTAAATAATGCTGCAATAAGCATAAGGCTGCATGTATCCCTCTGAATTAGTGTTTTTGTATTCTTTGGATGAATACCTAGTAGTGGATCATAGGGTAGTTCTACTTTTAATTTTTTGAGGAACCTCCATACTGCTTTCCATAGTGGCTGCACCAGTTTGCATTACCACCATTAATACAAGAGGGTTCTTTATTCTCCATATCCTCATCAACAGTTGTTCTTGAGTTTTTGGTTTTACGGGTATGAATTGATAGCTCATTGTGGTTTTGATTTGCATTTCCCTGATGATGAGTGATTTTGAGCATGTTTTTATGTGTCTTTGGCCATCTGGATATCCTCTTTGGAGAAATGTTTATGTCTTCTGCCCACTTTTAATTGGATTATTTGCTTTTTGGGTGTTGAGTTATTTATATATTTTGGCTACCTACCCTTTATTGGATATGTCATTTGCAAATGTCTTCTCCCATTACATAGGTTGCCTTTTCATTTTGGTATTTGTTTCTGTGCTATGCAGAAGCTTTTTTATTTTGATGTAGTCCTAATAGTTTATTTTTGCTTTTGTTTCTCTTGCCTCAGAAGACATATCTAGAAAGATGTTATGGCCAATGTCAGAGAAATTATTGTCTGTGCTCGCTTCAAGGATTTTTCTGGTTTCAGGTCTCACATTTAGGTCCTTAATCCATTTTGAGTTTATTTTTGTGTATGGTGTAAGAAAGTTGTCCATACACCTTCTCTTACACATAGCTGACCGGTTTTCCCAGCACGATTTATTGAACAAACTGTCTTTTTCCATTGGATATTCTTTCCTCCTTTACGGAAGGTTAATTGACCATGGAATTGTGGGTTTATTGTTGGAATTTCTATTCTCTTCTATTGAGCCATGTGTCTATATTTCTGCCATTACTGTACTGTTTTGATTACTACATCTTTGTAATATAACTTGAAGTTTGGAATTGTGATACATCCAGTTTTGTTTTTCTTTTTGAAGATTGCTTTGGCTATTCAGGGTCTTTTGTGGTTCCATACAAATTTTAGGATTGTTTTAGTTCTCTGAAAAATGTTGTTGGTATTTTGATAGGGATTGCATTATATGTGTAGATTGCTTTGGGTAGCATAGACATTTTAACAATATTTGTTCTTCCAATCCATGAGCATGGAATGTCTTTCCTTTCTTTGTGTTGTCTTCAATTTCTTTCATAAGTATTTTATAGTTTCCAGAGTACTGGTCTTTCACCTGTTTGGTTAAGTTTATTCCTAGGTATTTTATTCTTTTTTGTGCAATTGTAAATGGAATTGTTTTCTTAATTTCTCTTTCTGCTGCTTCATTATTAATGTATAGAAATGAAACATCTTTCTGTACATTTTGATTTTGTATCCTGTGATCTTACTAAATTACTTCTAGTAGTTTTTTGGTGGAGTGTTTGTGTTTCTATATATAATATCATGCCATCTGCAAATAGTGAAAATTTTACTTTTTTCCTTACCAATTTGGATGCCTTTTATTCCTTTCTCTTGTCTGATTGCTGTGGCTAGAACTTCCAGTACTATGTTGAATAAAAGTGGTGAGAATAAAAATCCTTTTCTTATTCCTGACCTTACAGGAAAAAATTTCAACTGTTTCTCATTGAGTATGATGTTCACTGTGGGTTTTTCATAGAAGGACTTGAGGACTTTTATCACAAATGAGTGTTGCACTTGGCCAAATGTTTTTTCTGTATCTATTGAAATAATTATACCGTTTTCATCCTTTTTATTATTGATGTGATATATTACATTGATTGAATTGGGAATATTGAACCACCCTTGCATCCTGGAAATAAATCCCATTTGATTGTGGTAAATGATATTTTTACTGTACTGTTGGATTTGGTTTGAGAGTATTTTGTTGAGTATTTTTGCATTAATGTTCATCAGATATAACAGCCTGTAGTTCTCTTTTTTTGTGGTGTCTTTATGTGGTTTTGGTATCAAGGTGATATTGGCCTTATAGAATGAATTTGTATATTTTCCTTCCTTTTCTATTTTTTGTAATAGTTTGCGAAGAACAGGTGTTAAGTCTTGTTTAAATGTTTGGTAGAATTCCCCTGTGAAGCCATTGGGCCCTGGGCTTTTGTTTTTTGGGAATTTTTTTGATTATTGATTCAATTTCGTTGCTGGTAATTGGTCTATTCAAATTTTCTATTTCCTCCTGTTTCAGTTTTTGTAGTTTATATGTTTGTAGGAATTAATTTCTTCTACATTTTCTAATTTGTTAGCATTTAAATTTTCATGTTATATTACAATCCTTTGTGTCAGTTGTTATTTCTCTTCTTTCATTTCTGATTTTGTTTATTGGAGTGTGCTTTCTCTCTGTCTCTCTCTTTCTCTCTCTCTCTTTCTGTGTGTGTGTGTGTGTGTGTGTGTGTGTGTGTGTATGTCATGAGTCTGCCTAGAGGTTTTGTTGATCATTTACAAAAATCAGCTCCTGGTTTTATTGATCCGTTCTATTGTTTGTTTAAATTTCTTTACCATTTATTTCTGCTCTAATCTTTATTATTTCCTACTTCTGCTGTATTTGAGTTTTGCTTTTTCTTCTTTTTCTAGCTCCTGTAGATGTAAGGTTAGTTTGTTTATATGAGATTTTTCTTGCTTCTTGATGTAGGCCTCTACTGCTATAAACTTCCCTCTAAAAACTGTTTTTGTTGCATCTTAGAGATTTCAGACCATTATGTTTTCATTTTTGTCTCCATGAGTTTTTGACTTCCCCATTGATTCCTTGGTTGACCCATTAATTGTTTAGTGGAATCTTACTTAACCTCCACATATTTGTGTTCTTTCTATGTTTTTTCTTGTGGTTGACTTCTAGTTTCATTGTGCAGCTCGTCAGGAAAAATACATGGTATAACTTCAATTTTTTGAAATTGTTAAGACATGTTTTGTGACCTAATATTTGATCTATTCTGGAGAATGTTCCAAACACACTTGAAAAGTTGTGTATTCTCTGTTTTAGATGGAGTATTCTGAATATATCTATTAAGTCCAAGTGGTCCAGTGTGTCATTCAAGCCACTGTTTCCTTGTTGATTTTCTGTTTAGATAATCTCTTCATTGATGTAAGTGTGGTGTTAAAGTGTCCTACTATTATTTTATTACTGCCGAATAGTTTCTTTATGTTTGTTATTAAGTGTTTTTATGTATTTGGGTGCAGCCATGTTAGGTGCATAAATACTTACAGTTGTTATATCTTCTTGTTGGATTGTCCCCTTAATGATTATATAGTGTCCTTTATGTTTTGTTACAGTCTTTGTTTTCTGTTATAATTATTGCTACCCCAACTTTTTTTGACATCTATTTGCATAATACATGTGTCTCCCCTCTTCTCACTTCCAATCTGCAAGTGTCTTAAGGTCTGAAGTGAATCTCCTGTAGGTGGCATATAGATGGGTCCTATTTTTTAAAAATATATTCTGTCACTTATATCTTTTGATTGGAACATTTAGATCATTTACATTCAAAGTATATATTATCATTTTGTTATTTGTTTTGTGTTTGTTTTCTCCTATCTCTCCATAATTTGGCTTTTTTTTAGTCATAGATTCCTTTTTCTTTATTTTTTGCATATCTATTGCTGGTTTTTGATTTTTGGTTACCATAAGGTTTGTATATGACATCTTCTGCATATAGCAGTCTATAGTAAGTTGATAGTCACTTAGTTTCAATGAATTCTGCTAGTCTTCTGGGGGAGGGGAGCTGTAGCACTGGGACTGAGGCATGCCCAATTGGAGGGGGCAGGGCATAGTGTAAACAAGTTAGGTAGTGAATGGTGGCAACCTGTGCTGGTTCCCACAAATTGCTCTGTGATAATTCTCCTTTGTTTCTGGAGAAATCTTCCAGCAAACTCTGAGATTAGAAAGTAACTTTCCTCCTGTATGCCCCAGGAATTTTCCAAACTATTGCTTCTATGCTGTATCTCCTCAGGCTATTTGTTGTACTGTCTCTTTAAGGGTGGGAATTCAGTTTCCTATAGCCCTCCTGGCTCTCCCAAAACCAAGCCTCTTGATTTTTATTTTTTTTTTAATTATTTTTTTTTTATTTTTTTTCAACGTTTATTTATTTTTGAGACAGAGAGAGACAGAGCATGAATGGGGGAGGGGCAGAGAGAGAGGGAGACACAGAATCAGAAGCAGGCTCCAGGCTCTGAGCCATCAGCCCAGAGCCCGACGTGGGACTCGAACTCACGGACGGTGAGATCGTGACCTGAGCTGAAGTCGGACGCTTAACCGACTGAGCAACCCAGGCGCCCCAAGCCTCTTGATTTTTAAAGTTACAGGCTGGCTGGTTATAAGAACACATAAATTCACCCCCTCTGTTTTTCAAAGCCAAATGTTACAGGGATTCATTTTCCCTCTGCAGGGTCCCCTGTGTGAAATCTCTCTTCACCCCTCCACATCCACAACTCCCTCCCTTCAGTGGCCAGACCCATTGGGTTTACCTACCCATCACATCGCTTCCCTTCTTACCCTCTTCAATGTGGCCTCTTCTCTACATTTATTGTAGAGTTTGTTCTGCTTGTCCTTAGGTCATTTTGTGGGCTATTTACACTGCTGTGTGCATTATCTAGTTGTATCCATGGGGTGAGGTGGGTTTAGGGTCCTCCTCCACTACCATCTTCCCAGAAGTCTCTGTGTTTCATTTTGGATAATATCAATTGCTGTCTTCGAGTTCACTAACTTTGGCAATGTTTCATCTACCGTTAATCCCATTAATATCTTTTTCATGTAAATTTAATTTCCAGGGTTTATTTTCTGGGTCTCTGGAAGTTTATATGGGTCTCTTTGTTTTGTATCTTTATCTTTGTATTTAGCATGTTCAACTTTTACCTTTAGCATTTTGAACATAAAAATACAGTATAATAATTTTCCAATGTTTTTGTCAGCTAATTTTAACATCTCTGTCAGTTCTGATCAGTTTTGGCTGATTGATTTTTCTCTTCATTATAGGTGGCATTTTCCAGATTGTTTGCCTGCCTGGAAATTTTTGATTAGATGCAAGGTATTGTATATTTTACCTTGTTGAGTGCTGGATATTTTTTGTATTTCTATAACTATTCTTAGGTTTTGTTCTGGGACACAGTTAATTTATTTGGGAACATTTTGATTCTTTCTGCCATTTCTTTGAAGATTTATTAGACAAGAACTGAACGGTGTTTTATCTAGGTCTAATTCTTCTCCACCATTGAGGCAAGACTCTTCTGAATACTCTATCCAATGATTCATGGATTATGATGTTTTCTTGCTTGGCAGGGTATTGGTCTAGTCCCATATCCTAATTGAACCCACTAGACCTGGCCCCATGAGGGATCTCAGTGCTGTTACCTCTTATCTTTTTGAGTATTTCTCTCCCCAGCCACAGATAGTTTTTGCGCATGCATGCCCTGATTATTTTTTAACTGACTACTTGAGGAGAACCAACTATACCATTTAAGCATGCCAATATCATTATTTTCATATAGTATTCTCAATGCAAAATATAGGAAGTAAAATGTCATTCCAGTCATAAAACTCTGTATAGTTTTAGAGCATGTGACTATTTGCCCCCACTTGGCTGTGCTGATCCATTTACTATGCATTGAGTAGCTTCCATCAAAGGGCACTGTAGATGGTAATGAGGTTTTGAATGCCTTCATATAAGTCCCAAGTCTCATCATTGCAGGATGATGAAGTGATCATTACTGTTGATGAATTTTAAATAGAACAATCAATCTGATTGCTCTGCTTAAGTCTGACTAAGCCAGCAAAAGCATTTCTTCCATAATATAGAATCCTCAACAAATCTCAAGATTTTCCCAGATATTTTCATGAGAAAATTTGAAAAATGTCCAGGCTTCACATATTACTACCAAGCCAGTGTGACTCCTTTTTATTTTGCCATAGTCTATGAACATGGAATAGAGCGAGAAAATAGAGTATTAGAGAATACAGTTAGGGAGATAAAAATCAAACCTCAAATTTCATAGTTGGCTCTTATGTTCACTCTCTTTTATATTTTACTCTCATTTTTTTTCCTCCCTTTTGTGAATTCTCTTTTTAGCTTTTAAAAATTATTTATGATATTTCAAATTGTTTAAGAAAGGGATGAGCAATAATACTTTCAGTACATGTAAACAGCCTTCTAATAGGTGACAGCATGTGAGTAACCTACTTGAAGGGCAGATACTTCACATATTCAACAAGTAAAGAATTAATCATAGCCTGATATAATGAAAGAACTGAAAAGACCTTAGTGTTTTTGTGGCCCAGAGATAGCATGATTCTGTCATGAGGGCCTCCACTCCTCCATCCCAGGCTTATGGCTAATTTATCACAAAACACTCTCCCAATGCATCAAGATTCATCTCAGCTGTCTCAAGTCAGTACCCCAGGCAGCCACTACCAATCACTCAAAGTAGGACTGTAAAATAAATCCTTTTTGCAATTCAGGATCTAGTCCATTCTTTTAATTCTATAGATATGGGAACTGAGGCTTCCAATCAGCTGTAGAACTCAGGTTGGGACCGGGTCCCCAACTCTGAGCACAGTCATTCCAGAATCTCTCCATAGAGTTAGAAGGCCAAATGCTCCCTTTGTATGCACAAATATACAGTGACAAAGCAGATGTATAGAGACAGGATGACAGAGCTCATGTGGAAAGAAAAATTAAAAGATTTTCACCCTTTTCTGCTTATTGCCAGATTGAACCTAGTTATGAAATGGAACATTTTACCAAAAGAACAGAAATATTTTCAGATGATTTAGAAACTCACCCTGTTTGTCAAGGAACCTAGAAGAAAAGGTTAGTGTGAGATTTCTGATTGTTCATTTCTGTTTTTGTTTTGTTCTGCCTTTGCCTACCCAGCTTTATACAGAGCCAGAGAATAAGATTATCCACAGAAAAGTATTGCAGATCCATTGGAAATCTCCACCAACTTCCAAACCCTTTCCCAATTTCAGTTCCTGATACCTAAAGTTCCTTTAGTAGATATATAGCTTATGAGTACTTAATGAATTATTATGCTGAAAAATAAATTCCTATGGAGAGAAGTATCTTATTGACTAGGGTGTCAACAAGTATTAACAGATTATTTTCCAAGGAAGGTTTGTGATAAAGAGGGGACAAAAGTACATAGTGAGAGAGAGAATGTGGGGAAAAAGACTGGGATAATACAAAACAGGGTATTTTTAAAACAATATTGAGGATAAGTGAGGATTGAGTGAGTTGCCCAAGCTCTTTCAGGTGAAGTTGAATTTCGAATTGTAAATACCTTGATCTGATTCACATTATACTCTACTGCACAGGGCACTCAGCCTTGCTCATTCCTCAGACCGTCTCCATGAGCAAAACATGTCTACCATGCAAACTTTCAGATAATTGCTTAATAACTGAACACTTATAATGTGCTAGGCTATATGCTTACTGCTTCCCATATGTGTTACCTTACTTTGTACTCACAGAAAACTTACATAATACATTCTTATCTCTACTTCACAGATAAGAAAATTGAGCCTTAAGAGAAGTTAGGTAATTTGTCTAGGGACTTCTGTCTAGAAAGTGAAATAGCCAAGATTTGAAGTGCAATCCATCTGATTGCAAGCCAGACTTCTAATCACTACACTAATCTGCTTTCAGTCTTATAGGAACCAGATAAAAGAATCTTGGCCTTGTTTTGTATGTTCCTTGGAATTAAGATGAAATTATGAGACAATAAAATAATTCTAAGGAATTCATACTTTATCCACTTTTGTTAAATATCAACAAAAAATGTAAAAGGTTATCTAATGTAAGATTGTGAGAGAGAGCTAATTGCAGAAATCAACCAACAAATCAAATCCCTTGATAAAGTTGGACTTTTTTGATTTAAAAAAGTCCCTGCTTGTGGTGCCTGGGTGGCTCAGTTGGTTAAGTATCCAACTCTTGGTTCTTGCGTTTAAAGCCCCGTGTCAAGTTCTGTGCTGACAGTGCAGAGTCTGCTTGGAATTCTCTCTCTCTCCCCCCCTCTCTTTCTGCCCCTCCCCTGCTTGCGCACTCTCTCTCTCTCTCTCTCTCTCTCTCTCAAAATAAATAAACTTAAATTTTTTTTTAAAAAGCCCTGCTTAATGATACAGTTTAATGTTAAATATTTGTTATAAACTTCATCCTTATATCTGTTTGCACACACATATATTTTTACACACAAGTATGATGCCAAAAATATACAACAAAATCTTCACAGCTCAAAGCCCTCCTCACAGAATTATGTGGGAGCCTGTTTCTGGACGGTTGCCTGGGAACTTTTTAAAGGCTGAAGGCAACATGCGTGTTTGTTTTGTTGAGGCTAAAGTCTCTGAATACTGGTGATGATTTTTTCTAATTGGAAGTTCTTGATAGGTCAGTTGTTAGAAGCCAGAGGAAGCCAAGAAAATCTAGTTGCAATGAAGAGCAGTATTTGGAAACAAAGTGGCTCTACTGTTATAACGATTAGTGGTATTTTCATTTGTCTGACAGAAAGGTGAACAATTTTGACAACTGAAAAAATATCAATAAAGGAAAGCTTTTGAAAAATATGTCCAGGTCTTTACCCAGAAAATTCTTTATTGGAAGAAAAATTAGAAACTTGCTAATAAACATTAAAATTATCTCTGTTGAATCCACACAAGCAGATTCATTTATCTCAGAGAACATGAGTCCCAATAACACTCCTGAATACTATTATAAAGATTTAAGGTAATTATTTTAATTTGGTGCTACAAAAGCAAACAAAACAACAAAACAAAAGCCTTCTGCTATGTACCTATATAGTACAAATAGGTGTAATATAAGATGCCTGCCCTGCAAAAGTATAAAATATATATGTACTGAGTACAAATATAAAAGAATAAAAATAATAAAAGGTGGTATATGCTAAGTGCCAAATGTCTAAGCCAACTAATAATGGCCATTGAAAGTTTTGAGAAAGGATCAGAGACTAAAAGAGGAATGGGTCAAGAAACCTAACCCATAGTTCTAGCCAAGAAGAAGTAAGACTCAGAAGTTGTTTTTTTTTTTTTCCCTAAGGTTTAAATAGCTGTGGTAATTCTTCACTGAATCCAAATCTCCTGGGTCTAAGACATTTGCCATGATAACAGGCTTTCAGGGAAAGATTCACAAAACAGAAAGAATTATGCTGACTTTTGCAGGAGGGGTAGGGCACTTTAACATTTTGTTATTCTCATGGGCTTTGCTTACTTAATGCTAAATCTTAAGTAAACTGCTACCTTCAACAGTTGATTGAAAATGAGATGTTTGATTAATCAGTATCTGTTGTTAGACTTGCAAGGATCCAGAATGAGTCACAGAAATTTAATTTAATAAAGTCATTCATTCAAAAAACATTTATTTGAAGATCTACTGAGTCGTGGAAATTATGCTAAGTTTTGAGGGAATCCTCAAACCTTACCTTCAGAGGTAAAAGATGTGATCTCTGAATTCCAGCAGTTCAGAGCTTTCTGAAGTGATAGACCAATTGGGTCATAAGTAATTACAATCTTAAGGTAATTGTTATAGTGAAAATAATTACACACTGCAATGCAAGAGGTAGAAGAGGGTTCATCTTAGTCTTTCAGGGCTGCTGTAACAGAATACCATAGACTGGATGGCTTATACACAATATAAATTTATTTTTCACAGTTCTAGAGGCTGGGAAATCCAAAATCAAGGCACCAGCAGATTAAGGGTCTGGAGATAGCCTTCTTCTGGGTTCATAGGCAGCCATCTTCTCGCTGTGTCCTGACATGGCAGAAGAGAGCATGGAGCTCTCCAGAGGCTCTTTCATAGGGCATTAATCTCATTCATGAGGACTCTGTCCTCCTTACCTAATCACCTCCCAAAGGCCCCACCTCCAAATACCATCACATTAGGGATTAGGATTTCAACATATGAATTTGGTTGCGGGGGCAGGGGAGGGGTGGAGCACAGCATTCAGTCCTTAGCAGTTTTGAAGTCTTCTAGCATAGTGGGGGAAGGCAAAAGAGAATGTCCATAGGTTTAGGCAGAGGACATATCTCTTCTCTGTTCTAAGCAGCACTCTGAGGAAAAGGAAACCATGTGGAATAGTGGGTAAAGTTACCACCTGGAAAAAGGAGTTATTCTGGAAGTTGATAAGGGCTATTTCTATCTATGTGGGAAATACTAAGATCCTAAATCTCTACCAACACAGCAATTTAAACCTGTAAGTTTGAATGATCCTAGGTCTCTTTCTGTGAATTCATATAAAATCGATTAATATTATGATCTCATTTCCCTCAAGCTGCTACGACAGTGTAAGACCTCTGGTTCCCTACAAGATTCCTCCAAAAGGTGATGGAAATGTGTGAAATTAGATAATGATGGTGATTGCACAAACTTATGAATATAATAAAAGCCACAAGTGTACACCTTAAAATTATTAAAATGGTGAATTTTATACTATTGTGAACTTTATCTCCAGGAAAAAAAAAGAGAGTTCCTCAGTATATTTTTTGCAACTCCTCAAAGGATATGTTACAAATGCTTAGAAAACCAGTCCAAATCTCCTGCTCACTTCTGGCTTCTACTGCATGCCACTGTGCTTTAAATTTTTAAAAATTTATATAATAAAATATTTCAAACATACCAAAAAATACACAGAAAATCCACCACCCAAAAGCATATCACCAACTAGAATCAATAAATATTAACATTTTGTTATATTAAGATTATTTTCACTTCAGAATATTTTTATAAAAAATGAAATGTAACATATACTTGAAAACTTTTTCCATCTCATTCTTTTCTTTCCCCAAAGACAGCCACTTTTCTGAAGTTCTTATGTTTCCTTTCTATAACATATTTTAAAATATTCACCACTAATATATTTTTCATCAATTGTATATAATATTGTTTCATAAATTTAAATTTGATAAATAAATTGTATCTAACCACATGCAAATTTTTATTCCATATTATGTTTTCAAGTTTTTTGTTGAAACATGTAAATATGTTTAATTCATTTTAAATTCTGTGTACTAGTCCATTATATATACATATATATATGTATACATACAGTATAATTATTTATCCATTCCCTATTGATAGGCAGGTAGGTTGTTTCCAAATATTTACTATTACAAACCAGATCACGAAGATCATTCTTCTGCATGTCACCGTGTACACACTCCTATGAGTTTCTGAGGCATATATATAAGAAATAAGATTTATAATATATTACCAAATTCCTCACCAAAGAGGTTATTGTATTTTCCCACATCTTCCCCTACATCTGTTACATCTGTATTCCTTATTTTTTGCTTCCCTTATTTATATTTTATTAATGATTAGTGAGATTGGCCATCTCTTGTTAAGATTTTGGCTACTTGTGTTTCTTTCTCTGCAAATTTCCAGTTTGTATCTTTTGCCAGTTTTCTACCTGTTATCTCTCTTACTAATTTGTGGGGTTGTTTTGTATATTCTGAGTACCACTCCTCTGTTTATTATACATCTCCAAGTTTGAGATGGACAATTAAAACTTTTAAATTTAAATATTATCAAATTTATCAATCTCTTCTTTATGGTTTCAACTTTTGCATCTTGTCACAAAGACATTATTCTACATTTTATTAATAATTTTACTTTTTTGCTTTTTACATTTAGGTATGTGTTCTTCATGGGATTTTTTTGGCGATAGGCCTAGTATTTTTTTTCTATCTAAACAGACAATTGTCAGAGCAACAGTTACCAAAGAGTGTGTTTTTACCCACTTAATATAATGTCACTTTTCACATATACCACATTCTGTTTCTACACTTTTTCTTTTTATGTATTTATTTATATCTTTATCCTGAAACTAGTACCATACTGTCTTAAGTATCATAGCTTTGTAATAAATGGGTTTTTATATCTGAAAGAGAGTCTTCACACAGTTTGGATTCCCAGGGGAGGAAAACACTGAGAAAGACATTAGCACGTGGGAGGTTTATTGTGGATTTCTCTTAGGATTAAAACATGTGGAAAGGAAAGAAAGATGGTGAATTGGACAGAAAGAGAAGTTGAGCTGTAATGCAGTACCAATGAAGGCCTCAGAAAACTACACAGGGAACTCTGAAGCTGGGCTAACCTTTCAATATTATCCCAAAATGGGACCAGGGGATTTGGCCTTTATATCCCAGGTTTGATCAGTAAACTGCCTTGAACAAGAGGCATGCCATGGTCTTGGGCTCTTTCCAAATGAAGCAATACCCAAAGTCAGGCCAACTAAGGAGTATCTGTGGGAAGCACTCTCAATATTTGGGGTATTAATTCCTTCATTCCTAAAAAGGGATTTGTGTGGCATATCACATCTTCCCTGTTTTTCTTATTCAAAATCACTTCAATTATTCCTGGCTTTTGATTGTTATGAATTTTACAATCATCACATAAAATTCTGCAGAAAGAAAACAACATCTGTTGGGGGATGATTGGAATTTAGAATGCATAAATTATTTGTGGGGAGATGACATTTATGATGCTGATTTCCTCATTCATTCATCATGATCTTTTTATTTATCAAAGCATTTTTTATGTCCTGCAATAGTATTTTATAATATTTTCCATAATGGTCTTATACATCATAAGTTAAATATATTCTTAGGTACATCAAGCTTTTGTTGAGGTTTCAATTATGATTATTTCTATTATTATTACATTTTAATAATTACCTTAAGTGGTATATATAAATTAATAATTCTTTCAACCTTGAAGGACTCTTATTATTTCTATAAATTCACTTGGAATTTTAATGCTATTTCTTTTTTCTTAGCTAGCTATGACAATAAAGTACAATAATGAAAATATGCAGTAATAATTGGCATTCTTGTTCTGTTCTTGGCTTTAAAGAGAATGCTAAGCAACCTTAATCAGATTAAGAAAATTCTCTCCAAATGCTAATATTTTTTTCCAAAAGGACTTTTTAAATCAATATACTAAGCATTTTGGAGATGAGATATTAATAGTTGATATTGATGAAGTAGGCACTATTATTATCTACATTTTACAGGTGAGAAAGTTGAGGGAAGTAACTTATCCAAGATCACACAGCTAATAAATGGTAGGGCTGGGATTTGAACACAGGAAGTCTGTCTTCAGAGTACATGTTCTTAATTGTGACACTTGCTGCCTGTCTCTCAAGCTTTCTAGAAAGCTCATCCAACTTCCTTGACATTATTTCCTTGTATTTTATTTCTACCTTATTTTAATTTTATTTACATTTACATTTTTATTTATCTACATTTCTGGTGCTTGCCTGGGCACTAAAATCCAACTTCTTGGCCATTAGGATTATATTTAGGAATAATACCCCATTGATAAGTCATCCTGACATTAGTTCATTTACTTACTATACTGTTTTCATGTTTCTTCTTTATTTTTAACATATGATATTTTTCTTTTTGATCGCATTTCATTATAATTTTTTGTTATATTTTTATCCAGCATTTCTGTGTTTGGAGCCATGGAGATGGGAAGGAAAGTAAGGTCCTTCAGTGTCATCTTAGTTCTAGTGTTGGTAGGATTTCCACTTCTCGTGAAGTCCTTTCTAAGCTTTTCCTAGTATTTCCTTGTCTCTCTCCAGGCACTTTGTTAGACTAGCTCAATCACTCTAAATTTCTTTTTTTTAATGTTTATTTATTTTTTCAGAGAGACAGAGACAGAGAGTGAGTGGGGGAGGAGCAGAGAGAGAATCTGAAGCAGGCTCCAGGCTCTGAGCTGTCAGCCAGAGCCAGATGAGGGGTTCGAACTCATGAACTGCAAGATCATGACCCAAGCCCAATTCTGATGCTTAACCAACTGAGCCATTCAGGTGCCCTGATCACTCTAAATTTCTTAATGATGCACAGCTTTATAGCTATTTTGAAGCTAGAGGGTCAAGACTCTCTCCTGTGGGTGACAGGTGCTGGTAGAGGAATTAAACAGTTACGTGGGCCTAAAGATGGCTCTTTCTGTGTCCTCCCCATTGATGTAGGTTTCAGTCACTACTCTGTACTCTGACCCACTCTTCTGGTGAATCTCATGAAACCATATTTTTCTAATCTAATAATGAATTGGATTTCAGTGGTTCTGTCATTACTCCAGCCACATTTGTGCTGGTACCCATCCTTTCCTCCAGTAAGCACCCGTTCTGAACTTCAGAAGATTCACTAGACACAAGCAGGTATTTGAACAGGAACAAGGGGTCAGGTGGAGAGGGATGTCAGTCACGTTGCATTATGGACTCACCTAGTTTCAGCTCTGGCCCACCAAGCCCCATTGCTATGTACTAAAAAGAAAACAAATCAAACATATGATATAAATTTTGTTTTAAAAGAATAAATTTGAATTTTTGTTTCCAATGGAACTGTTTTGTTTTCATTTTTATAGTCATGAAATTTCCTACCAGTTCTCTATTCATAAAAGAGACATAGGATAACCACAGAAGACCTGAATCTGGGCCCCAGCTTTTCAAGGCATTATATAAGCATTTCAAGATAGAATGTTAAGTCTAGATAAGGTGTGAATATCTGTAATTAAGGAGCTAATATGGGTGGCAGCCACTTCTACCTGCTTGGTAAAGACACACTTTTTCAACATTTATTTTTTTGTAATTTTCATACATTAAATTTCATCTATTTTTGAGGAGTATACAGTATTATGAGTTTTAACTCATGTCTAGGTTCATGTAACCATGATCACGATAAGAGCAGACAATTCTATCACTCCCAAAATTCCTGGTGTTGCCTCACCTGTCAAACTCTTTTCCAACCTCTAACCCCCAGCAGACACTTGTTTGTTTTCTGTCACTATTGTTTTATCTTTTCCAGAAAAGCAATCATTCAGTATGTAATTTTTTGAGATAGCTTGCTTCACTTAGCAGCATGCATCTGAAATTCATGTCTGTTGTTAGAATCAATGGTTTGATCCTGTTTAATGCTGAGTAATATTCCATTGTATGAATTTACTATAGTTTGTTTAGCCTGTTGAAAGAAATTTGGTTTGTTTCCAGTTTGGGGATATTATAAATAATTCTGCTTAAATATTTTCGTACAGGTTTCTATGTAAATGTAAGTATTCACTTCTCTAGGGTAAATATGTAGGAGTGGCCATATGGAATGTATATATTTCACTTCATAACAAATTGCCAAATCATTTCTGGAATGGCTATGCCGTAAGCAATATATCAAAGTCCCTGTAGTTCTACATCTTTGCCAGAACTTGATATGCCAATTTTGGGGCGGGGGTTAGGGGGGTGGGTTGTTACTATTTTTTTAACTTAGACATTATATAATAGATATTTAGTAGTATGGATAGCGAATCAGCACACAAAAAGATGCTAAGCATTGTTGTCATAAAGAAAATGCAAATCAAGCTTTTTCAAAACTCTTATGAAAAGAGTATTATATTTTACACTAACGAGATAAGAAATACTTCTTTCTGGGAAGTAAATATTGAAGCAATGCTGGAAGTACAAGTCTCAACTAGATATGGTCTGTGGATGTAAGAAGAAAAAAAAAAGAATAAATAAAGATTCCGGAAAAATGCTTGGTCCAAAAATAAGAAAATACACTCCATATGTCCTGAAAGTCACTTGCTGAGTATCTCTAATCTGTTGTTGGAAATCAAGTGTAGAATTGATTTTCCAATAATGGATTTTTGACAGTTGTTGAAAAAAGAAGAAAGGTATTACATTTGCAGTTGAAAAGTGTAATTTTTCTGTGCTGTCTGAAAATTCAATGGTCCTTTCACTACAGGAAACAATGTGTTACATGCAGATAAATAGAGGGAAACTGAATCACTGGGCATCTGTCCTTGCAAAGGGTTCCATTAAACTGAGAGAGAGTTTCAGTGGTTTGTGTAAGTTCCAGAAGCTTGAAGTGAAATTATAGCCCTATACTTAAAATTCTGCCAGAAGATCTTGCCTCCTGCAAGTTATCCTCTCCAACAAGTTCCAAGAACCTCTGTTCCCTTGGCTTTCTCCAGTTTCCTTCAGCACTTAACTGTGAAACTTTTCCTCCTACTTCTTCTTGAGACTTGAAGAACTCCTAAGTCCAGGCCTCCTGATGCCTGTCTTCTTTTGTGTCTCATCCTGCCTCCAACTCTCTCCAGACCTCAGCCCCAGTTTCTAGCCAGGGATATTTCCCACTCTTTCAGCCAAGAAGGCTTCCTATGGTTGAAGGAGATATTTTCCTCTGTGTGGCCTCTGAAGCCTCCCATAGAGCTCCTCCAATTTTGCCATCCTACTCTGATGATTTTTTCACTTTTTGTCAGCCCTAAGGACACGGTTTTCTACTTTGAGTTTTGGCACTACTATTAGCTAAACTCTACAACTCATATGCTAGTCTTGCTTGAGTTATTTTTCTTTTCCTCCAGATTGTATAAGTTTTCAATTTGTTTACTTCGAACTTTTTTCACACCTTCTCAGCTTTTCTTGTCCACTTCTATGCTGACATATACTACAGATTATTTCTTTAAAGTCATTTAAGTCCAATCCTATATTGAGGGCCCCACTGTTCTGTGATTGATTAGCATAATAAGAATGCTTATGTTTTCCATTCGGTTCTTTACAGGGCCATTTCTATGGCACATTGTATCAGGAGGGTACTTTGGAGTCAATTATTTTGGTCTATTCATTCTGAAAATAAGAGATAATATACTTTGAGAGGAAGGATGGCCTCAGAGAATTTATGACAAAAGCTTGGTATTTCAGGCACAGAATGATTTGAGTCCTTATTCTATTGGTGGCTCATGATAGGACCTCAAAAAAGCCATTTACATGGATGCTTATCTGTTAAGTGACTATAAACTGCCTTTAGGTTTCAGATGAAGAATAAATTGCTAAATCACTTTCCTAACACATTGTGTTCTGCAGCTCATCCATTGTCAGAAAACTGAGCCAAGAGGTAGGGAAATGGCTTTCTGGGTATCATTATGTATTCCTCATAGGTGAGTCACTTCTTTTAGGCAATAGAACTCACACATGGAACCTAGAAAAATTTTTTTACTTGATTCACAAATGAGTCAAATCTTTCAGGCAATGGAACTTACACATAAAAGCTCTTTTTTTAAAAGTTTTATCTAAAACATGTCAGCCTTAACTTCAGGTTAGCATAATTTATGATGTTGCAGAGGTCAATTAATCAGCCTAGAGCCCACAAGCCAAAATAACTTTGTGTCTCCTTATAACACTGAGTAACACTGTAATTAATGAACCAATGAGTTAACACCTATCTTGCTAATAGACTATAAGCTCTGTCAGAGCAGAGTTGGTGTTCTGTTGTGTTCATTATATATCTGTTAAACAGATTAAAAAGTGCACAAAAAGTTACTTTTTAATTAAACAGCCAAAATATGGTTTAAAAGTGAAACTGACATCAGGATTTTGTAGTGTCAGGATTCCAAGATATTGAGGAGTTGAACATTCAATTCTACTTGTCATGTGTTATTGCTATAGCTGACAACTACCATTTGGTGTGTGCAGGCAGCCACAAATTTTTAGAGGAGGTTGGTCTAATTTTTAGTAATAAGGAAGATTTCTTTTTTTGTTTGTTTTGCCAGTAGGGGTGTGGGGGGGGGTAAGTCTTCTAAGTGAAACTTATTCACTGGCCTACAAATGTTGAACCTGAGATATTTTCATAAAATTCTACTTATGTAGGTAAACTAGATTGGAGACCCACAGTTTAGTCCTCAATAAGAAATACCTATTGCCGTCAACTTGGCTTCTGATCAGTCCTGTATGTGGAAGCACCTAATTTTTCCAATGTGTACTTGAGTGTATATAATAAAAAGTCTGCCTACTTCCAGACCTTTGTTGTTTTGTGCCACTGGAATGACACAAGATTCTAACTATAGTGATTGAGCTTTCTCTAGACATAGCTGAGGCTGTGGTAGGAGTGAATTATTAAGCCCAAGGATCAAAGCTAGACTTGTTTTAATCTCATTGCTATAATAATCACTGACTTGGCAACTCACGAAATAACCTCTTTGGTGGTAATCTGTAACGGCAATTCCAAAACTCTCTCAAGCACTCTTTCACCTTCCTCAAATGCCTTCTGTAGGTGGCTTGGTTTTTCTCTCTGATGGCCATCTTCACAATCAGTTTTGATAAATTCCAGCTCTCTGTTCTGAACCATCTAAACTGTAATCCTCAATTTAAAGATCAAAACTACTAAAACATTCTTCATATCCTGAACCTCAAACTCTAGTTACTTGAGGAAGTGTCATTCATCTTGAGATGGAAAGAATGAGTAAAATCGGAGAGGCAAAAGGAAGAATGATGGAGGGAGTGGAGTCCATATGTCTAAAGGAACAGCAATGAATGAAAGAGAGCCCATCTCTTTTAAGGAGATGAAATACATTCGATATGGCAACATAATGATGGGGGTAGAATGTTTAATAAGGTAGGCAGTGCAGGGATGTCTTGGAAGCCACACCAAGGAGTTTGGACTTTATCTCAAAGCTATTGAAGGATTTCCACCAGGGTTGTAACAAGATAAAATGTGTGGTTTTGGAAAAATTAGTCTGGCTTATGTATACAGTAGGGATTTGAGGGGGATAAGACATGTGGCCTATAAGCCTATACGAAGATGTTGTAGAAATCTGGGAAAGACATGATGTTGGCCTGAACTTGAGTATGATGGTAGGAATAAGGAGAAACTGATGAACTGGAGAGGATTCAGGAGGGACAATCAGCAAGGTTCGTTGATAAATAGAATCAAAGGGTGAAAGAAAGAATCTTGTTAAGATTGATTTTTAGATATACAGGAAGGTGATTGATTTGATTTTAGACAGGTTTGAGGCAACTGTCAGAAATCCTAGTAGACATATCCAAAAGCATTTAAGTTCTGTCTGGCTATTATAGAATAAAGGTTTCAGTTAGAAATGTAGGTTGGGGATTCGTCTGTACATAGATGGTAATTGAAAACCAGGGAAGTAGATGAGATTGCTAATAGAGCCAACAGAATAGAGACAGAAAGAAGAAGAATGTTTATGTCTTGGCCTTAGTTCTCAGAAAGTAGAGCCTCATGCAGAAGCTTCTGTGCTACTAATTTGTTAGGGTGTAGAATCTAATGGAAGCAGGAGATGTACAAGGGAAATAAGCCAAGCAAGAAAAAAGGACTAAAAGGCACTTGTTGTACCCAGTTGGTTGCTGCTTAATATCATATGGGACTACTTTTTAAGAAACCTGAAGACAACATTGTATGAAGGAGAAGTCAAAAGGGAAGAAGGATATATCAACCCGAAATCATGGCTCCCACCTCCCATTGGCCAAAGGTTTGCCCCAGGGATGTTGACTTTCCACTTTACCAACTCTCCAATATATACATCTCCACTTCTGAGTTGTCCTTGAACAAGTGAAAAGGTGATATCTTATGAGTCATTGACCATAGGGAAGCCCCATTTTGGGAAGCAAGAGGCACACGTGGGCATGAGGCAAGCCACTGCAGGTTGTACCTATATGAAGTCAGTAGGGATGCAGCTGGCCAAGCTCACCAAGCATTGGTCACTATAGCAGCATCAGGGCTAAAAAATGTATCCAAGGACTTCAGAGACAGGTGAAGTCAATAAGAGGTAAGCCCATTCATAAAAAGTGTCTATACACTAGGACAGAATGTAGCAAACACTAACACTTAGGGGATGGGAAAAGGAAAAGTAGTAAGGGAAACCATAAAGGCTAAAATGAACTGCTAGAAAGATGGAGATTAGGAAAGGGTTGAAAGTGGGGAGTGGCAAGCAAAGAGATAGGTTGCTACATTCCAATGAAATGAATGATTCCACAAGTTTTTGCACTGCTATATCATTGCTAATGATGTTCCCTCTCCTCCTCCTCCTCCTTCTTCTAATGTTTATTACTTTTGAGAGAGAGAGAGAGACAGAGGGTGAGTGGGGAGGGGCAGAGAGAGAGGGAGACATAGAATCTGAAGCAGGCTCCAGGCTCCAAGCTGTCAGCACAGAGCCTGACATGGGGCTCGAACTCATGAACCACGAGATTATGACTTGAGCTGAAGTTGGATGTTTAACCAACTGAGACACAAAGGTGCCCCTTTTCTTCTTGTTCTTGTTCTTCTTGTTCTTCTTCTTTTAAAATTTGAGATAGAGAGAGAGAGGGAGAGGAAGAGGAAGAGGGAAAGGGAGAGGGAGAGGGAGAGGGAGAGGGAGAGAGAATCTTTAGCAGGCTCCATGCTTAGCATGGAGCCCAATGTGGGGGCCGGATAGCATTACTCTAGGATCATAACCTGAGCCAAAATCAAGAGTTGGAAGCTCAACTGTCTGAGCCACCCAGGTGCCCTGATGTTGCTTCTTCTTAAAGTATCTCCCCCCGCTCAATCCCACTGCTGCCAAATCTAACCTTGTAGTTTTACCCATTTGGAAAGCAATGAATTACTTCTGCACTCAAAAATTCTTTTATTGTCCTTTTACATCCAAACCAGAGGTCATTTCCCCTCCTCAGCCCTCTCATGGCAGTAATGATACTTTTCCTTCTGAGCTATTTCTGCCTATGTCTATGTTGTAAACTCTTGGTTATCTCTTCCAATGCTGTGCCGGTTATAGAGGCCCTAGGGATACTTGTTGACTGTAAATTATTTGAAAGATGAAATAATCACTGAAAAGCTGTGCTTGGAGGTTAATTATCTAGCTAGTATTTCAAAGGATTATATTCCAAAATGAAAATTCCCTGAAGCCCAGACTCTAAGCAAGCAGTAAGTTGTCCAGGCCAGGAAGTAAGAATGAACTGGGCTTTTCTCCCTTCATCTTCCTCTCTCTCACCTTTTGTCTGTCTCCTTTTGCCACCTGTCTACTCTTTCCTCACATAAACACACATTCCCCCATCATTTTCTTTCTTCATGGCTATCTGTCATTCTCTCTTCACTTCCTGTTCAGTCCACCTGTCCTTTCTCCTTCCCCTTTTCCCTCCCTAGTTTTTAAGTGTTTATTAAGCACCTATTATGTACAAGTGCTTAAAGGGAATAGAATTACTGCCCTCAAGGAAAGAAAGTCTAATTAAGTAAATGGAACATATACATCTATGTACAATATTTCAGTAAGCATCTGGAATATGGTTCTCTCTTCTCACTGTTTCCATTTTGTCTTTTCCCTCACCTTGCCACCCTTATTCTTGCTTCCAATTTCTAACAACAGCAGTTCATTTTCCACTGGTCATTAAAGTGCACTATAGCTTTGGGTGAAGACTTCGGGTTCAACTACAAGCAGGCTTTAGTGTAAGGTCAGCTCTACAACCAGCCAGCAGAATAATTTTGGAAAAATGAGCATAATAATAGTATTTATTTCTTAGGACTATTGTTAGATTTACAGATAATGTAGGTAAACAATGTACCTGGTTCAAAGGTACTACTCAATAGAAAGAACTATGGTAACACAATCATCATATTAGGTCTAGTATTATTGAGTCACATTCTACATTTTATACTTAAAAATCAGATTTGAAATTAACCCTTTATTGTTGTTAAAATTAATTCACAAGTAAATGGAAGTTGTTCATGTAACTGGTAGAAGTAGAAGTGTGTAGGGAAGTTATCACACCCTGTGGGAACCAGCATAAGGGTATTTTGCCTGAAAATGGATGGATGAGAAGCAAGAAGCAATATCTCACCCTTTATCCCCCTAATCTCCTTCTCTTCCCCTTTCAATGACTAGGCAAAGTATGCTCTCTCAAATAAAAAAGGAGAGTCTGCTTTCTTTATGTTTAAACTTAGTTCCATGCTATAAATTTCTAACTCTGCCTAGGACTTTCATGGGCTGCTTTCTGTTAAGAAGATCCCATGAAAGGGTCAAGCTAATTTTTTTCCCAGAATTGTGTTTTTGGTATGCTGTTGGCATTGACAGTCCCTATGGTTACACACTCTGTTAGCCAGAGAACTTCCTGCAACCAACAGAGGAGTAGAGACCAGAATGGAGAAGGTGGCAGGGAATGCCCAGAAAGCAGTCTGGTCAGGAGAAAGTAATGGGGTAGGAATGATAGATGAAAGAATCCTTGTAAAACAGAGACAAGCAAAGGCTGGAAGAATAACAACCCAGCTGAAAAGGACTCTGGAAATAAAGGGAAAAAAGAAAGAATTTACCACAAAAATAACATAGGGAAAAATATAATACTTATTAATACAAAGTTAAATAACAATTAAATTGTTTTAAGTTCTTGAATTATTATGTGGAGAAGAATTTAAGACATTTGGACATTGTGAATTTAAGACATTTGGAGTTATTTTACATCTCCAAATATTCTTTGCATTAAAATGTGGAAGTCAAACCTATCTGTTAATTTAGATTCTCCAACATCTCCAGCTTGAGACAGCATGTCCTTCAGCTTTTTGGAACCATGAGATACTTTTAAGAATCTGATGAGAGTTATGGACCCTCCATCCCATAAAAAAATACACTTGTAAATAAAATATTATGCACATAATTTTATTCATTTATGGACATGGACATACTAATAGCTTTTCCTACATTCCAAAATTCTCTGATGAAGAGGCTGGAATAAAATATTTCACCTTCATTTGACTGATGACTTATCCAAAAGAAGTCATTATTTTCATTAAAAAAATTACATTCTCAAATGGTAAACGTTGGGAAGGATATAAAATTATTACTTAGTTCCAAACTCTGGGAAAAAATTAAAATCTTCATCCTGTTTATGTTATAATACAAATTAAATGTAACATTAACAAGACTGTCAGATTAATTTACAACTTCTGCTTATGTGTTTTCTCTAGGGGCCTGAGTTATGTAAAGGAAAGAGAAAATTGTACATTTCAACTGATCCACTTTAGGTAGATTGCTTGTCTGATCAGGCACACGGGGTCTTCAGAGAGAGGAGGCAGGGCAGAAAGAAAGTGGACCAGGGAGAAACTGTAAATTGGAAAGAGATTTACACATCTACTTTAGTATGGTGAATAAATGATGAGCACAAGAAGTTCAGAGAATTAACATCAGGAAATGGCCAATACACACAACTGACTTGATGTAAAGACATAAATCTTAAGACTCAAAAGTGAAATTTAAAGAACATTAACTGTTAAATGCAATGTGGTAACCTGTGTTGAATCCCAGAACAGAAATAGTCCATCAGTGGAAAAGCTGGGGAAATCTGAATAAAGTCTCTGATTTAATGAAGTATTGTGCCAATGTTAATTTTTTAATTTTCATAAATATCATAGTTATGTAAGATGATGGCATTAGGGGAAGTTGAGTACTATCTTTGCAACACTTATGTAAATATAAAAGTATTTCAAAATAAAAAGCTAAAAGTTTTTAAAAAGAATCTTGACTAGAGGGACTAAAATGAATCTTGAAAAAAATCATCAGATCCTCTAATATGATTTCAGAAAACCAAGTGCTGATACATCTCACTTTGAAAGAAATATTCCACTTGGTTGCTCAGTAAATCTACCCTCATGTTTCATCTTCCTTACTTTCATAGCCCTACTTTATATTTAACGTGGTCCCTCTGACCAGACTCCTTTTCATTCAGGAGGAAAGGAAAATTCCTGGTTGACCATGATTTAGCCTTTCATATTCTTGAATTAGCTCTTCTATTTCTTTGAGCAAAAAGATTCCTCTTTAACCTTCTCATAGACAAAATTAATCCAGCAATTTATCATTTCCTTCTGTTCAAACTTGCTTCAAAGTAACAATTTCTCCTAAGATCCTATCTATGCATAGTTTAATTGGGTGGAAAAATATCTAATGTGTACTACTAAATGTGTGTGAGCAGTAGGAAAGAAAATTCTGTTTTTCCAGTGTTTAAGCAATTATATTGGCTGGCTTAATAAAAACAGATCTACTGAACATTTTTATGTAATCCAATAAAACAAATGTTTATAAAAGCCTTTGATGAGCCATGTGCTATGCAAAATGATGGGAAAACAAGGCTGAGCATGATGAAAACCTTGACTTCAAGGAGGTTCCATTTTAGGAAAGATATAAACAGGGAAAGAAGTTAGTTCAGTATATTAAATTCTATCAGAGAATATGTATAGGGTCTCATTGGATTGTGCAAGAAAGGCAATGGGACTCTGGCCAAATGCATGTTTAATCATTATTTTGCCTAATGTTAAACACCTATAAAACAAACTAAAGTGGTATCTTTCTCACAGCTTTTTTTTTTTTTTTTTTTTTTGGCAGACAGATGCTTTCTCCCTGCACACAAAGGATCTCTTTAAGTTGTTTTACTCCAAATACAATACATCTATGACATGCCATTTTCTCTGAAACATATTGTTGCATTTTGGTCTAACACATTATTTTCCCAATGACTATCATCTGCCCTATGTTTGTCTAATGAACAAAAAGTGCAAGGCGACAAAATAAATAAACCTTTGCAAAACAATGAAAAGGCAACCATGCATCATTGATTGAGCAGGGGCAGAAAAGGAGCAAATAAAGAGAACATAGTGAGTTAGTTGCTTCTGAATACCCAGGAAAAAGTGTCTGTGTTTCTCAACAAGTCAAGAGCATTACCTGTGTCAACTAGTTGGAACCACTGAGGAAAAAAAAGTCAGCCAGATTTTAATACAAAAACATTATTCAGCTGTATTCAGGTGCTACAACATTATACTGTCAATCAAGAAGCCAACGAGGCAGCTGTAATGATTTCAAAGGTGTCCACACAGTAATTTCTCCACTATCAAGAATTCAACCAAAGGTAATATTTTAATATCTAGAATTACTCTAAATATGACAGCCTGAACTAGCATAACAGAATAAGCCACCATAGCCTGGGTGACTTAAACAGAAATTTACTTCTCATGGTTCTGGAGGCTAAGAATGTGCTGGCAAGTGAAGCTTCATTCTGAGACCTCTTCTCTTGGCTTGTAGGTGGCTACCTTCCTATTGTGTGCTCGCAGGGTCTCTTCTTTGTGAAGTGGGGGCAAGAGGCAAACACAAGAGTGTGTCTTTTTTTTTTTAATTTTTTTTTCAACGTTTTTTATTTATTTTTGGGACAGAGAGAGACAGAGCATGAACGGGGGAGGGGCAGAGAGAGAGGGAGACACAGAATCGGAAACAGGCTCCAGGCTCCGAGCCATCAGCCCAGAGCCCGACGCGGGGCTCGAACTCACGGACCGCGAGATCGTGACCTGGCTGAAGTCGGACGCTTAACCGACTGCGCCACCCAGGCGCCCCAAGAGTGTGTCTTTTTATAAGAAGACTTATTCTATTGAATCAAAGTCCTACCCTTATAATCTCATTTAACCTTAGTTTCTTCCTTTGAGGCACATCTCCAAATACAGCCACACTGGAGGTTAAGTCCTCAGCATATGAATATGGAAGGACTCAAATATTCAGTTCATAACAACTCACAAAAGAAAGGGGAGTTTGGGGGTTGGGGGGAGAAGAATGCAAAAATTAAGTTGAAAAATATGTAAAACTACAGGTTAAAAAGTTAGTTGCTGAATACACATCTAAAAGTAGTGTCAACTACAGCAGCATTTCTACAGATGTCAGTGCCTTAGGCATACCTTCCTGATTGTCAAAACAAATAGAGTGTCTTGGGAAACCAGCATATCATACATGATAGGAGGTAATGTAGTGGTTGGATTAGGGCTAGAAAAAAGGCAGTGGATGCAAAGAAGGTGATAGTAGGTGGATAATATTTCCTAGGAGAAAGTATTTAAAAATTTGAGAAATAATTACTTTCTAAACTTATATTTGAATTAAAACTTTTGATGACTTTCTGGAAGTAGCTTTGGAAGCACATTTCAAGGCATTAACAAATTTTTTTTACATTTATTTATTTTGAGAGAGAGAGAGAGTACATGAGCAGGAAAGGGGCAGAGGGAGAGGGAGACACAGAATCCAAAGCAGGCTCCAGGCTCTGAGCTGCATGGGGCTCAAACCCATTTCACAAACTGTGAAATCATGACCTGAACTGAAGTCAGAGGGTTAACTGACTGAGCCACCCAGGCACCTCCATTTCAAGACATTTTAAGAAGAACTATAGGATTGTGGGGTGTGTGTGTGTGTGTGTGTGTGTGTGTGTGTGTGTATGTATTCTCTAGTTTTATCCTGAATATGTAGAGTGCCCTAAGGTAAACATTTTAACCTCTCTGTGCCTAGACCTCCATATTCATATGTATAATGATAGTGATAAATATTTTCCATAACTTACCACATTGAGACATATAAGATATTAGTAAAAATTATTTTTTTTAATGTGGAGTTCTAGGGCCACCTGGGTGGTTCAGTTGGTTGAGCACCTGACTCTTGGTTTGGGTTCAGTTCATATCTCAGGGTTTGTGAGTTCGAACCCTGCATCAGGCTCTGTGGTGCTGCCAGTGCAGAGCCTACTTGGCATTCTCTTTCTCTCACTCTCTCTCTGCCCCTCATGCACTCTCTTTCTCTTATAATAAATAAATAAACTATAAATAAATAAATAAATAAATAATAAGGAATTCCAAATTTAAAAAAAAAATTAGAGAAGGATCTAACACAAACACGATATAACTCATACATTTGGACAAAGCACTAAACATCACTAGTCATCAGATTCCTTAACTGTAAAAGAAGGATGTTAAACTAAAATCTGATCTCTGAAATTTCATTTCACTTAAGTCTCTATGTTTTTCATGTGATCAAACTGAAAAGCATAAAAAGACTCCAGGGAATCTTTATTCTTAGATAAAACTGTACATATTTTCTTATTATTCTAACTTTAAAATGCTTTTTTACTTTTGTGTACATTTATTTATTTTTTAATGTTTATTTTTGAGAGAGAGAGAGAGAGTATGCAAATGGGGGAGGAGCAGAAAGAGAGGGAGACAGAGGATCTAGAAGCAGGCTCTACACCTGATGCAGGGCTCCAACTCATGAACTGTGAGACCATGACCCGAGCAAAGTGGAACACAACTGACTAAGCCACCCAGCCATCCCTTGTGCACATTTTAGACTTTGTAAAGCAACTTATCTCATTTTATATTTTTTCTCACTACACCCTGTGAGAATTTCAGGACTCACTTTCCAAACGAAGTAACTTGCTTGAGTCAGTGAGTTTAAATGGCTTGCTGGAGGTTTTCTCAACTATGGTAGAGACTCAATCCACTAAATCCAAGTAAATTCTATTCTTCAGTCCATATAAATGCCATTTTCATGTGGGAAATAAAAAGTTATTCCTCAGTCAATTGTGTTAGTCCATAAACATTTATTAATTTTTTGAAGTCTAATTGACATATGACATTATATTAGTTTCAGGTGTACCACATAATGGTTATACACTGTAATGGTACACATTGGCATACATTGAAAAATGACTACAACAATAAATCCAGTTAACATCTATCTCCATTCATAATTGCAAAAAAATTTGTTTTCCCATAGGCATTGGATATTTATTATACATCTGTCTTGGATTTTGCAGTTATATTAATTAAGTCAGAGTCTCTGAAGCATCCCTCTCTATAAAGCAAATATGAATCTACAGACATGTTAGAAAAACTAAAATTTCACTCACTTACTTCTAATTTCTACCCCTTCCATATGTTGTGAGATAAAAGATGCCTTCTTTGTCATTACTTAGAGTTTACCTACAAGCATGCATTGATTTAAAGCTGTGGCAAGAAGCAAATATAAAAGGGGAAGGTGTACCGTTACACATTTATTTTCTGTGTGTGGCTTCTTGGCTCTGACACATGGGACTGGCTACTTTGTGCTATGAGGCTAATGTAAAATGCCGGAGGGTAAAGATAAACTCTTGGTTGCATTGGAAGCTATTAAAATAAGAGTTCCAAATAATGATGGTGGACATGATGGAAGTTCTAATGAAATTGAGCAACTTCACAGATATGAATAATTAACTAAGGAGATTCCGTAACATGGTACTGTCTTGATGTGACAGAAGGATCACTTAACCTTTGCATGTTAGAGCACTAGGAGTTGAAACATGCAGTGTACCAGTATAATTACTGTACAGTATTTCTACTGTTTGAGCTACCAGTAGCTGGGAGAGGTTTAGAAAGACAGATCCTAAACACTATTTCTCTTTATTATTAATAGAGAACTGAAAATACAGGAGCTTGGAGAAAAAGGTATAACTTGATGGCTAAGAGCACTGACTAGGGAGACACAATGATGTTCAAAATTATGGGCTCAGAATGGAGTTGGATTTAGAAAAGGAGAACTGAGTTCTAGACTCCAAGTTAATAAGGTGAGGAGAACAAAAGTTTTGTAGAGCCTAGACTAGGCAGTGGCTGTAGGGTTGACAGGAAAGAATGGCCTGAACTTGAGATAGGGATCACCATGAAGCTACATAATTAGGAATTCTCATACCTCCTCAATTAATCACTTATTAAAGTTTTTTGAAGATGACCACATTCTGTTCAAATATCTTCAGAGATCTAAAGCAAGATTTCTAGTGGGTTTTATTTCTAAGTCCTTTAGTCAAGACAATTACATTCTTATCTATGTTAATATGGCAACTTAAGTCAAAAGGGTGCCTCCTTGGGAGTCTTAGGGTCAGGGAATATTCCTAAAAATATATTCCATTTCTTGACCTGGGGACCCTTACCATTAAAATGAATTATTTGATTTCATTTATAGGAAGAAAAAAAAAACACATTTACTTTTCTGGAACAGAGCTGAGAATAATTTGTGTCAAATAATTCTTAGGCATGAGAGAAAATGTATGAAACTGACTTCATTAAAAAGCAAGATTATTATATTAGTATTCAGTCTTTATAATCATTAATTCATGGCAAAACTGGGAAGCAAAAATGAGGCAAGGAAAAAAACAACTGTTGGTGGCTGTTATGTTTGTTTCATGTTTTTACAATACTGAACATGTGCTACACATCACTAGTTATGCTTACATAATATCAGTTTTTATAAGAAACATCTTATGTAATTATTAGCTATATTATATAGCCTTATGTCTACCATAGTAAGATATATATTCTGCTCCTAAGGCTATAAAATATTATTTTATGCTTTGAAAAAACACAAGTAATAATCAGGCTACAAATAAATTTTAATTTCCTTAGAATTCATAACTAATATTGATGATTTTTTGGATGTCCTCAAACTCCTTTGATAACAGAAACAGTCTGATTAAAAGAACTCTACCCACATACAAAACATATATTTTTCTCTAAAAAACAACACTTAAATTTTGTTCTAGTGTGCTTAACACAGGTATAAATGATTTGGTATTTAACTTTAGTATTTAATCAGTACTTCAACTTATTGCTTTATTAACTAAAGTTATCAGAGCTTCAATATTTATTTGATATTATTTGGTTTTATTTTACTGTTTGGACTTACAACTGAAGATATTATAGTAATATGTAATTATTGTACATATTGTACATATTACTATATGTACTTTGTTTTGTAATATATGTATTAAACTATTACTTTAAAAGCTTGATGAAATAACCAAGAGTGATAGAAACATTTAAGTATGCCATTCTTGGGGAAAGATCCTAAGAATAAGTGATCTAGGTAAATTTTGGAATAGCATTCCCTGGAGATAAGCAACCAGACTGTTAATGCCATGACCCAGGAAATGTCTAAAAATAATCCAAAATTGTGAATAGAGCTTCGACCACATCTTGGCTGGATTCTACCCCTGCAGAGGATGAGTAATAAGTTCTGGTTTTTATTTTACATTCCTTTAGGATATTCTCTAGGCATGAAAAACAAAAACCATGGGTAAATCTTATGTGATTTTGATTTTAGTTCTATTAATAGAATTTGGGACTTTCAGTGTTAAAAGTGAGAAAGTCCCTGAAAACTGGGTTGAGTTAGTCACTTCACCAATTGTCTTTGCCTCTTTTGCTTACCTGAAAAATGAATGCAATGCTCAGGCATGTAACTTTCATTTTGAGACTATAACAACAAATGCTTTATGCAGATAGAAGTGCAAATAGATAAAGGAAAAACCTTGGTCCCTAATACCCTATCTGAGCAGCTATATTTGCTTTGAATTTCCTACTTCTGAATTAGATGAGAAAAACCAACCTGGTTTTGTTCAAGTCACTGTAGTAGTATTTCCTGTCAAATGCAGCCAAATGTGTTCTCAACTCATGGATACATCCGGTTGAATCTGGAGATTCAGAGAAACTTTTTGAAAAAGATGATGATTACTCTGATTCTTCATCAATGAGCAAAAAGTAATGAGGCTAAAAAAAGCTTTTAGCCTGTGGTCAAGCCAGAGTAGGCACTGAGTAGAGGGACTAAAACTCCAGTAGGAAACTCATAGTCTCCTTGGCGTGAAGAAGCAGAGGACAAAGTGCAGGACAATTACGGCCATCAGAAAATAATGTATGTGAAGGAAGGTATGGTATATAATTCCAAAAGAAAAAAAGCCAGAAAATGTTGAAGTCAGCCAGGAGAAAATGACGTAGAAATACAAGGAAACAGTTATTCAAATGACTGCTCACTCTTCACAAACAATAGAGACCAGAAGATAGTGGAACAAAATTGTTAAAGTGCTGAAATCTGTTAACTCATAAATCTACATAAACTGAAAATACCCTTCAAAACTAAAGGTATAATAAATATATTTTCAGATAGGGGAAGATCATTTATTACTTGGTGATCTACATTACAAGAAATGCTCAAGGAACTTCTTAGGGTGATGAGAAATGACATCAGAGCTTGAGGAAGAAATAAAGAGAATCTGAAATAATTAATATATTAGTAAATATAAAAAGTTATATCTCCTTCTATCTATTAAAATGAATGTCTGCTTTAAAAATAATACTCTTGGGGCGCCTGGGTGGCGCAGTCGGTTAAGCGTCCGACTTCAGCCAGGTCACGATCTCGCGGTCCGTGAGTTCGAGCCCCGCGTCAGGCTCTGGGCTGATGGCTCAGAGCCTGGAGCCTGTTTCCGATTCTGTGTCTCCCTCTCTGCCCCTCCCCCGTTCATGCTCTGTCTCTCTCTGTCCCAAAAATAAATAAACGTTGAAAAAAAAAAATTTTTAAAAAAATAAAAATAATACTCTTGGGGTGCCTGGGTGGCTCAGTCAGTTGAGCATCCAACTTTGGCTCAGGTCAAAATCCTATAGTTCATAAGTTTGAGCCCCAGGTCAGGCTTGCTGCTATCAGTATGGAGCCCACTTCATATCCTCTGTCTCCCTCTCTCATTGTCCCTCCCCCACTTGCACTCTCCCTCTCTAAAAAATAAATAAAACATTTAAAAAATAAAAAATAAAATAAAAATAATACTCTTGAAGGATGTCTGGCTAGTTGGGGTTATAGGTTTGAGTCCTACATTGGGTGTAGAGATTATTTTAATAAATAAAATTTTAAAAAATAATACTCTTGTGTTGGAAGGTTTGAGTTTGTATGTGTAATAATGATGACTATGGTATGAAGGATGGAAAGTTGCAATAAACAGACCTATATAGGTACAAGGTTTTTACATTTTATATTAAATAATGTTAACTCTGAGCATACCATAAAAATTTACTGTGTATATTTAAAGTTGTAACTAAAAAGTCAATAAATACGGAATAGAAATGAAATTAAAAAAATTCAACAAATCCCAAAGAAAGTAACAAAGGAGGAACAAAAAGAAACAAAACAGATGGGGAAATCAAAACTATAAAATCAAATAATAAAATATAAGATCTAAATCTAGCCACATGCAACCAAGGAAGATTGCCGCAGAGTAGGAGAACCCTTGGCTCATTTTGCCCCATGAATCCAAGTAGGTACCTATCAAATCATCCTAAATACCATAAAAATTGACCTGAATCCTGGCAGAACATACACCACAAATAAAGGTAGAAAAGAGGCCATATCTGAGAAGGTAGGAGGTGCGGAGGCACAGTTTGGGAGAGAAATGGATCATGGCCACTGCAGTGGAGAGGGAACCATAGTTGCAGAGAAGGATGAGAGACAGACTAGCACACAAGGAAGATGAATCCTCATAGCAATTGGCTTGGAAGCAAGAAGGGCTGAATTTCATGAGTTCTTGAAACCAGTGGGGCTTAAAGCCTGGAGTTTTAAAGGTCAGAAGGCTTGGCTCAAGGAGAGTCTGAAGGATTGAGGCTGTTCTTGGAAAGAAGGCAGGCAAACAGCTCATGGATTTATAGCTTGGAGACAGCTATCTGAAGAGCACCTAGGGCACACCAGGAGGAGGTTATTTGCTCTTCTTGGATCATCTTTTGGAGAGGCAGCATTCATGGAGAGACCCCTCTGGGAACAAATGAACTGGCTGGCATCATTTCCCTCCCTCACCCTTCAGCATAAGCACAGGGCTACCTGTGGGAACCAGGACAGTGCAGACACTTGCTACCTAACTTGCTTACACCAAGTCCCATCCCCCCAGATTCCAGTAAAACTGTCCCTTCCAGTCACTCTTGACTCAGTCTCAGTATGATTGGCCCCCTTCCCTAGAAAACCATTCCAAAACCCTGCAAACACCAAGACTCCCAACCCAAGAGTTCTTCTTCTTAAGGCCATTACCCTCAAGAACAGAAGATGTAGCTGACTTTCTGAACACGCAGAAGCAGGCACAGAGACTTAGACAAAATGAGAAGACAGAAGAATTTGTCCCAAATGAAAGAACATGATAAGGCCACAGACAGAGATCTAAATGAAATAGCTATAAGTAATATGCCTGATAAAGAATTTAAAGTAATGATAATAAAGGTACTCCCTGGACTTGAGAAAAGAGTGGAATACATGACTGATAGCCTTAAAACAGAGAAAAAGAATAACATAGAAGAGATAAAGGCTTCAATAAACAAAAGAAGAAATAAGCTTGATGGATTTAAACAGCAGGCTGAAAGAAATGGAGGAACAAATTAATGACCTAGAAAACAGAGTAATGGGAAGTGATCAAGCTGAACAAAAGAGAGAAAAAAAGAATAGAGAATTACAATAGAAATGAGAAATGAGAATAGGCTTAAAGAACTCAGTGACTTTATCAAATATAATAACATTCGCATTATAAGAATGAAGAAGAAGAAGAAAAAGTAAAAGAAGAAGGGGAAGAAGAAGGCGGGGGAGGAAGAGGAGGAGGAAGAGGAGGAGGAAGAAAAAGAAGAAGGGAGAAAAGGGGCAGAAAATTTATTTGAAGAAATAATAGCTGAAAACTTCCCTAATCTGGGGAAGGATACAGATATCCAAATCCAGGAGGCTTAGAGAAACCCCAACAAAATCAACAAAAGCAGATCCACACCAAGACCTATTGTAACTAAAATGGCAAAATATAATGATACAGAAAAAAATCTTAAAAACAGCAATACAAAAGAAGACAGTTACATACAAGGGAAACCCCTAAAGCTACCAAGGCTTTTTCGACAGAGACTTTCCAAACCAGAAGGGAATGACATGGTGCTGACTGGGAAAAATCTGCAGCCATAAGTACTCTATCCAGCAAGGCTATCATTCAGAATAGAAGGATGAAGAGTTTCCCAGACCACTAAGCCAGCCTACAAGAAAAACTAAAGGGCACTCTGTGAGTGAAAAGGAAAGGCCAAAAGTGACAGTATGAAGTTAGGAAACACAAAAGCAGTCAAAATGAATATTTCTGTAAAAAACATCAGTCAAAGAATTTAGAAAATAAAAGGATATAAAATATGATACCATATACCTAAAATGTGGGGACAAAAGGAGTAAAGAATGAGTTCAAACTTAAATGACCATCAACTTAATATAAAGTACTATATGAAGAAGAAGCTATATACAAACCCAATGGTAGCCACAAATCAAAAACCACTAATAAGTATATGAAGAATGAAAAGAAAGAAATCTAAACATATCACTAAAGAAAATAAGCAAACCACAAAAAAGAAAAAGACAAGAAAAGATCAGGAAAATCTTCAGGAACAACCACAAAACAAGTAACAAAATGGCAATAAATACATATCTATCAAGAATTAGTTGGAATGTAAATGTACTAAATGCTCCAATCAGAAGACATAAAGTGACTGAATGGATTAAAAAAAAAAAAGAAACACAAAAAACAAGGCACATATTCTGCTACAGGAGACATTTCAGACCTAAAGATATATACAGATTGGAAGAAAGGGGATGGAGAAATATTTATTATGCAAATAGATGTCAAAAGAAAGTCAGGATAGCAATAATTATATAAGACAAATTAGACTTTAAAACAAAAACTAAAACAAAAGACAATGAAGGACCCTCTATAATAAAAAAGGGGCCAATCCAACAAGGAGATATAACAATAGTAAATATTTACATACCCAAAATTGAAGCACCCAAATACATACAATAATTAATAACAAACATAAAGGAACTAATCGATAATAATACAATAATAGTGGGAGACTTTAACGTACATCAATGGACAAATCATCTAAACAGAAAATATACAAAGAAATAATGGTTTTGTATAACACAATGGATCAGATGGATTTAACAGATACATTCAGAACCCTCCATTTTAAAACAGCCAAATACACATTCCTTTCAAGTGCACATGGAATATTCTTCAGAATAGATCTCATACTAGGCCACAAATCAATGCCTGATGAATTAAAAAAGGTTGAAGTCATGCATTTATCTGCACAATGCTGTGAAACTAGAAGGCACCACACACACACACACACACACACACACACACACACACATCTGGAAGGAGCACAAACACATGGAGATTAAATAATATGCTACTAATCAATGAATGAGTCAACCAGGAAATAAAAGAAGAAATAAAAATGTACATGGAAATAAATAAACATGAACACACAGTGGTTTAAAACCTTTGAGATGCAGCAAAAGCAATTCTAAGAGGGAAGTTTAAAACAATATAGGCCTACTTGAGAAGCAAGAAAAATATCAAAAGAACAACTTAACCTTACGTATAAGAAGCTAGAAAAAGAACAATAAACAAAATCTGAAACTAGCAGAAGGAAGGAAATAATAAAGATTAGATCAGAAATAAATGATACGGAAACTTAAAAAAAAAAAAAAAGAACAGATCAATGACACCAGGAGCTAGTTCTTTGAAAAAAATCAATAAAATTGATAAACCTCTAGCCAAACTTATCAAGACAAAAGGAGACTCAAATAAATAAAATTAAAAATGAGAGAGAAGAATAGCAATAAATACCACAGAAATAAAAAAAAAAACATATGAGAACATTATGAAAAACTACAGGCCAACAAATTAGACAACCTAGAAGAAAGGAATAAATCCCTACAAATATATAACCTACCAAAACTGAAACAGGAAAAAATAGAAAATTTGAACAGACCATTTACCAGCAAAGAAATTGAATCAATAACAAAACAAAAAAAATCTCCCCAACAGAAAAGTCCAGGACCAGATGACTTCACAGGTAAATTCTACCAAACATTTAAGGAAGAGTTAATACCTATTCTTCTCAACTTATTCCAAAAAATAGAAAATGAAAAAAATTTTCCAAATTCATTCTATGAGGCCATTATCATCCTGATAGCAAAATAACATAAAGACACCACAAAAAAGGACAACTACAGGCCAGTATCTCTGATGAACATAAATGCAAAAATCCTCAACAAAATACTAGTTAACCCAAATCAACAATACATTAGAAATCATTCACCACAATCAAGTGGGATTTATTCCTGGGTTGCAAGAGTGCTTCAATATTCACAAATCAATCTTATCTTATGGATATGAACCATATTGTCATGTCAATAGATGCAGAAAAACATTTGACAAAGTACAACATCTATTCATGATAAAAACCCTCAACAAAGTACGTTTGGAAGGAACATACCTCAACATAATAAAAGCCATTAATGAAAAACGCACAGCTAACATTAACCTTAATGGGGAAAATCTGAGAGCTTTTCCCCTAAGGTCAAGAACAGGTCTGTACATTCTCACCACTTTTATTCAACATAGTACTGGAAGTCAGAGCCACAGCAATCAGACAACAAAAAGAAATAAAAGACCTCTAAACCAGTAAAGAAGTAAAACTTTTACTATTTGCAGATGATATGATCCTATATCTAGAAAACCTGAAAGAATCCACCAAAAATCTTCCAGAACTGAAAAACTAATTCAGTTAAGTCACAGGATACAAAATCAATGTACAAAATTCTGTTGCATTTCTATACACCAATAATGAAACAGCAGAAAGAGAAATTACTAAAATAATCCCATTTATAGTTGCACCAAAATAATAAGATACCTAGGAGTAAACCTAACAAAAGAGATAAAAAACCTGAACTCTGAAAACTATAAAACACTGATGAAAGAAATTGAAGACGACACAAAGAAATGGAAAGACATTCCATGCTCATGGATTGGAAGAATATTGTTGAGATGCCTATACTACCGAAAGCAATCTACTCATTTAGTGCAATCCCTATCAAAGTATTAAAAAACATTTTTCACAGAACTGAAACAATCCTAAAATTTGTATTGAACCACAAAAGGCCCAGAATAGCCAAAGCAATCTTGAAAAAGAAAAGCAAAGCTGCAGGCATCACAATTCCAGACTTCAAGTTATACTACAAAGCTGTAGTAATCAAAGCAGTATGGTACTAGCACAAAAACAGATACGTAGATCAATGGAACAGAATAGAAAATCCAGAAATAAATCCACAGTTATATAATCAATTAATCTTTTACAAAGCAGGAAAGAATATCCAATGTGAAAAATACAGTCTCTTTAACAAATGTTGTTGAGAAAACTGGACAGCAACACACAAAGAAAGAAAGTGGACCACTTTCTTACACCATACACAAAAATAAATTCAAAATGGATTAAAGACCTAAATGTGAGACCTGAAATCATAAACATCTTTCAACAAAGCACAGATAGGAATTTCTGTGGCATTGACCATAGCAATTTTTTTCTAGACATTTCTTCTGAGGTGAGGAAAACAAAAGTAAAAATAAACTATTGGGACTACATCAAAATTAAAAGCTTCTGCACAGCAAAGGAACAACAAAACTAAAAGGCAACTACAGAATGGGAGAATATTATTTGCAAATGACCTATCTAATAGAGTCATTATCCAAAATATATAAAGAACATACAAAACTCAACACCCAAAAATCTCAAATAATTCAATTAAAAAATGGACAGAAGACACAAACTGACATTTCTATAAAGAAGACATCCAGTTGGCCAACAGGCCCAGGAAAAGATGCTCATCAGCATCTATCATCAGGGAAATTCAAGTTAAAACTGTAATGAAATATCACCTCGCACTTGTCAGAGTGGCTAAAATCAACAACACAAGAAACAACAGATGTGGCAAGGATGTGGAGAAATAAGAACCTTCTTGCACTGTTGGTGGGAATGAAAACTGGTGCAGGCACTGTGGAAAACATTATGGAGATTACTCAAAAAGCTAAAAATAGAACTACCTTACAATCTAGCAATGACTCTACAGGGTATTTACTCAAAGAATACAAAAACACTAATTCGACAGGATACATGGACCCCTATGTTTATTGCAGCACTATTTACAATAGCCAAGATATGGAAGCAAAGTGCCCCTCAATTGATGAATGTATAAAGAAGACATACACACACACACACACACACACACACACACACTGGAATATTTTTCAGCCATAAAAACGAATGAAATCTTGCCATTTGCAATGACATGGATGGAGCTAGAGAGTATAATGTTAAGTGAAGCGTCAGAGAAAGACAAATACCATACGATTTCACTCATAAGTGGAATTTAAAAACAAAACAATAAGCAAAGGGGGGAAAAGAGGGAGGGAGAGTGAGAGACAAACCAAGAATAGACTCTTAACTCTTGTTCTCTATAGAGAACAAACTGATGGTTACCAGAGGGGAGGGAATGGAGTGGATGGATAAAATAGGTGATGGGGATTAAGGAGTGCACTTGTGATGAGCTCTGGGTGATGTATGGAAGTGTTGAATCACTCTATTGTACACCTGTACAATATAACACTGTATTTTAACTAACTGGAATTGAAATAAAAATTAAAAAAATATTCTAACCATACTGATAGTTATAATAAATGTTAATTAATTAAGTGCCCAATTACAAATTAGAGATAATCATAAAGGACTAACAGAAAAGGCCCAAATATTCGCTGTGTACAAGAATGAACTTTAAATATATGGACACAAATATGTTGAAAGTAAATGGATTGGCAAGGTGTACTGTACAGTGAGCTTAAGAAAGTTGGGGGCGGGGATATCTTATATTAATATCAGATAAAATAAGACTTCAAGACAAAACACAACCAGAGATAAAAAGGAACATTTCATAATGGTAAAAGTTTAATGCATAAGAAATAACAATCATAAATATATGAAGCAAAAATTGACAGAATTAAAGGGACACCTAGCCAATTTCATTGTCCTAGTTAGAGACATCACCACCCTTTCCCCAGCATTTGATAGAAGATCTAGGCAAAATTCAATAAAGACATAAATGATATGAATGATACTATCAACCACCTGGACTTAAATGATGTCCCTGAGAACTACAGACTACACACTATTTTCAAATGTACATGGTATGTTCACCAATAAAGGAAACAAATCATACAAAGTATATTTTCTGACCACAAAATAATTAAAGAAGAAATCAGTAAATGTAAGACATCTAAAATTTACTAGAGAGAAACCAGAAGAATATAAGACAAGCTATTACAGAATGGACCAAAATGTTAAAATTTAAGTCCAAATATTATCACGTGTGAAATGTTTATGAATATAATATAAAATGAATTATTAAAAAATGCCCAAACTCCAAGTATGGGTAATGATCAAAGCCAACAAAAGATATCTAAGATTCCCAAATTAAATGTGGAGGGAAGAGAAACCAATGATTAAATAGATTAATTAGCACTTAGGGTAAAATGTATATTTCTAGAAAAGGTCAACAGGGTCCATTTCATTTAGAAGCTGTTGTAGAGTGTCTATACTGAGAAAAAGGAGCTTCACAAGTCTGGTTCCTATTCAGTTTGGGAGACACAGAGTACATCAATTCAACTCTGTATTTTAGTTTCCTGATTATTGTTATCAACCTTGGCTGTGGGCTCTTAGAAGGATGAATGATTTAACAATCTGAAACCATTTAGAGTTATTTGAGAAGATGGTTTTATGTCCTTAGAATAGAAGTACTCCTGGATGTTCAGTGGTTGCATTGTGTACTTTTCTTCTAGAGCCGAAGTTTGTGAGTACAATTCTTATCTGATCACATTCTCTTCTATCTGGTGGGTAGTGCATAAAGCTAACATTTTCTCTGAGAAGTCTAAAAAAAGGGAGAAACCCTAGGGATTAGAGGCGCAGACTTTAATCATCTTCTGGCTGACAGGCTGTGAGTGATACTTTCCAAACTGGGCAAGTAGGTGATGGTTAAATTCTCATGTCTAGAATGGGGTCCCTCCTCCCTGCTCAAGTGACCATGTTAGCCAGTTTTTGACCAAAGGTTACAGAGTACAGAATCCTGATCCAATAAACAATTGCATTGTTGTGGTACATGGTGCTATGTATAAAAATAAAGCCAAGTTTTCACTTTATTCTTTCTTGGAAAACTAACTTAAAAATACATAAGAGTGGTTTGAAATGATTATGATTGCTTAATGTACAACCATATGTGGATGAAATATATTAATAAGATTCAAGCAAGGTAACTGTTCAATTTGTGTAAAAACCTGTAATCAGAACTATCTGACTAGATCAAAACTTTTTATTCTCTATTTTCATAATACCATGTTCCTTTCACTTGTTGTAATTTTATAGCTGTTTGTGTGATTATTTGAATAATGTTTTCCTCCTCTACTAGACTTTAAGTTAAAAGGCTAGATGGCATGTTTGTTTTACTAACAATTATATTGCCAGAACTTAGCATAGTGACTGGCACAAAGTGTGCACTCAGTAAATATTTTTAATAGAAAAGAAAGAATGATGAGGTTGTATTCTTTCAGTCCTATCCATATTTCCTCATCTGTGTAATGCAGATAACAATACACCATTAGTGAGTGTTAAAAAGATTAAATTAGATAACATAAATTAATGTTCTTTATAAATAGTAAATTGCTTTGCAAATAATATGCCATTGTATTATTTTTGTGATCCTTACTTCCCTTATTTCTCTCAATCTTGACAAAGAGTTTTTATTATTTCATTTCTTTCTCCACCCTCTCTCTTTTTCCTTTGCTGTCCTCCTCACTATATCCTTATCTTTTCCCTTTGAGTTCATTACCTCCCACTTAGGTCCTTCTTCCTGAAATGGATGATGATAATGGTGTTGATGATAACAACCACCACCACAGCTAAGAATATAGGATTGTGTAGTATTTTATCAGGATAATAGTGGGAATACTAGAGATGAAAGTACACATGATCATGGTTCCCAAAATATGTACAACTGTATTTATTTTTGTCCTTACAAGTCTTTCTCTATTCTATATTATTTAATACCCCATCCTTCCTTTTTGAAAAAAAATTGTAATACGGCTGATGTTCCATGATTTTTGCACATCAAAAAGAAAAGGGTATTTTATAGCCATTCCTTTCTTCCTTTCAATTGTGTAAGACCTAAGTTTGAGACAGTTAGAGACCATCTTATTCACTCAAATCCAAACAACAGTAAGTCCTTGCAGAGTGTCTTTGGGTTCAACATTATGGTTCTTTTCTCAGTCTTCACATATCTTTAGCCAGTTGGATGGTGAAGAAAACACTTATTGGTCCAATATATAAGTTATGTCCATTGGCTTAGTGCCATTTTTGTGGGGTTTAGATCAAGACAAAACTCTTACAGAGGTGGTTGTTTTATCCCGCATACACCAGGTTGCTTTATCCTGCATAACAAACGGCTTGCAAATTAGTGACTTAAAGCAACAACCACCATATTTGTTCAAGAATTCAGAGAGCATTCAGATGAGCAGTTCTTCTTTATCATGTGGAATCATCCAGGATCATTCCCTTGGCTACATTCAGCTGATGGATCAGTTGGAAGCTGTGTTCAATTGTAGCACTAAAATAGTTGGGGCTTTAATGTCCAAGATACCTTCAATGACATATCTGGCCCTCAGTTGGGATAACTGGAACAGTTAGACGTGGATGGACATCTCTCTCTCTTTTGATGATGTCCCCAGTAGGGTAGCTGGATATCTTTACATGGTAGTTCAGCGTTCTAAGGAGGAAGCAGGCACTCTTTTAAGGGCCAGCATTGGAAGTTATACAGCTTTGCTTCTACCAAATTCTATTTGCAAAAAACCAGTTACAGCGTCAGCCCAGAATCAAGCAGCAGAGACAGAGACTTCACTTCTTGATGGGTGAGTGGTAAGGCCTTCTTAGAAAAGACCATGTGGAATGGGAGATACAGTTATTACTGTCTTTGGAAACAAAATCTCCCTATACCAGGGGACATTTCCTATTAGTTCATTTTCTTTGAATAACTTCATGATCAATATCTTCAAGAAGAAAAGAATCCTAGCCTAACATGTCAACCAATCAATAATCCTTAAATTGTTAACCTCTGTAATTCACAAGTACTTACTGTGACAGGGCATATAGACTTTCAATAAGTTTTCTTAATAAGGATTTAAACAAGATCTGCAAATTGTATTAAGTTGCTAAGTCTTTAAAATATCTTTTAATCAGTAACAGGATTTTTTTAACCCTCTTTATTACTCGCCATTTATTTGTTAAAGAAACTGGTTCATTTATCTCACAGAATTTCTCCTATTCTGGACTTGGCTTATCGCTTCCTTGGGATGTTGTTTAGAATGTTCCTCTATCCTCTATATTTCCTGTAGAAGGGTAATGGATAGCTAAGTGAATTTAATTTTCTTGTACAAATACATCCATAGGTCATGCTGTATATTTTCAATCAAATCATGTCAGGAGACACATAGTGCCTGGTTGTCTTTTTTCTTGTGATTTAAAATTTATCAGTGGGTTCAGGTGCTGTCAGCCTAATCTTCCCAGGATAAAGTTTCCCATGAATTTTTCTCTTGTTTTAGCAGTCAAAATGACTTATTTCATTAGGTGTTGCATGCTGATCATTTCCTGATTCTGTCATTCTGCATTTATTACCTGAAATTCTTCTATTAAGAACTTTTGTTCATTGACTATTTGGTTACACAGTTTGTATAGCAAGTGAAAAATAAATGCTTGTTTTATTTTCTTCTATTTTCCAGTTTTTAAAATAATGGTTTGGTGCCTTACCAACCTTTAAAAGTGAACAATGAGTTTTGTTTCATTTTGAACACATGAATTTTAATATTCTTGCTTTAATCCATTGGAGTTATTATTATTATTACTATTATTATTTTAGTGTCTGACCCAATTCTTTTTTTTTCTTTTTTTTAAATTTTCTTTTTTATTTTTTAAACTTATATCCAAATTAGTCAGAATATAGTGTAACAATGATTTCAGGAGTAGATTTCTTAGTGCCCCTTACCCATTTAGCCCTTCCCTCCTCCCACAACCCCTCCAGTAACCCTCAGTTTGTTCTCCATATTTATGAGTCTCTTCTGTTTTGTCCCCTTCCCTGTTTTTATATTATTTCTGTTTCCCTTCCCTTATGTTCATCTATTTTGTCTCTTAAAGTCCTCATATGAGTGAAGTCATATGATTTTTGTCTTTGTCTGCGTGACTAATTTCACTTAGCATAATACCCTCCAGTTCCATTCATGTAGTTGCAAATGGCAAGATTTCATTCTTTTTGATTGCTAATACTCCATTGTGTGTGTGTGTGTGTGTGTATATATATATATATATATATATATATATATATATATATATACACCACATCTTCTTTACCCATTCACCCAGTTCTTTATTCAAGTTTCATTTTTTTCAGTTTTTATTTAAATTCCAGTTAGTTAACATACAGTGTGATATTAGTTTCAGGTATACAATTACAGTGATTCAACACTTCCATACAATACCTGGTGCTCATCACAAGTGCACTCCTTAATTCCCATTGCCTATTTAACCCATCCCCACACCCTCCTTCCCTCTGGTAACTATCAATTTGTTTATTATAGTTCAGAATATACTTCTTGGTTTTCATCTCTCTTTTTTTCTTTTTATATTTTTTCTTTTGTCTTTAAGGATATATGCCCTAGGAATATACATTCAAATTACTAAATTTTATAAATACTTGAAATATTTCTTCTCTGTATGACTAGGCTACAATTCAACATACAGGTAGTCTTATTCATTTCATTTTTTGAAATTTATTTATTAATTTTTGGAGGATTTTCTTTGTTTTTCAGATCACTTTTACCTAGGTGAATTACATATACCTTGTTTATATGACTATCTTTATCAAACAACTTGAAATATAATTCACATAACATACACTTCACCCATTTAAAGTATATAATAAAATGCTTCTTAGTGTATTCATAGTGTTGTCCAACCATCACCACAATCTAAGTTGAGATCATTTTTGTTTACCCCAAAAGAAAGCCTGTATTCATTAGCAGCCACTCCCCATTCCCTACCTCCTCCAGGCCCTCAAACCCTAGACAATCACTAGTCTACTGACCATTTCTATAGATTTGCCTATTCAGGACATTTCATATAAATAGAATCATACAATATGTGGTCTTTTATGATTCATTTCTTTCATTTAGCATAATGTTTTCAAGATTTATCCATCCATGTTGTAGTGTCTATCAGTACTCATTCCTTCCTATTGATGTATAATATTCTATTATGTGGATATTCCATTAAATGAATTCTATTTATCTATTCATCAGTTGATGGGGACATTTTACTTGTTTCTACTTTTTGGCTACTATGAACATTTGCATAGTACAATTTTTTTGCATGGACATATGTTTTCATTTATCTTGGGTATACACCTAGGAGTGGAATATGTGTATATTTTAAAGGCACATATCTTTCTTATTAAAGAGTAGTGATGCTATCATTTGTCATATTGTACCAGACCTAATAATACTAAAGAGTTATATACCACCTCATAATAGTTCAGAAAAAAAATCTTAGAGAAGTTGTTCCCTTTTTCTCTTTTTTAGTAGATGCCCAAAGGAAAGGATTTACCTCACAAAAGAACAGAGGAAAGAAAACACAAGTTTCAGTTATATCATCATGCCTCCACAGTTTCCTGCTGGCATTTCATAACTACCTCCACTCAGGTTTTTTAAAAATATTTTTTAATATTTATTTATTTTTGAGAGAAGAGAAAGAGACAGAATGCAAATGGGGGAGGAACAGAGAGAGAGGGAGAATCCAAAGCATGCTCCAGGCTCTGAGCTGTCAGCACAGAGCTCAATGTGGGGCTTGAACCCACGAACTGTGAGTTCATGACCTGAGCCGAAGTTGGACACTTAACTGACTAAGCCACCCAGGTGCCCCTCACCTCGGGTTTTGATGTGATTTTATCTTTCTACTCCAAACTCAGAAATATCATTCTAGATTTCATTTGTCTATGTCTTGTTTGACCCAAACTATCAAAGAGTACTTACTGCAATAAGTAGGGGAGATGGAAAATCATGCAGTGGAAAAGGCATTTGGTTATAAGCCAGAGATCTGGGTTCAAATCACAGTTCTCCAACTCAGTAACAGGGTGACCCAGAGCAAATGACTTGGTTTTTCTGTTCCCAGATTCCTTTCTATAAAAAAGAAGAAAATAAACAACAAAGACCTTGTAAATCTTGTGACAATTGAATTTAAATGTCATAAAGTACATAGCAGAATGCCTTGCATGTTCTATGTACCTGACACATACTGGTCATAATTATTTTTTTTATTGCATGATTTCAGTTTAAGAGTAAACAATATTAAGATTTACTGAAAAGAATTTAGCACTGAATTCTTATTTTCTAGGCTACATAATTTATTACCACTAACTCAACAGAGGTTTAGAACTGGCATGATAATGGGTTGTGCACTTGGTTGCCTTAACAAATTGAGAGAAAGTTGTAAATGTTCTACTTTCAGCAATTTGTTTTTCTTTCTTTCTTTTATTTACCAAAATAAAAATCTTGAAACACTCAAGGAGACAAATGAGAAGAAGGTATCCTTGAAAGTGACTGCAGATAAGACTGGGACACAGAGTTTCCTCATTAGTTAAAATGTAAATACCCTCATTTAGCTTTTTCCATTGAGACTTCAATCTCTTCTAGTAATAGTATCTCCTATGCCTGTTACCTTTAGGAGAAATAAAATTGATTTCTCCAGGTTGAGTTCCTATTAATATCATCATAATAGGTCCCAGTGTTCAATCATTGACTCTAAGTCAGTTGGTCATGACCCAGCCCCATTTGTTTCAAATTATAATTATGTTTGCCAAGTTAAGTTTAATCATAAATCTTCCCAAATGTCCAAAGGTCTACATTATGCTCACAAATTTATTAAGAATTGGAATGCAAATTTAAGCTTAGAATAATTTTAGATTATATTTTCATTTATTCTATTTGACATCATGTACTACAGAGCTGGCAATAAGCCAAAACATATTTCATAAATCTGACAAAATCATTGTTTTCCCTAATTGCTCTCTAGTTGACATTTCCTTGTTTGCTAATGGAAAATAGCAAAGTTTTCTGAAATAAAAATTACTCCATAGCAAAAAACTTTTCTGAGATCTTATCATCAGTATTGTTTTTATAATTACAAGTGTAAATAAATTTATAATGCCCTTAATTGGGGTCCACTGAAAGAATCATTTTTTATCTCCTACAAATAAAATTTCTGATGTAAAAAGTAACACTTGGCTAGATCAAAATGCATAATATTTGATGTATAAGCAGCATACAATAAATGTGCATACTTGAATATAATTTCATACAGTTTGACATATGTATGTATATATACCATGAAACCATCAAAACAATAAAAATAATAATAATTCCCAATAATTTCCTCATGCTCCTTTGAAATCCCTCCCTTCCAGTCCTTTCCCCACTTTCCCACTGCCCCAGCCCTTGGCCACCACTAAATGCTTTCTGTTATTATAAATTTGTTTATAATATAAGTATGTTATATAAATAAATCAGTAGGTACTCTTTTTGTCTGTTTCCTTTCACTCAGAAAATTAATTTGAGATTCATCCTGGTTGTGATATATCACAGTTTCTATCTCTTCACCTGTTCATGAATATTTGGGTTATTTTCAGTTTGGGCTAGTACAAAAAATGCTGCTCTGAACATTTGTCACAAATTTTTATATGGTCAAATACCTTTGTTCCTCTTTGGTAAATAGGAGGAGTAGAGTGTCCAAATCATATGTTACATGCATGGTTAACTTTTTAAGAAAGTGCCCTGCCCCACTATTTTTCAAAATTGTATCATTTCACATTCCCATCAACAGTGTATCGGAGTTCCAGGGCATCCACATACTTGTAACAGTACAATCAGTCTTTTATAATTTTAGCCATTGTCACAGGGGTGTAGTGGCAACTCTCTGTGGTTTGAATTTGCATTTCCCTAGCAATTCATGATGTTGAGCATCTTTTTCAGTGCTTATTTCACATCTGTGTGTCTTTTTTTCCTTGTTGGTTTTCTTACTATTGAGTTTTGAGAATTATTTATATATTCTGGATAGGATATAAGTCTTTTATCAGGCATATGCATTTAAAATGTTTGTCCCCAGTATGTGGCTTTCTTTTCATTTGCCAAAAGTGCCTTTGAAATTTTGAAGTTTACATTTTGATGAAACTCCATTTTTACAGATTGTCCTTTTGTTGTTCTTTTGAAGAAATGTTTGCCTTACATGAGATCACAAAGATTTTCTCTAATACCATATTCCAGAAGTATTATATTTTCAGGTTTTACATTTAAATTGATAATCCATTCTGATTTAAATTTTGTATATAATGAAAAGTATAGATTGAAGTTCCCTTGTTGGGCAGGGTAGATATAAACTTCTAATTTTTCCAGTACCATTTGTTAAAAAAATATCTTTTCTCCATTGAATTACTTTTGAACCATTAGCTAAAATGAGTTCCCCCAATATATGCGGATAAACTTCTGACAGAAAGTAAAATGTTGCTTCCCAGCCAATCTTTTAGCTCATAAAGTTTTTCCCATTTGTTCCTCTTTTCCCTATGTAAATACAAGTTATTTCTATTCTATCCCTAGTCATGATACAATGATAGATATTCTTCCTGGTTGAGAGTGAGAAGAAGCATCAATCTATTTATTGTGGCCTTAAATTCCATTCCCTTTTAGTATAGTTTGTTGTTTTACTTTATTATTTGTCTTTATACAGGTAACAGTTTGGTGAATGTTGCCACTATATATATATATATATATATATATATATATATATATATTATAATTTATTATATATAATAATATATATAATATATAATATATAATTTATATTTAAATTATAAATTATTATATATATGTATTATATATATATAATTTATTTAAATAATATATATTATATTTATTTATTTATATGATTATAACTGAGACACTGAGTCTGCTATTCAGTGTCAGCAAGACACAAACTGAGGCATCAAAAGCCCTCTTGTGCATGGGTGGCATTACTTCAGAAAAATAAGGATGATATGTCAGGAGGGCACACATTTCACAAGCCTTTTTACACATCATTCCTCCTTTATTAGGACAATATCAAAACATACATAGAATTGAAAGTCTGTAGACAGAGAACTAGGAAGGAAGGTGCAAAAGAGAAAGACGAAGGCAATAAAAAGGGGGCAAGAGTAGGATGTGCCTATTCCTAGAGGATGTGCTCCTATAGTTTCTATTCCTACAGAATCTGCAATCCCCAATAATGTATGTATACATTCAACCTTTTTTACAAGACAAGGACAAAATCATGGCGCTCCTGTAAAACACCACTCAGAATACTCGTGTTCATACACACAAACACACCAGACTGAGTTTCTGAAACAAATACTTAGCTTTAACTTACCAGAAACCTGTTGAGTCATTTAAAATAAAATTTTAATAATGGCACTGAATTGGCAACTAACTCTGGTTTCTCAGGGTGTTTGTCATACTCCTATAACTAATTCATAATTTAAAAATATTTTTCTCCCTACATTTGAATGCCTACTTGATGAGTGATAAAGAAATAGAAAACCCAACAGGTGAAACAAATTAAATAATTTCTTTAATTCTGATTAAGTCTGCTAAATGCCTGGTGGAAGAGGAGACCTCATATAAATAATACAAATAATCCTTCCCTAGGTCATCTTCATGAGTCATATTGGCTGTACTTATAAATTCAGCCCCAAGTAACTGATTGTCATTTTTCTTGTCTGTTGTTTTCATTATCCGAGGTATTTTTGCTCTTTAGCACAAAACGTTGAGAGTTGGTGTCAGAATAATAACACTTGCATTATCATTAAAAAGTAATAATTATAATGAATTGGCCTACTATTCTTAAGTTTTGGTCAGGTGATAGGTGATGGGATAATAATATATGAAATTTGTGTTTGGTAAAATTTGGTGAGCAAATGTCCATAATTTTCCTGCTAAGGAAAACACGTAAATAAGAAGAGCATAAAAACAGATTATAGTTGCAGCCAAAGGGTTTCCTGATAGACTAGAACAAAAGTAAACAATATATTTCCATTGTCATTAGTATTTCATAAAATACCACTAAGTTGTCCTTGGCTTTATACAGTTTTTTTTGTGTGTTTTTAAACTTTGGTTACATCAAAAACTCAAATCAATTTATTCTTACCCATAATTACATCTGAGTCACTAGATAATAGAGAAATATTTTAAAAATAGGGACAACTCTATTGGGATCCTTTATATTTAATTATACAACAACTATTAAATAAAAATTCACAGGTCTTTAATCATATTTTAAAATATTAGCACTATACACTTAAGGACAAGTCAACTGTGCCCTTTTACGTTTTGATCCCAAGTAGGTCATCCCAAGGGCTTTGTCTGCATATGGCCAAACAGCCACCTGCTTGCACAACACTTCATTTAGCTGGCTCCCTTAATGATCCAAGTAGGTCACTGCACAATTGATTTGTATGCAGCACATTCAGATAAATTGAATAAATTTTCCAGTTCCATTATGTTTGCCCATTTTCCAACTATAACAGCTCATGTATGTGTGCATAATTAAAAATTGAGTAATAGTAGTTTGGGACACACCCCAAACTTCAGTTTTTCTATGGATTAATATATGAGCTACCTTATTTATTATTAACTAAATAATGTCTTGACTAAAAGAATGTAAAAAATGACAGACCTACCTCTCTGCTGTTTTGGGAGAGAAAACCCTTATCTATGGACATAAAGAAGAAATAGCCACAAATACTCACAGATGCCTATCATTTACCAGGTAATGGTCTGCACACTTATTATATTCATTACATTCATTTTTGCACAACTACATGAAATGGATCCAGTTATTATCCTCATTTTATAGAGGTGGAAATTAACACCCAGAGAGATTAGGTAACTTGGTCAAAGTTTCATAATTGTAATTGGCAGATCTGGAATTTGGATCCTAACAGTTTGACTGTACAGCTTGTACCCTTAGCCATTAGCCAATACTGTCTTTTCCTTTTACTTCCTTCTTATACTTGCCCTCTTGCTAAGTTTAAGCTTCACTCTTGTTTCCAGAGAGACATTTAACTACTGCCGTCCCCTTACCAGTGTGCCCTCTTGCATTTTGGTTTGGGGTGGGATGGGTCAGAATATAATTGAGGTGAGAAGAAATAGGCTTAGTGATTAAAAATGATTTTTATGAATATAAAGAGATAATTAAAAAGTAAAATTCCAAAGAGTAGGAATAGCAAAAGTTTAGGAAAGTCAAAAATGGAAGTTGGTGATTAGTTTCTCCAAATAAGAGGAAACATTATCTCTCTGGATTTGAAAGAAAATAAAATGAGCAATTTAATGATCTACCTAAATCTCTGAGATAGCACAGAAGCCCTCATTAAGCAAATCTCTAAAAACACCAACTACTGGCAAATCATGTTCTAAATGTATTTCTGAAATCCCAAAAATGGCAGTTCAAGTGATAGTATCAGGGTGTAGGATTCACGGTGAGCAAGAACTACATAGTCTGTTAGCTTTGCAGTGGTGTGCTGATAAAGATTTAACAACCAGCTGGGAGGGAGCAGGGGATCCCTGATTTGTAGCACCATTTACTGATTTGTGTGGAATAAATGCTCCCACCATTACCAACTTCAAACTACCAACCTGACATCACTGAATACAGAGTTTAAATAGACCTGCAACAGCACACTATTTTATGGTGTTTCTTCCACACAGATAAAATTGATGTCAATAACCTCAACAACATAAATAATAGTAAAATGTAGTAAAGTAGTTGTTTTGAGTATTTATAACCTTTGTTTATAATTTATTTGTATGTTTATATAACTCAATTTTTAATAATAACCAGGTTGCAAAATTCCTGAAAATTTAATAAACAGCTCTTCTGAGCTGATAGCACTCTACTGCCATCAAAAAAAAAAAAATGTTTAGATGACTTTATAGGCCATAATGTCAAAAAATCAAAGTCAGCTAAGTTTCTTGAGCCTGATATTAAGTAACTAATTATAAGAAGGACATATCTCCAAGATGTCTTATTCTGGAGTCCAAAAGCAAGTTCTATATTCTAATCAGTCACTAAGAAGGCAAAAATATTTATTAAGAATGTTCTTCTGGCAAGAACATACAACACGTAGCAGAAAACTATTTTCCAGAATTGCTTTAACTGAAACAACTCAGTGTTTAAAAATTTATAATTGCTAGAAAAGGAATATAGATTCACTGTCACAGTTAACTAGCTGATAACACACCACTGATTCTAAAAGAGACAAAATGTGACCATAGTACCGAAAAACTTGAATACTAGAGTTAGACAGCCTGGCTTTGAATCCTGGCTCTTGTATTTATCATCTGTGGACTTGAGCAAATATCTCCTTTGTGACTGTTCTATCATTTGTAAAATGAGAATCAGAATAATATCTACTTCAAAGTAGTGTTGTCAGGATTAAATAAGTTGATACATGTTAGTTCTGAGAACAATACCTGGCACAGAGTAAGTGCTCGTTTAGTGACTGAGTATTGTTAAGGATAGGCAGTATGTCCTTTTAGTATTTTTTCTATTTCTTTTTTCCCCTAAATAATATAATCCTTTCGTTCATTTATTTTCTTATAGCAGCAATAACAACTACCATTTATTGAGCACCTGTTTTTGCTAAGCCTTTTTTACATTGTGTGTGCATGTGGACATATGTGTGTGTGCATGAGTGTATTTGTGTGCAGTTGCTCATAATTTACAATCAAACTTAAGAAAGACGCATATTACCCTTTATATATAGGTAAGATAAAAATGAGGTTTGGTGAGGTATCATGACTTTCACAGCTGACACAGCTAGTAAGTGGTAGAGAAAACATTTAAAGGATGTCAGTCATGTCAGATGAGGGTGCATTCTAATGAACTCAACTTGATTTTATCTGTAAAGACTAGGTCACATTCTGAAGTACTAGGGGTTAGGACTTAAACATATGAATTGGGGGGAGCACAATTCAACCCATAACAGTGCTTACTCCTATACTTATTTTCTCATAATGACAAATTTCTGGGTTTTTTTAAAATCTATCTATGCTTTTTCTGAGCTTTCCTTTTAAAATGCATAGATTTGCAAAAAACAAAAGTGAAATTTTTAATCATTTACCTACATCTGGCATTTTCCAAATGAAATTTGCAGTTATTTACAAAATATGTGCAACAAAAAAGACAAACTCAATAAATAAAATAATAAATGTGAAGATAAAATAAGTAAAGAAGTATAAATCTAAAAATTTCTTTTTAATTTTTAGGCTTATCTATTTTTTGGGGAGAAGAGAAAAGGAGCAGGGGAGGGGTAGAGAGAGGGAGTGAGAGAATCCCAAGCAGGCTCCACACGGTCAGCACAGGCTTGAACTCACGAATGGTGAGAAAGGGACCTGAGCCAAGATCAAGAGCCAGACATTTAACCTACTGAGCCACCCAGGTGCCCCAAATTACTTTTTCTTTTATATGCTATATATCCTGCACAATAAGTAGAGGTGAAGTACAATTATGAATTACAATTATTTAATATTTTTAAAGCACTTTCACAACTTTAAAATAATATGTTTTTTTGTAGAATTTTGAAAAATACAAAAACCTATGTTTAATCCAACCACTATGAACATTTTGCTATGTATCATCCCAAGATATATTATATCCATAAATAGACAGTTATTTGAAATTTAGAAGTTAATGGTATATGTAATTTTATAGTCTATCTTTTTTATTTAAAAACATTGTGAGCATCACCGTATAATTTATTAGTAGTATAATTTATTTAACCAATGTGATTTAAATTTTATTATAAATGAGTGGCAAAGGCATTGTAATTTTTAAAAGGAGTTTGACTAAACACTGTAAAATCAAGAATTAGATGTTAAAATTCACTTTTTAAAAAAGTTTATTAATTTATTATTTCAGAGAGAGAGAGAGAGAGAGAGCACACAAGCAGGGGAGGGGCAGGGAGAAAGAAGAGGAGACACAAAATCTGAAGCAGACTCCAGGCTCTGAGCTGTCATCACAGAGCCCAACGTGGGGCTCTAACCCATGAACCATGAGCTCATGACCTGAGTTGAAGTCAGATGCTTAACTGACTGAGCCACCCAGGCACTCTTAGATGTTAAAATTCATTTTTATCCACACGTCAAAGGCAGAACTAGATATAATTTAGCAAGACTCCATTGAAAAATGCAAATTATCAAATACAGAGTTTCAGTAGAATCTTAGCAAATAGGCACCAATAATACTTGAACAAACTTCACTCCATTTAGTTCATTGACAGCTTTGAGGACATACATTGAGCAAAGTTACCTAGGCATATATCTTCAGTAACTTCTTTTTGATTTTGCAGTTTCATTCTTCTATTAGAACTATTCTTATGGACAAGACCCCAGCTATATTACTGTCAAAAAGAATAAAAGGTGTCAGATTTTACCTTGTTTATGGACTAATAAGGTCATCTTTTTCATGGAAGCTACTGTTTCATGGATGCTGGCAGAAGATACAAGATTCCTGGGTCAGAGACACAGGACTTCATTACTCATCACAAAGCAGTGGCAGGCTTCTTGTAGATTTGCTTTGGCTTCCCATGCCCTTCTAAGTCCCACAAAGAAAACGCAAGTGAGACTAAGTGGATACCATCATAAGCAGTGGTCTGCACTTGAGGAGAGGAACGCTAAACTCAAGGAATTTACTACTTTTGTAGTAGGCAAAAGTAAACCTGCTCTTTGGGGAAAGACCACCTCGTCTCTCAAGGTTACCCGCTAAAATACAAAACTGAGGAATGGCCTGGGGAAAATGCATTAGGGTCTCACATTCTTGGCGTATCAAACCAGAAAGTACAGGAAACCTCATGGCCCATGATAGATTGCCCTCCCAACAATTTTTATTTTCCAGTCATAAACCCTACGTTACCAAATCTTGGTATTTATGAGACTGTTTTCTGCTCCTTAGTTTAAATTTTAGGTTTACTTCTCTATAGGCCTTTAAAAAAGAGACATTATTTCTAAAGTCTTCTGTAGCCATCTATCTATTATCTATCTAGATCTAGATAGTCTTTAAATAACTAATGAGCACCTATTATGTCAGGAAGTGTGTTACAGGTTAAACTAATATTGTTCCTGATTCTCATTTCTGCTTCTTTCTCTCAAGAATTAGTAGACATACAGGGGCACCTGCATAGCTCAGTGGGTTGGGCATCTGACTTTGGCTCAGGTCATGATCTCATGATTTGTGAATTTGAGCTCTGCATTGGGCTCTCTGCTGTCAGCACACAGCATGCTTCAGATTCTCTGTCTCCCTCTCCCACCCAATCTCTATCTTAAAATAAATAAACTAATTAAAAAAATAAATATATGGGCACCTAGGTGGTTCAGTTGGTTAAGCATCTGACTCTTGATTTCAACTCGGGCCATAATCTCACAGCTTGTGGGATGAAGCCCCATTTCAGGCTCTGCACTGACAGAGCAAAGCCTGCTTGGGACTGTCTCTTTTTCTTTCTCTCTCTCTGTCTCTCTCTTTCTCTTAAAATAAATTAATAAACATTAAAAAAAGAATTAGTAGACATACAATATCATTGTTTTTCTTATGTTTCCAAAATATCTTATTTTTTAGTTTTATTCTTCATATATTTTCTTCCTCAAATTTGATCTTTTTTAATCAGATTAAATCTTTTTCATTCATGTGTTGCTAGCCTTTCACTGCATACTATTCTATGCTTTATTGGGAATCCATCATTGTAGCATAACAAAGCATCATAAATAAAAGAAAACTATTTTCCAATAGCATCTGCATAAGCAATTTTAACTTTTGCATTCTGCTTTTTGTGTCATGGTTACAACCTTCAACTTGAAATCTATATTCATCTGTGTTCTCCTTAGTCTTCCAATTTCTCTCTCCCAACTTGCAAGTCACCAAAACTATGTTCTAGGTTTCTTCTGGCTCCCTCAATCCTCCCATGTAAATCTGTACCTACAGAGAACAGTTGGTAGGTTTTATGCATTTTGGCAGGCTTGCTGATGCATCTTAGATGCTTACTCCAGAAAGGGAGCACACATTCCAAATACGATTCAATTTCAGCCTGCATATGTCTACCACACTCCTTCTCATTAAGGAGTTACAAACTACCCTATTTTTTTCTTCCTTCAAGAAGTGGTAACATGATTCCAAACATGGCCCTCCCCTTCTTGGTCTGTGAAGCAAGTAATGTCAAGTAATCTTAAGAATATAGAAATTCACAATTAACTACACTGAATTTCTGATTTTTCTACTCTGTGGCAGGTTCTACACAATATTAACCTCTTGCCATTAGTTTTGATTTCCTTTTATCTCCTTGAATTTCTTTTCTTTCTGACTTGCATTATGATTATTTTTTTCATATTATTTAAGAAGGCTGATACATAAGCCAGTGTTGACAGGCATTCCTTGTTTTCCTATTTCTTTCTTACAGGAAAGCTAGCTTGCATGAATATGCTATATAAGAAAGCAAACACATCCTATCTCTTCCAGCAATCTAAACAGATCCACTAAATTTATGCTTATGGATCCCAATTTGAAATTTTCTCCTTCAAAGCTATTAGAGTAATGATATGATGGAACTGTTTTCTATAAATCAAAGGAACTCATACAAACATTGCCTTCATCTTGCGTGACCACTTTACTCCCCTCCCAGATAATTTCTGCTAAAATTTAAAAAATAACTAATTATTACAACTGCTTTTACCAGAATATCAAACTCATTTTTCCTTAGTAAACAAATAGTTATGGTACATGATATTTTCCACATAATGAATACTTATTGTGTTCCAGGTGCTTTATTTCATGTATTAAATCCTAGTATAGATAGCTGTTATAGTGTGTGTTATAAGTAAAAACTATAAAATTCTAAGGGCTTTCAAATATCAAAATGGTGAAGTTAAGAACCAACCCCAGGCAGTCAGATTCTAGATCCATGCTTTTAATCATTCATGCACACACACACACACACACACACACACACACACACACACACACTTAATTTTTATAATAACCCTGTAAGGCTAGTTATCCACAATTTAAAATTGAGGAGATTAGGCAGAGAGAGGTTGAAAAAATTTATGAGGGCCATCTCCCTATATGTAGTAGATCTCAGATTCCAACTTAAGTTTCACTGATCTCTTTCACAAACTGTCTCTTGTATAAATGTCCCTTATCCTAATTAAAGCTTGCCAAATAATAGCAAATAATTATTGTATCAGTTGTCTATTGACAAAATAATCCCATATAACAAATGACCACAAAATCTCAATGAATACATTTTAAAAATGTATGTATCTCAAATGTCCATATGGCTCCACTTACTTGGGCTGGACTTGCTTATGCATCTGTACTCAGTGGTAAGTCTTCTGATCCTGGCTAAGCTGATTTACATGTCTTGGAATTGGTTGGCTGTCAACTGGTTCAGGATAGTATTGATTGCAATGACAGAAGCAATTTAGCTCTTCTAGTCTGTCTTCTATGCTCTAATGGCTATGACAGAAGTTCAAGAAAAAGAGTGGAAATATGAGTTTCTTTTTCAAGCTTCCTCTTGTGTCACATCTGCTAATATGCTATTGCTCAAAGCAAGTCACTTGACTGGGTCCTGAATATTAGTGGGAGGACTGCAAGATTACAGGGTAAAGGGTGTGGATTCATGAGTGGCGAAGCATTGGGACCATGATACAATTAACCTACTATAGTCGTTGTCATTGGGACTAAATAAGTCATAAAATTATACATTTAGTTGTAAGAGCTGATTACTAAATTGTCAGGAATTTTGTGAGCTGATTTTTAAACCAATAGCTTGAAATAAGCCCATAGTGAGAGTATACCACAAAACCTAATCAAACACTACAAATTAGGGTTTTGTAGAGTCAGTTTATCAGTATACCATTATATGTATCTCAAAACTTTCAGTCTAATGCTTCTCCTATGTATGTATCACTTCAAGTGATTATGTGATCAAGTTTCATTTCTATTTTACATCAAGGAAATAATATAGGCATTATGATCAGGTTGCTATTTTGTTTTCTTTCCTTAGTTACCTTCTATGTATGCAAATAGCCTAAAATTAATGGTTCTAAAGATAGATCACTCATCATTTCTTGAGCAGGCACAGTAAGAATAGCAATTAAGTAAACATCATCAAGGAAATTACTTATGAGTTTAAAGATTCCCATTTGATAATTTTAAGGGTATTTTAATTCTCATTCATTCTATGTATTCAGCAAATCTACTATAGGTAATCCCAGGGGCAGCATCAGGTTATAGAATCTATGAATCTTTGTAGAAAATTGAAGCTATAATTTAGGCTGACCTAGAATCAGACATGGAGTTCCTCCTATCACTCAAATGATTTGAGCATAGGTATATCTCTTTCACAAAAAATAAAATAAAAATTCATTCTATCACACAGATAAGTAAAAATGTTTCACAAACTGAAACCAATGAAGCTGGGAATGCAGAAAATGCAAATATTTATAACGTTTTAGTCAGTCCTCAAGTCTCTAGTTCCCACCACTGTCACCATCAAACAGAAAATAAACAGTTGCCAACAGGCTATGATTTAAGATATTATACAATACTTGAAGGAGTTAAAAATGATTATGTATTGATGTTTTTCTTTCCTCAGTAGGTAAGGAAAATGTGAAATGATTCTTCTTTCTCTGTGAAAATTCTAATTAATAAATTGTGAAACTGTACCCAATATTTATTTCTTATTAAAAAATGAAAACACTGGGAGCACCTGGGTGGCTCAGTCGGTTGAGCGTCTGACTTCTGCTCAGGTCATGATTTCATGGTTCATAGGTTCAAGCCCCATGCCGGGCTCTGTGCTGACAGCTCAGAACCTGGAACCTGCTTCAGATTCTGCATCTCCCTCTCTCTCCGCCCCTGCCCTGCTCATGATCTGTCTCTCTCTGTCTCTCAAAAATAAGTAAACATTAAGAAAAAAAAAGAAAAAAATTAAAACTCTGAATTTGAGTACATGCATATATGTTCTCTCTCTTTCCTTTTATGTCGAATGGGCATAATCAAATTAAAAATGGGCAGAGAACCTAAATAGACATTTTTCCAAAGAAGACATGCAGATGGCAGACACATGAAAAGACATTCAGTGTCACAAATTTTGAGAAAAATGAAAATCAAAACCACAATGAGGAATTCCCTTACACCTGACAGAATGGCTAGAATTGAAAAGAAATAAGTATTGGTGAGGAAATGGAGAAAAAGGAACCCTTGTGCACTGATGGTGGGAATGTAAATTAGTGCATCACTGGAAATAGAAACTGGAAAACAGTATGGAGATTCCTCAAAATATGTTCCTGTGTTAAGAATAGAGTTTTCATTTTCTGTGGGTAAAATACACAGTAGTGGAATCACTGGATCATATGGTAATTCTATTTTTAATTTCTTTGAGAAACCTCCATGCTGTTTTCCACAGTAGACGAACCAATTTACATTCCACCAACAGTACATGAGAGTTCTTTTTCCTCCACATCCTCACCAACACTTGTTATTTCTTGTGTTTTTTATTTGAATCATTCTGATAGGTGTGAAGTAATATCTCACTGTGGTTTTGACTTGTATTTCCCTGATGATTAATGACATTAAGCATCTTTTCGTGTGTCTGTTGACCAAAGAAAATAAGACAACTCATTCAAAAAGATATATGCACCCTATGCATATTGAAGCATTATTTATAATAGCCAAGATGTGGAAGCAACCCAGGTATCCATCAATAGATGAATAAATAAGATGTGAAATATACATACATACTATGGAATATTAGTCAACTATAAAAAAGAATGGCATCTTGCCATTAATGACAATATGGATGGATCTAAAGGGCATTTTACTAAGTGAAATAAGTCAGACATAGTAATACAAATACCATGTTTCACTTATATGTGGAACTCAAAAAATAAAAACAAACAAACAAACAAAAAGCAGAAACAACCCCATAAATACAGAGAACAATGTGATGGTTGCCAGAGAGAAGAGGGCTGGGGGATGGGCAAAATGAGTGAAGGGGAGTGGAGGGTACAAGCTTCTAGTTATGAAATGAAAAAATCACAGAGATGAAAGGCACAGCATAGGGAATAAAGTCAGTGGTATTGTAACAGTGTTGTTTGGTGACAGATGGTAGCTACCCCTTGTGATGAGCATAGCATAACATATAGACTTATCTAGTCACTATGTTGTACACTTGAATTGCTGTAACACTGTGTGCCAACCATATTTCAAGTTAAAATAAATGAAACTTATGGTATGATAGGTAATTGCTCAAAAGTTGAATCAATATTCAGACGCTCAGATTCAAAGAACAGCACTGCCAGAACAACCTGAATGATCCTCAGAGACAAGACAAAATAATAAAGAAGACTTTAAATATTAGCCTTTATAATAATATGGAGCGATTTTTAGTATACACAAGTACTTTTATTACTTTAAATGAAATTGATTGTCTATATAACTGGTTTTATTATTCATCATTTTTAAATGGCCTCTGCATATGTAGCACTCATCCTCCTGCTCATTAAAAGAACCCAGTCTGAAAGAATGTATAGCAGGTGTGTTGACACTGGACGGTTTAATCAAACAGGGTTTTTTTCTGACACAAGTACAGAAAAAGAAAAAAAATGTTTTTAGGGATAAGATGAATGCTTTCGTGGATCCCTCTACAGGTTAAAAGGGTTGACTCAGCAGTACTTTGAGTATAATGTAGAGCCTAGAGAAGCAACCTGATGGCACTTTAGTTTATTGTACTTAACAGCACTCAGGACAAGTGTTTTATTCACATAGATTTCCCCTAGCTGAAATTAATTTCTCCCTTCTTTATGCTTGCACAGCACATTATTTCTTCCTCTTCTACAGCATTTACTATGTTTTACCTTATTCTAAGCTCTACTTTTTTTTCATGTAAAGCCTTGAAACATCAATACTTATAAATATCTTGAGAAACATTTTAAGGTTTTTCTTTTTCTCCCCTCCTTCTCCATATATTCTTCTCTTGTAAATCAATACTCTAGAGTACATGCTTGCTACACAGAATGCCAACTATAGGTCAATTGATACTACTAGAAAACAAACCAGCAACATGGAAAATGAAAGCAGAGTGAATTAGGATGAAAGCACAACGCTATGTGTTATATATTTATTTAGTCGATATGCTGACATGCTAGAAAACTATTAATCTCTTCCCCTATGACCAAAAAATGTTTATAGCATATACCATATTATGAAAAGCAAATTATTTGTATGAATAATTGTTTAATGAATAATTTGTATGAATAATTGTTCTCCTAAATGGCAGTGGACTATTATCTTCTCTTGGGTAAATTTAATCTCTGAATAAAGTCTTACACTTCTCTATTCCTAGTACTTAATGATATACACATCAAAAGTACTAAAAATCTTGTTAAATTACATTACATTAATCAAAATTAATGGAGTTTACATCTGCTGATTCTAGTCTTTAAGCCAATAATGTGGCAAACCTCCTTTTTCTGCTCAGTATCTATAGGCTATTACCTTTCAAAATAAAACGTTCTTAACTGACTTAGCATTAGCTGTCTTCTTTGTAGCCCAGGGAGTTGAGGAACAGAGAGCAGATACATCTCGTCAAAAGGAAAAGGACAAAACTGAAATTTAAATTATCTTATAACCAGCTGTATAAACAATTCTACAAGTTTACCCTTTCAAATCATTTATAGGCCATTATCTGGATAAAGCCACTGAGGCCTTAGAAGTGATACAGAAAAGACAAGAACCTTGAAATTGAAACTTAATATATCCAAATTAAGTTTGCAACTGAGGTGGCAGAACAAAAAAAAAAAAAAATCCATCACAGGTGTTGACCTCTAAGTATTTTGCTGCTCATCTGTAAGAATGTGAGACCAGTAAGTGTCATTTGTACCATCTACTACTGTAGATTCACAGCCTCTTGTGAAGACATGGGACAAAGTCATTATGAGCTGGTTTTAAGAAACTCTACCATGGTTTCAATAAGTATTTAAAAAAAGTATTTTAAAAGTACAAAACAGGGCACCTGGGTGGCTCAGTTGGTTAACCATCTGACTCTTAATTTTGGCTCAGGTCATGATCTTGTGTTTGTAGGTTTGAGCATTCTCAGCCCAATGAGTGCAGAGCCTGGTTGGCATTCTCTCTCTCCCCCCTTTCTCCCCTGCTCATGTGCACACTCTCTCTTTCTCAAAATAAATAGTAAAAACTTGGGGAAAAAGTATAAGACAGATTAGATATTTGATTTGTTGATGTGACACCAGACAAATTAGTTTAAATGAATACTGATATATTTCTTAGGCAGTTGTTTGGGGTCACATATAAAGACATGCTTAAGAGAGAGAAATAGGGGAGCTGAATAATGCAAGTCTATAATGATTATACTGAGTATCATATCTGTTTTTTTTTTTGTCTTCTTTTCCTCCTCTCCCATCTGATAAGGACATTTGGCAATTATGATATTTTTAAAAGGAAAAAAATGTCTAAAAATATCTAAAAAACTCATAGATGAAGACAGTGAAATTGTATGAAATAGAAACCAGTGCAACAGATTGTAGTGCGTGGCAAGAATGAAACTAATTGTACCTAATACATGTCTTAAAAGTTGAATTTTGAGGCGCCTGGGTGGCTTGGTTGGTTAAGCGTCCGACTTCAGCTCAGGTCATGATCTCACGGCCCGTGAGTTCGAGCCCCACGTTGGGCTCTGTGCTGACCGCTCAGAGCCTGCAGCCTGTTTCAGATTCTGTGTCTCCCTCTCTCTCTGCCCCTCCCCTGTTCATGCTTTGTCTTTCTCTGGCTCAAAAACAAATAAACGTTGAAAAATAAAATAAAAAAAAAGTTGAATTTTGCCAGATGATAGTTTCAAATTTGATTTTGTATTTGTATCAGTCTGGTTCCTTGGATTATTAGGAAATTTTCTGTAGATTTACTGTATGTGTAGTATTTCCATAGACATAGTCTGCCTTTGGCTATGTTGGATTAAGCATCCTGTATCCCTCAGTATTATGATGTCCTAAACAGTCAAACAACTATTTTAAGCTGAGCAAAATTTTTGTGGAGAAAAATAAATGCAATGTAAGACGTGCTATAATAAAAGAAGTGTCACATGAGAGATCAAAGAAATAATCTCCCTTATCATTATAGCATCATCAACTAAATCCTTATAAGGCTGTCAGGTTTGCTCTGTGAATATCTGAAATAAGGCTTCTTTATTGCATCTCATGGACTGTCAACACCTCCCACATCATGGAAGATTAGCCCATGATCTGTCCCATAAAATGTGTGAATCCACAGATACTTTGTGGTTATATGACACTTATCATAAATAGAAAATCTTATTATCAAGCTTCACGACATAACATGACTTAAAGGTCTGAAGGACCATAGAGTAATCAAGAGACTACATAAAATGTAGCTACATTCCAGTAGTTATTCCATTTTTGATGTTTTGCATGATTAGCTTTAATATCATCTGTGATTTGTAAAAATGAGACCTGTAGGCATTTCTTTCAGTTTAGAAATATAAAACTTCAAGAAGATTGTCATGAGGAATAATAAATGAAAGTTACTGTGAAGGACTTTTCAAATAGAAATGGCCATACAGTGTTAAATAATCAAAGATAATTTTTAATGTGAGTGAGCTGACAATTTATGTAAAAGTGCTTATTTGTAATTAAACAGTTCAGATGAGTTGCTCTATTGTTATCAGGCCACCCAAATTAGTTCTGAGCATTAAATTTCAAAAGGGAAATATATAATTTTAGAGCTGTATTCAGAGGAAAATAAGGTCTTATCCTTTGAGGCAAGCTGTGGTATTTGGGAAAAGGTAGACTGGAGAATAGATGAATAGAAGAGATAGAATGTTTAAAATCATTTATATATGGCTGTCATGTGAAGAAGAATTAACTGTTCTCTGTGTGTCCAAGATAACAGTGGGAGAAAAGTTTTGATTCCACATAATGCTGACTCTGGAGCTCTCTGTGGATAGAACGGGTTACCTCAAGAGGAAATAGATTTGTAGTTGCTAGATGTTCACAAAAAACTTGGCTTAAGTGCTGTGGAGAAGTTTCAAACATGAGAAAAGCAGTAGTAAAAATAAATCTTCCAATTTTTGAAGTATTTAATACCTTTATGAATATTATATAATCAACATGAACACATATTGGAACAACGAAGAGTCTCATTTATGTGTCCTAATGATGACACTTTTATTAAAAAGAACAGAAAGTGATACAGGCCAGCTCATTTTAAAGTGCTTTGCTGATATTATAGTTTTGATAAATTGAAGGTTTGTGGCAACCCTGCTTCAAGCATGTTTATCAACATCATAATTCCCACAGCATTTTTGCTCACTTCATGTCTCTGTCCCATTTTGGTAATTCTCAGAGTATTTCAAACTTTTTCATTATTTTTTTTAAATTTTTTTTCTAACGTTTATTTATATTTGAGACAGAGAGAGACAGAGCATGAACGGGGGAGGGTCAGAGAGAGAGGGAGACACAGAATCTGAAACAGGCTCCAGGCTCTGAGCTATCAGCACAGAGCCTGACTTGGGGCTCGAACTCACGGACCGCAAGATCATGACCTGAGCCGAAGTCGGACGCTCAACCGACTGAGCCACCCAGGCGCCCTCAAACTTTTTCATTATTATTATATTTTTATGGTGACCAAGATCAGTGATCTTTGATATTACTCTTGTATTTATTTTGGGGTGCCACAAACCACGCTTATATAAGAAGGCAAATTTAGTGAATAAATGTTGTGTGTTATGACTGCTCCACTGACTGGCCATTCCCCCCGTATCTCTCCCTCTCCTTAAGACTGGGTGGCTCAGTCTGTGGAGCGTCCGACTTCGGCTCAGGTCATGATCTCACAGTCTGTGAGTTCGAGCCCCGCGTCAGGCTCTGTGCTGACAGCTCAGAGCCTGAAGCCAGCTTCAGATTCTGTGTCTCCCTCTCTCTCTGCCCCTCCCCCGCTCACGCTCTCTCTCTGTTAAAAATAAAAAAAAAATTTTTTTCAACGTTTATTTATTTTTGGGACAGAGAGAGACAGAGCATGAACGGGGGAGGGGCAGAGAGAGAGGGAGACACAGAATCGGATACAGGCTCCATGCTCTGAGCCATCAGCCCAGAGCCCAACGCGGGGCTCAAACTCACGGACCGTGAGATCGTGACCTGGCTGAAGTCGGACGCTTAACCGACTGCGCCACCCAGGCGCCCCAATCTCTCTGTTAAAAATAAATACACTTTAAAAAAATTTTTTAAAAAAGACTACCTATTCTCTCAGACTCATAAATATTAAAATTTGGTCATTTAATAACACTACAATAACCTGTAAGTGTTCAAGTGAAAGGAAGTGTTGTATGTCTCTCATTTTAAATCAAAAGCTAGAAATGATTAAGCTTAGTAAGTAAGGCATGTCAAAAGTTGAGATAGGCAAACAGCTAGGCCTTTTGTGCCAGAGATAGCCAAGGTGTGAATGCAAAGAAAAAGTTCTTAAAGGAAATTAAAAATGCTACTCCAGTGAATACATGAATAAGAAAGTGAAACAGCTTTATTGTTGATATGGAGAAAGTTTCAGTGATCTGCATAAAAGATCAAACCAGCTACAACATTCCTTTAAATCAAAGCCTAATCAAGAACAAAGCCCTAACTCTCTTCAATTCTATGAAGACTGAGAGATGTGAGGAAGCTGCAGAAGAAAAGTCTGAAGCAAGCAGAAGTTGGTTCATGAGGTGTAAGAAATTAAGCTGTCTCCATAACATAAAAGTTTATGGTGAAAAAGCAAGTGCTGATATAGAAGTTGTAGCAAGTTATCTAGAAGATCTAGCTAAGATAATTAATGAAGGTGGCTACACTAAACAACAGATTTTAAATGTAACAAAGATTGAAAGATAAAACTACTTTCTATTGGAAGAAGAAGTCATCTAGGACTTTCATAGATATGCAAGTCAATGCCTCGTTTCAAAGGACAGGCTGACTCTTTTTAGGGGCTAACAGAGCTGGTGACTTGAAGATGATGCCAATCTTCATTTGCCATTCTGAAAATCCTAGGGCCCTTAAGAATTATGTTAAATTTCCTCTGCTAGTGCTCTAGAAATGGTACCACAAAGCCTGGATGACAACATATCTGTTTATAGTATAGTTTACTGGGGCGCCTGGGTGGCTCAGTTGGTTGAGCGTCCAACTTAGGCTCAGGTCATGATCTCATGGTTCGTGAGTTCGAACCCCATGTCAGGCTCTGTGCTGACAGATCAGAGCCTGGAGCCTGCTTTAGATTCTGCGCCCTCCCCCTCTGCACCCCCCACCCCCGCTTGTGCTCTCTCTCTCTGTCTTTCAAAAATGAATAAACATTAAAAAAATTATAGTATGGTTTACTGAATATTTTAAACCCACTGTTGAGACCTACCGCCAGGAAAGAAGATTCCTTTAAAAATATTACTGTTCATTGGCAATGTACCTGGTCACCCAAGAGCTTTAATGGAGATGGAAAATGAGATTAAGGTTTTTTTCATGATTGCTAATATAACATCCAATCTGAAGCCCCTGGATCAGGGAGTAAAGTTGACTTTCAAGTCTTATTATTTAAGAAATCCATTTTGTAAGGCTATGACTACCATACATAGTGATTCCTCAGATGGATCCGGACAATGTCCATGGAAAACCTTGTGGAAAGGATTTACCATTCTTGAAGTGTTCATTAAGAACACTTGTGATTCATGGGAAGATGTCAAATATTAACAGGAGTTGAAAGAAATTGATTCCACCTCTCATAGATGACTTTGAGGTGTCCAAGACACCTCCAAGGTGGAGGAAATATCTATAGATGTGGTGGAAACAGCAAGAGAACCAGAACTAGAAGGGAACCCTGAAGATGGGTCTGAATTACTTCAATATCATGACAAAACTTTAATGGATAAGTGTGGGAAATAAATTTAAGAATTCTATATGCTTGCACTAATGGGTTAACGAGGCTTCCAGTGAAAAGCTGCCACAGGGCAAAAGTGCCCAAGTCATTAAGTAAAACAAGGCTTAGGGAGGAAAGCCGCCTCCACAGGACTAAAGCCTCTGAGAACAGTTAGAGGTGGAAAGCTGCTATGGGGCAAAAGTGCCCAAGGCTAGCTAGTTAAAAAGGTGCCTTATTAGCCTTGAGGCAGCATCTTCCAGCAATCTTAAACTTTGGAGATAAGAGCTACTTGGCTGTATCACCCAAAGAGAAACACTGTCTATCTGGTGTCGGTGTCTGGTGCCAATATATCATTGCGCTTTAATCTCAACTTCTAACGCACTCGTTCCCCAAACCCTTTGCTTATTACACACACAAATTAATGGTCAATATCTTATTGTTTCCTTCTGCACATTCACTATGTATGTAAAACCTTGAGAGCTCAATAAATACAGAGACAAAACCTCTGTTTGGGGCTCTTGTCTCTTCCTGAACATTAGCCTCTCTCATATTCAACTTTGTATCCGCTCTCTTGCTGGAAAGAGACTCCAGACTCAAATTCTGGGACAGATAAGGTGTTCGTTTTATGAATGAGCAAAGAAAATGGTTTCTTGAGATGGAATCAACTGGTGAAGATGCTATGAAAGTTGTTGAAATGACAACAAAAGATTTAGAATATTGCATACATTTAGTTGATAAAGCAGCAGCAGGGTCTCAGAGGATTGACTCCAATTTTGAAAGAAGTTCTAATGTTGGGGGGTGCCTGAGAGGCTCAGTCAGTTGAGCGTCTGACACTGCCTCAGGTCATGATATCACCGCTTGTGAGTTTGAGCCCCGCATTGGGCTTTATGCTGACAGCTCAGAGCCTGGAGCCTGCTTCAGATTCTGTGCCTCCCTCTCTCTTTATCCCTCCCTGGCTCACACTTGTTTCTGTCTCTCTCTCAAAAATAAAAATAAATAAATAAATAAACATTAAAAATTAAAAAAAAAGAAGTTCTACTGTTGGTAAAATACTACCAAACAATAATGCATGCTATAGAAAAATAGTTTGTGAAAGTAAGAATCAAACAATATGGCAAACTTCACTGTGTCTTATTTTAGGAAACTGTCACAGCCATCCCAACCTTAAACAACTACCATCTTAATTAGTCAGCAGCCATCAACATTGAGGCAAGACTCTCCACCAAGAAAAAGATTATGACTCATTGAAAGCTCAGATGATGGTTAGGATTTTTAAGCAATAAGCACTTTTTAAGTGATGCATATACATTTTTTTAGACACAATGATATTGCACACTTCATATACTACAGTATAGTGGAAACATAACTTTCACATGTAGTAGGAAAGCAAAAAAATTGGAATTTTTGCCTGATTGGAATATCCTTTATTGCGGTGGTCTGGAACCAAACCTGAAATATCTCTGAGGTAAACCTATAGTTATCTGTCTGCATCATCCTCACTCTTGCCACTTTCTAGTTGAAGCCCTTCCTATGAATAGCTACTGTGCTAGTTTTTATGATGTCTATTCCTCTTGCTAAAATTAGTTAACCAGAAACAACTCCGTTTATCTGCATTCTAGGATAACAGCAATAACTTGGGTTAGGGAGAAATGTTGGTATGGACAGTGTCTTTCTTTGTATCATCACACAAAACCTAATGGCCACTCAATAATGTAAACTGATTTCATACATACATTCATACATACATACATACATACGTATATACATAGCATTGAATCATCATTCAGTGGATGTTATTGACCGAGTAATCTCTCTAATAAGCCTCTACATAGTCTGAAGTTTTTCTCATTATGGATCTTGGGGCAGGCTTACTTTAGCTGGAGTCAGGAAAGCTAAACTTCGATTGAATGCAATGTGGTAGTTTTGTTTACACAAGTATTACAGAGAAAGTCTCAAGGTAAGATGTGGTTGTTAAATTAAAGCTTCTTATCGTGCTAATGAGTGTATTGCACATGTGAGCTATATAACAACACTGATGTTACAGTAAACTTGAGAGAAAGTTAGATGTTAGAAAAATTAGAGGGCTTTCAGAGATCCTATAGGTCTTTCTTTTAGCTTAGAAAGAACTTTGGGAAATCAAACTGTGTTAATCATTATAAAAGTCACAGCTCTAAATCTGCTGAGATAAAAATCCTGGAAAAATTATTCATTAGGAAATTTCTGTGGATAGATTTAAGGGGACACTAACTAGATCAGGGTTTCAAGAGAGCAATTTGAGCTGTGTTCCAGGGCAGTAGACTAGAGATTTTGTTTGCCAATAATATAAAGATGTAAGTGAATTTGTTTTGAGCCTTGTGAAAAACTAAAAACTAGAAAGATACATCTATGAAGGTGAGAACAACCTGGAACTTACGGAAAAATGACTGTGGTTATATACTTACGACTGCTCACCATATATAATTTACTTTCAAGATTCCCTGACATGGAGTTAGTAATGACTATGTACTTGAACACATTCTGAAAATACTCTACTCCAATGCATACTTAATAGAAGGGGAAGGACCAGAGAAGGGAAGAAAGGCTCTCAATAAGAGTGGTTCAGTGGCCCTTGGGTAGTTCAGTTGATTAAGCGTTCCACTCTTGATTTTGGCTCAGGTCATGATCCCAGAGCTATGGGATCAAAACCCATGTAGGGCTATGAACTGAGCATGGAGTTTACCTAAGATTCTCCCTCCTTCTCCCTCTGCCCCTCTCCCCTGCTTGCGCATGCTCTCTCTCCAAAATAAAAATAAAAATTAAATTTAAGTAATTAATTAATTCATTTAAAAAGTGGTTCAACCTGTAGAGAAATTCTTTCCTCTCCATCCCTCCCAATATTTCTTTTCCCTAACACCAATTCCTTTTAAATTTTGACTAGTGACAGCAGAAGATATTCCAAAACATGCTATCCAGAGAGCCATTTTTAGTTGATCTGTGTTTACCCACAAGTATAAACACTAGACTTTGCTTTAGTCCTTAAGGTTAATCGACTTGTATATCACTGGAAGATAACTATTTTGTTTTAAACATGGAAAAGTTGTGTACAATAAATTTTTCATGCTTCACAATGCCACGTGATGCTGTGCTGCATATATACTAATATTTTTAGTATACAACCATCAGTATTTTAAGTTAACAAGTCAATCTTTTAAAATTTCAAAATATTAGTTATTTTCGTGATTTTAAATAGTCTCAGAAACAAAATGGTGTAACATCATTCTATCAAATCCATTGTTTCTTTCTCACTCCCACTTCTATTGTTCTAGTCTATTATAATTTCTTGCTTGCACTATCATAATTTCTTAAACACCTATCTTCCTCCATTCCATTCATCCTATAAAAATGGGAAGATTAGTCACATAATAGTACTTTCCAATTGTCATATACCTGCCTAAAAAGCTTCAGTAGCTCACCATTAATATAGAACAAAAACAGGTAGCCATTATAATTCATTGAACAAGTTCTAATGAACAAAATCTTTTAGTGGGTTGATGTTAGTAGCAGCATAGATTAAATAAAGGAGGTAGGAAAACTATGTACATGGTAATTTCAATAATCTGGTCAAAATGATGAGAATCTAAATGTTATAGTAGTACCTATAATTCAGGGGAAAAAACATGTCCATGAAATATTGCAAAATTTTCATTGTTTTAAGTCCATTTTGATTTAAAGTGGAAAAGAGAAAATCAGAAAGTTGGGTGATATTGGGTGACTAAAAAGATACTGTTCCATTCACAATAATGGGGGAAAAATTAAAAAGGAAAACAGTTTGGGGATGAATTGATTACTTAGATACGGTTATGTGAATGTAAATAAAAATGTCCATTAGTTGGAAATAGAATAATGACTTTTGTTTATAGTTGGGAACTTGAAATAGGGATTTGAAGATGAAGGTGAGAATTTAAACATGAAAAAGACATTAAAATTCATGAAAATGCATGTATTCTCAGAGGAAATCGCTTTAAACAGGGAAGAACATAATGTCAGAGGTTGAACTTTAAAGAACACCTACACTCAAGGGGGCAACTTAGAAGCTAGAGTTGAGAAACATTAAGCACACATGTAGGAAGAGATCCAGTAGAGTTCAGTGCCACAGAAGTTCAGCAGAAATAAACTACTAAAATATCAAAGAGGATGGAGATGATAAAAGGCCTGTGTATTGGTGATGTGGAAAATCTCATCAAATCCAAAGATGACATTTGAAGAGTAAGAATCATAGTGTTGGAGACAGATGATAAATTGTGTGAAGATTAAAAGGAAATGGAGGGGTGCCTGGGTGGCTCAGTCGGTTGAGGGTCCGACTTCAGCTCAGGTCATGATCACGCGGTCCGTGAGTTCGAGCCCTGAGTCGGGCTCTGTGCTGACCGCTCAGAGCCTGGAGCCTGTTTCGGATTCTATATCTCCCTCTCTCTCTGACCCTCCCCTGTTCATGCTCTGTCTCTCTCTGTCTCAAAAATAAATAAATGTTAAAAAATAAATAAAAAAAATAAAAGGAAATGGAGGCAATGAATAAGTTTTATAGCACTGCAATTTATATTGGGATTCTTATATACCACAGAATATTAAGAAGTTGGATAAGTAACTGGTTCAAGTAAGATAATTTTTAAAATCAAGAAGATTTGGTAATGTTTAAAGATAAAAAAGAGAGGAAAGAAAAAGACTGAAGCAGCTGGAGGGGGTAAAAATAGGAAACTAACAACTTTATTCTGCATTACACAGGCACTGAGTGAAGAATACAGATAAAAGAAGGAAAAGTAACAAATTTTACTGGGACCTACTGAGCTAAAGATAAGAACCAATGAGAAATTTCATTCATGCTTTTATTGTTTTTCCAGGAAAGAAAGAGAGACAGACAGGTCATTTTTTGAAAGTGAGATCACTTTTGAAAGTGAGAGCAGAACTGGGGGTTTCAGAGTCAAAGAGTCTGTGACAGTTAAATTGTCAAGTCATCATAGTTCTCCACCATCTCTGTCCAGTGTTTGGTGATACAGAAGTAGAAGTGTAGAAATCAAATACTGGGGAGAGATTCAATATTGAGTATTTGCTTATGGGCTTGGCAAAAATCTACCATGAGTTAAAACCAAAAGCAAACATAATATGATGTAACTTAAAAGGGCCCCAACACACTAAACCATAAAGCTATTCTAAATATGGAAGTTCTTGATGTTTTCAAATAGCTATTAAAATATTTCCAGCAATTTGTACTGTAAAATTGACCAGATGTACTTTCTTAATGGTGTTCTTAGAACATCCTCACTAACTGCGAGATGCCTTACAGTTCATGCAACACTTGCATATATATTATGTCATTTGATTTTCACACGTTTAGACACAAGTCAACTTGAGTCAGGATAAAGAATTTAGATCATTTGAGTGGCTTTCATGAGTTTTATTTTGTCCCACCATTATAAGGGCTTAGGAAAAGTCCTGGTAATGATTGAGAGGAGAGAAAAAAATAAATAAAAACACTCCTTCATTTACTACGCATTTTGAGTTTGCTTCTACCCATGGTTTTGGTTCTCAGTCATTGCCTTCTGCTTAGCCATAAAAGTCTGGATTGTGCCTAAGGGTGTAGGTTATATAATAAGAATGACCTCTGCACTTACAAGCTTATTGAAAGGAGTTTGTAATCTACTTTTTCTTTAGGTTTGATAATATTCTAGGCAGTTGTAGCAATATAATTAAACACAAAGTACTGAAGTTCAATCAAATAATTCAACAAATTGTACTGAGTATCTTCTCTATGAAAATACTATAATATGTGCTTAAAATTTACAGCACAGGGGAAATAAGAAATGTTCAGGGAAGAAGTATAGGTTTTACACGATAGCAAGCTCAAGATGTGTGAGCAGATTGATATCACTGTCAGAAAAGCTAACGTTATCCTGGGCTGTGTTATAAGATGTGTGGCATATAGAGCAAAGATGGCTTGTTTCCCTTTATATTCTTAATATCTTTCTACACCACAGGTGTGTTCACCAATGGACACTTAGAAAACACTAGAGCTATCTAGAAGAGAGTGCCAAAAGTGGTAAAGGGACTCAAAGTAATGTAATATCAGAAATGTTTGAAAGAACTAGGAATATTTAGCCAGAGAATTGAATATATATGGGCAGCAGAAGGAAGAGGATTGTCATTATTGTGTATGACTAACAGAGGAGAAAATGAAGGCCACTGTATTGTCCTTATAGGAAGCATATTTGGGTTGATAATGAGTAAGATTACTTCATGAGGATTTATTAAAAGGTAAACAACTTTTCAGTGGCTTCAACACTGGATACAGTATTGCATTAAGATACATTTAGGTCCTTTTCAAATTTAAGTCTCATCCTTAATGTACACTAATAATGTAAAAATCATAGTGCGATTATGTTTTTCGATAATATAAAGAAATTTTTGACATAGGGAATAATATTTATAGGTAATGCACCATTTGAGCTGGACCTTGAATGGTAGGATTTTGGCTATAATAGTGGCCACCTCAAGCTAACAATTAAATAATGTAAGTGTACAAGGATTGCAATTACTCACACTGCAACTTATATATGAAAAGAAAAGGTAGAATTTTTATTTTGTCTAAAACTTATTTGGTTATTTTCATGAAATATTGTTCACTGATATAAAGAGAAGGTAAATAATGTTTTTAGTCTAATCCTGGATCTTAGATCCAGTCAGTATTTTAATCAGTTCCTTTAGGTATAGTCTAGATTTTTAGGTAAAATCCTCAGTCTTTAAGATTTTTACCTTTTCTTCTACATCTTATTTAATTTATTTTATTTTATTTTTTAATATATGAAATTTATTGTCAAATTGGTTTCCATACAACACCCAGTGCTCATCCCAAAAGGTGCCCTCCTCAATACCCATCACCCACCCTCCCCTCCCTCCCACCCCCCATCAACCCTCAGTTTGTTCTCAGTTTTTAACAGTCTCTTATGCTTTGGCTCTCTCCCACTCTAACCTCTTTTTTTTTTTTTTCCTTCCCCTCCCCCATGGGTTTCTGTTAAGTTTCTCAGGATCCACATAAGAGTGAAACCATATGGTATCTGTCTTTCTCTGTATGGCTTATTTCACTTAGCATCACACTCTCCAGTTCCATCCACGTTGCTACAAAAGGCCATATTTCATTTTTTCTCATTGCCACGTAGTATTCCATTGTGTATATAAACCACAATCTCTTTATCCATTCATCAGTTGATGGACATTTAGGCTCTTTCCATAATTTGGCTATTGTTGAGAGTGCTGCTATAAACATTGGGGTACAAGTGCCCCTATGCATCAGTACTCTTGTATCCCTTGGATAAATTCCTAGCAGTGCTATTGCTGGGTCATAGGGTAGGTCTATTTTTAATTTTCTGAGGAACCTCCACACTGCTTTCCAGAGCGGCTGCACCAATTTGCATTCCCACCAACAGTGCAAGAGGGTTCCCGTTTCTCCACATCCTCTCCAGCATCTATAGTCTCCTGATTTGTTCATTTTGGCCACTCTGACTGGCATGAGGTGATATCTGAGTGTGGTTTTGATTTGTATTTCCCTGATAAGGAGCGACGTTGAACATCTTTTCATGTTGCTACATCTTATTTTAGATGGTATTTGGGAATATCAAGACAGGAGAGTTTCCATTACCTTGAAGCACTGGGACAAAGGCTTATTGGATTTGAATATATTTTGCCTCCTCTGGTCTCTGTGGTGACATTTCTTGTATGCCTGATTGCTTCTGGTCTTTCTCTTGAAGTTGGTGGCTAGAGAAACTTATGATCTGTGTTGTTTTCAGTTTGTTCAGGGCTTGTTTGCCATCTCTGAGACTGACAAGTCTCATCTTTTTGGTGCTTTAGACCTCCCTGGTCTAGAAGGTCCACTATGCAGCTTTTGCTAGCATTTTAAAATCAGGCTTCACAGCAGGTTGGCTAGCTTTCACTCAATTACCTTCTAAATATACAGAAACTTTCAGCAGTTTCAGAAAGTAAATCCCTGTCCTCCATCTAACAATGATGCCTTGTTTAAGGTTACCTGAATGCAGTCACCCTCAGTCTGGCCAGGTGATATCATCCCAAAGACCTAAGAAGTAGGGCAGACATTTCTCTGTCCTTGAGTGTTCCCATACCTATCTGTAGGCTATACCTATATGTAAAGTGTTGCGACCGGTGCGACAATCACCGAGGTCAGGGTCCTGAGGGTAGGGGAATGCAAGAAAAGAGAAGAGAAGAGAAAGTTTGGGAACAGGAGGGTCCCCTGGGCTGATGGCCCAAGTGACGGCTTTATTGTTGCTGTACACAACTTTTATAATATAAGACTCTTATGGATCAGGTCATTCTAAGAATAAAAGATCAGGTTTCACATGATCACTGCCAGCCAAAACATTTAGTTCTGTATACCTTGTGAACCTTGTGAACGGGTCACAAGACCTTGTTGATAGATTGCTAGCAAAACACAGTTCCCATGTTTGTTTCTATCTGACTCGGGGTAGAAAAAGGGAGGTAGCATTACTGCCAACACCTGCAGACCACAGGCTTCAGGAATTAACTTTCTCAGCCTTGACAAGGCTTTCGTATGCCCTTGAAAGTGGGGGAATGGGAGGGGGAACCACCGGGTTGGCTTGAGTCAACAGGGAACCTTGCTTGACCCGGTCTCAGCCTGGCGCCGGGCCGGTCTCCCACATGAATGGGAGGGGGAACCCCTGGGTTGGCTTGAGTCAACGGGGAACATTGCTCGACCCAGTCTCAGCCTGGCACCGAGGCCCGGCCCCCCACACTAAAGCTACAAACCTTCATCTCACATCCTCAATGTGAGAGTAAGTAAAAATGTTGTTGGTTGCCAACCTCAAGCACTTCAACCTCTTTTCCATGATTCTCTGAGCCAAAGAGAATATACTTTTCTTTCCTTTACCTATCTCAAGCCACCATCTTCTTTATACCAATCTCTGGCCTAAGTTGTGAACCGGGATATCTTGTCTTCACTATGGGATAAACTCTTATCATTTTGAACACTAGTCTTAGCCTTGATATGTTAAAACATAAGCAAATCTATATTTTATCTTTTGACAATGCCTTGATTTGAAGCCTCACAACTTGCTAAAAAAAGTCCTATGCTAAATTTCAAAAGTAAAATAGTAACTCTTTTGTATTTCTTATGTAATAATCTAAGGCCTTAGCATAAAGATGCCTTGGATTAAATAGATCTTATACACGGAAAGTCAAATTAATGTTTCTCAAAACATCACCTCCTTTCCCACATAAATATTCTGGCTCACAAATCTGATCATGCTAATTTCCCATATAAAGCCTTTCAGTAATTTCCTGTTCTCTTTATTTTTATTTATTTATTTATTTATTTATTTATTAAATATGAAATTTATTGTCAAATTGGTTTCCATACAACACCCAGTTGTATGCTCATCCCAACAGGTGCCCTCCTCAATGCCCATCACCCACTTTCCCCTCCCTCCCACCCCCCATAAGAGACTCCTATTCCCTTTAAATAAAATCCTTTTAGAGGCTTTCTTGAATAATCAGACTAGGTTAGGACACCTGTGTGTCCTTCACAAGTTCCCATGATTCCTTTTTTCATAACACTCATTATAATCTTCCTTTTTCAAAGTCTATCTTTCCTAATTGATTTGAACTCAAAAATTCCAACATCTAGCATATTGTCCATGGGCATAGCTAGTGTTTAATAAATATTTGTATGGATTATAATTTTAATTATAGATATGAATTAGATTTCTCACCTGTAAATCAATAAATTGGTAATCTAGCTCACACAGTTTCTTTTGAAATTTGTAAATGTGATACTACTCTGAAAGATGAACCCACTGTGGCTTAGCTGACAATATCAATTTCTATTCCTCCAGACGCAGGTTTTAGAACACAGGATATTCACCAATAAGTGCCATCTTGCCACATTTCTTGACAAGTAATAATTTATCCTCTCCTTAGGGACACCCCTATCTTGACATTTCTCAAACTGCAAGAAGGAGATCCATCTTCATTAATACCTAAGTTGATAATGAGGACATTTCACTTTAAGATACCCAATTATCTTCCACAGATTTGTATCAACTTGCAGTTGTGCCAAGTTTTCTCACAGGCTTATTTTACCTTAAGCTGGTCCTTCTGTTTTATGAGGTTTCAATTAACTAGATTTAGTCATGTTATGGCTAGAAGGATGTGACTAGAAAGGGTAGCATATAGCAATCTGTATGTAAATTGTTACTTTATTGGATAACATTTATGTTTGAAATTGGAAAATCAATAAAAAGGAACTTTAATTTCCAACAAGCATACACACTAAAAAAAAAGAAGAGAGAGGGGCAAGCACTGTTTTGATCCTAAGATAGCAACACAACTAAAAGCTGTTCCAAAGAAGCAAATGGCAACAGAGGTCAATAGGCTGTGACCTATACCCATTTTATTTTAAAAACTTTTTCACCTCCACGAAGTGCACTGCAGAATCCTAAATGCCTTTAAAAAGAGTGGGCAGACAAATTTAGGGTAACTTGAGGAAGCACATTTCCCATTGTGCTTCCATATCCATCAGGACAGGTACTGTTTTTTACCCCCTTCACTAGCGTCCAGAACAATGCCCAGCACAGAGTAAACATTTAATACCTAGTTGTTGAACGAATTAAGGAATGAATGGAGCAAGCTAGACTGCGAAGGCTGAAAGATTAGTGGCTGTCAGTCCTGAAGCACACGTACTGCCTTTCCAGCCCGCTGGCTGACATCTCATTCCCTCACCTTTCTGGCAGTTTTGAATTCCTGTTTGCCCCTCCTTCAAGATGACCAAAATTCTGTCCCTAAACCCTGCCAGTCCTCAGTTAATCCACACATCTCTCACACGGAAGCAGCTGTTCCTGAGGAATGCTCGGCTGAGCAGGTGGGGGCTGGGTGGGGAGTAGCCCAGGACCTTGAACGGAGAAGGCAGCCTTCTGGCTCCGCGAACCCGTATACAAAGGGTCTGGACGCATATTTTTCCAGTCCTTCAAAACAACCAATCTGCTCCCTCTCACCTCCCCAGTGCCAGACGCCCCAGTGCCAACCTGGATACGACTGACACTGACGAGGGAAAAGAAGCTAAATCAACCTCACCAGGAGAGAGGGCGAGTCCAGCATGACGCACCCCCAGCATCCCGCAGTTCCCGCGAGTTCACCTAGCTCAGGGGATTGCCGGGGCTGAGGAGCGAGGGCAGCAGGGGGCGCGTGCGCGTGGAAGGGCGGGGGAAAGGGGGGGCGCAGGAAGGAGGAGCGCCGCGCGCCAGCAGGTGGGCGCGTCCTCTCACGCGCGTGCGCGCGCCGCGCCTTCACGTTCCCCGCGCGACGCGTCTCCTCCCCGCCGGGAGCGCGCTCCTCTCGCCCTCGCGCCGGGTCCCTCTCAGTCTCTTCGAGCCGCACACTCTCCGGAGCTCCTTCCACGGCCGTCGCCTCGGCCGCGGCTCTCTAGCCCGGAAGCTCAGACTCGCCCCTCCGGAGCCGCGTCCCAGGCCTCCTCCCCTCTTTCCGACACTCCCCTTCCCTTTCCCGCCCTTCTCTCCCACCCGGTCCGTCGAGAGAGCCTGGATACGAAGCAGGCGGGCTTGAGAAGGGAGTTGGGAAAATGGAGGTGCCGCGCCTGGATCATACCCTCAACAGCCCCACCAGCCCCTGTGAGGAGGTGATCAAAAACCTCAGCCTGGAGGCCATTCAGCTGTGCGACCGGGACGGTAAGAGCGACGGGGGCTGTGAGGAAAGGGGCCGAGCCCGCGCCTAGGCGCCGCGGCCGCCCCGGCTCTGCTGACCCTGCTCGCCCGGGCTTCACGGTCTTTTGTTGTTCCCCCGTACAAATAAATACAGGTGGGGCTCCCCTCCGCTCATCCGCCCTCTCCTCAGACAGTAGAAACAAAAGGACCCCAGGGCTCTTGCGTTGGCGCGGAAAGTCGCCGTAGTCTCCAGCCGCGGCGCCCCTCGCCGTCTTCGCCCGCCTGGCCCAGCGCCGAGGAGCTGCCCGGGCGAGGGCGCCGTTCCCGCCCGCCGTTCCTGCCCGGGACGAGGCGTTTCCGATCGTGCCGCAGTCCGGGTTTCCAGGGTCTACCGGAACCGTAGGGAAAATGCCCTCTGGATGTTTCTAGCACCCCTTCCTTCCCCTCTCCACCTGCACATGCTAGTTAGCATTTTCAGCCCAGAAACTTATCATTTCCTTTTTAAACCTCTCATCTTCAGACCCCCACCTCCCAAATTCAGGAGTCTTTTTATGCTCTCAAATAGGGATTGGGATGACGGTTTTTTCAGTGAAGGGGCGCGGGGGAAAAGTGCGTTTCAGCACCAAGGACAGCCACAAGCTTCGTGGTTTGGGGCTGTGATTCAGAAACTCAAAAATCTGTGAAGTGGCATATTATATCTGCTGTGGTACAGAATCTGTGGCGAGTACTCACCATTGTGTCTTGATATTATGTAGCTTATTCTATTGTTAAAGTTGGCAGTCTCCGAAGGAAGTGATTGAACACAGGTTTAAGCGTTAAAGAGATAAGCTAGTACTGTGTTCAATATGGGTAGCTTCTGTGTTATTTGGAGTAGTTGAAGAGTCCGTCTGTGGAACAAAACTTCATTTGTAAAAAAACTCATCTGATTAGTCATTGACCAAATAATTGTAAAATTGGACATCTGACAAAGGAAAAACAATTTACATGTTGTCAAGATGACCCTAAACACTTTTTGGCTATAAATGGAATCCGTTAACAATGTATGCAGACGATGATTTAAAAATTTTTTTTTTGGTCAAGATTATGTAGAGATACTCATGTGGTGACCACAAAGTCATAAAATTTATCAGTATGTAATCCAAATAGAGAGCAGAGGTCTTGTTTCAAAGTCATTTAAATGATAACTTGGTTTGGCATTGGTATACAGTCTAGTTTAGGTCAACTGAACACGGAATTTCTTTTTGTTAATAAATTTGGGACACAATAATTGCCCTTTGAAGCCAAAGCCACTTTGAAATAATTTCCGAAAAAGGTGTAGTATGGATAAATAAATACTCTTGCAAAAGCTGTTCATAATTTCTTTATTCTTAGTTCACCGTAGTAATAGTTGCACATATTTATGGCATCTAAACAGAAGTAATCATTTTGGCATTCCCCATATAAACTTGCATTATTAGACTATAGAGATTATTTTTAATATACCACATAAGAAATTGTATTGGTTTTAGTTTATGCTTTTGTGAAGTGACTTTTTCTGGTGTTAACCATTGTAAATGTTTTTCCTAGATTGGTTTGATAGAAAACCAAAATAGATTTCATTTTCATTTATTTCAATGATTTATCAAAAGCTTATTACTGTAGTTATTGGAAATAAGCAATTCATAATTGTCCCTCAAGAACACAGTAATCTTAATACTTAAAATTGGATTTGCCACATGTTTCAAAGATAATGGAGAAAATAAAGTTGTTTTTCTTTTTTATGAAGTTTACAAAGTTAGTAATGTAGAGTACAGAAACTAGTGCTACATTTACTGTGGTCTCTTCTATTTTATTTTGGTAATAGTTTTTTAGTTTCAGTTCATATTTATGAATCCTGCAAAATGAACAAATTTTGTAACATTTAATTGGGGAGTGCTAGCACTAAGCAGTATCTATATAAATTACTTATTTACAGGCTTCTAATAATTCAACATAGATTAAATGAATAGGGTTTCATTTTTATTAAATATCTTATATCAACAAATACAAAGAGCTAACTCTTCTATTAAAAGATGTGTAAAAAACTGGGAATAGCTTATGTAGAGATGTTACTAAATGCCTAACTTTATTTTGTGACACTACATGTCAGTTCCAAAATATATAGTTTTTTATGGCAGAAAAATTAAAAAACGTTGCATTAAGTTTGTCAAGCAGACCTTATTTGTCAAATTTTATATTGAGAAAATTTCAGCTAGGTACCATTTACTCCCTTTACTTCCTTTCACTTCCTCTCAGCTGTCATTATTTTACTTTTGTAAATATATAACAGAAAGATTAGGATGTGGCAGAAGATCTGTTACATGCTTAAGTATATAATAAGTGATAAATTTTCATAATTTTACAATCACAGATATACATTTGTCTTATTTGCTCTTTGCTTTATTCTATTCACAGATGGGAAAAAATGAGCATAACATTAATTTCTTGGAAGTGGAATGAAATAGAATAGGAGAAAATATAGTTTTGTTAAATATATATTTCCTTTTACTCTCTCCACTTATAGATTTTTAAATTTTATAGTGTTTTGCATATTTGGCCAACTAAGAGTTATAACTGCTGGTGAACTGTATGTCTTCTGTTTCCTTGGCTCTTGTATGTTTTTCTTTCACTTGCTATTTCTTATAAATTAATCTGTTTACATAATTTGCAATAATTTACAATGTTTTCTTTTTTTCCATAGTTTCTCCAACTATCTAATAGTTGGAAGAATATGGAATAGAATCCAAGCAGTCATATAATTGGGTTTTTAAATTAAGCAATAGGGAGGTTCTTCTACACACACGTTATTTCATGTGTACTTTTATCCTAGGCATGTGTGCTAGTACATGGTCCCGGTCTAGATGTTACCTGTAGTTCAAAATGAGGATTCTGAATAGACTTCTATTAGGAAACCTCTGAAGATGTGCTGTAGATCTAGTACTTTCTAGAATCTCTGTTGCAAGTAGGAGAGTGTTTCTGTTCCTCCATCTCCGCTGTGCTGAAGTATCCTCCAGTTGATATACATTAATTGTGGATTTTCCAAAGAAATTGAAGGGAAAAAAAAAACATTTACTCAACGGGAAGCATCGATAATATGGGAACCCATTTCCAGTCTGTTTCTTCACATGGATACTTGAGACCTTAATTGACTTGTGATAAGACAGAACAGCCCCCAGCTTCATGCATAGAATTCTACATTACTTCTACTTCTCTTCATTTTTTAAAAATTATGCATATATATGTGTGCGTATACACACACACACACACACACACACACACATATATAAACTTTCTTTCCTTGCTGAAAGGGAAAGATTTATTATATATATGTTGTTTTATGCATTCAAGCTTCCTGCACTCTTGTTATAATAGTAAGGAAGAAAACACAAAATTAATTTGTTGTATAGCACTTAAATCCACCCCCAAGCTTTCCTAGGTTTAAGAAGGGTTATTTCCATGATTATTTTCTGACTGCCTAGATATGATTTATGGAGTTTATGATGCTACTCAGCAAAGGAGTACATTTTAAGGAAATTGCACAGAGAGAACCTGACAGATTTCTATGTCTTTGTGTCTGACACTAGTTTTGTGAAGGAAAGGGAAAAAAAAGGTTTTCTCTTTTTTACATATTTAAAAAGGTAAATTCCTTTTAATTTTTACTTATATCTATTTAAATTAAAAATAAGCTATGACTTATTTATGCAATTGACATGTGAATTAAACAAATTTTAACTTTGGAAACAAAATAACACAGAAATGCTTAATAGTTAATACAGTGCTGTATTAGATAATCTGTAATGACATTTTCTGAAGCAGACATCTAGGAAGAGTACTTATAACTGTTACCTTTAATAGTACAAGAACATAAGGTAGTCATTGTTCAGTCTCATTGACCTTTATACACCATAGTGGCAATACCATTTTAGAATCAGATGGACCTCTGACAGAGTATTGGCTCTTGACAGATATATTACCTTAGGCAAATTACTTGTTTTTAGCTTTAAGCTCTCTCATGTAAAATGAGTATAATAATGTCAATCCTGTAGGATTGTTAAAATAATTAAATGAAATATTTCATATCATTTCACAAAATTCTTGACACAAAATAGAGAATAATTATTATTGTAAATGGACTATTCTTCACATAACTTCTTGAGTTGAACTACTGTTATCTATCTATCTATCTATGTATTTATTTATTTAGGTCCAGTGTTTAGATCTTTGTTGTTTTTCATTTCATTAGTGTTTTATTTACTTAGTAAATCCTTCTTATGCCACTTCAACTTTAGGAGTAGACAGTGGAAACTGCTAACTCTGATTTTTAAAAGGATAGTTAATTTTAAAACCACAGTTACAGTACTCTCATTTGCTTATATTTTTCTATCCTATCAGTAATATCCTTGTCAGCCTTAATCCTAAAAGCTCTTTTAGCTTCTACTTCAAACCTGCTGTTTGCTGCATTTCACGTGCTTTGTGACCTTGATATCTGCTTTGAGTAGGTATTTGTATCAGAGCCCTTCTCTGTTCTTGATTTAACATTTTTTTCTTTATGATTATTTTTCTAAGTATGCATATGTACCAGCACATGAGATCTCTGGATTCATTTCTTTGACCCAGATATGACTATAGAGATGCTGTAAATTTTTAATTAGTGAACATGGAACATAACAAAAATAAAATAAAAACTAAAACAGAAAGCTTGAAAGTCATCAGATTGTTAAACCAATTCATATTCTTGGTAGGGGTTCTAATTCATTCCCAGAGAAAACAAGGAAGTTATGAGAGTAAAAAAAGTCACATCAAAGGATATGTGACCAGACTCCCTCCAGTGGTAGAATAATTGATATGTTATAAGTAGTAATACTGGCAACTTGCTTTGTTGCCTAGGTAAGACAGTCAGAATTTCACTCTATAGAACGCTACCTAGACAACTTCTAAGTCACTTAGTTTTTCACTGCTGTTTCCCCCTCATTTAGGCCCAATCTTGATTTTTTCCTTAATTTATGTAAGTAGAGTTTATTGATTATTTGTATATATTATCCGGGGCTTCAGAAAAACAGCAGTTGCATCAATTACTACAGTAAGGATAATCCTTCAGGTTTCTGGTTTTTCTTCTCTGCCCTTAGTAAATGCATAATTTTAGTTTTTCCTTACAGCATTTGCCTCTTTTTTGGGTTTGTTTTCCATTTCTGTTAAATTTTTCTATAAGAATCTATTTACTGTTAAATTCTGTTTTTACTAGTTGAAAGCATTTGCCTCATTAACACTTTTAAACATAATTTTATTATTACACGGTAGATAAACTGTATTATTAATTATTAAGCAAGCTGTATTTTATATACATACATTTGAGAAGTACAATCAGTATTTGTGGAAGATTTCTAATAGAAATGTATAGAAATATTGAAGAATTCTCAACAGGAAAAATAGACAGCATCCTTATGGAAGGATAGTGAATGGGAAGGGTGTAAAAGAAAATAATTATAAGTTTTGTGATTGAATTTTCAAGCAAAATGAAAAGTGATAAGGAGTAATTTAAGGATTTTAAGTCTGGGAAATCAGAAGAATCATTGACAGGGAACAAAGGAGAAAGGAAATAATATTTAGACATCATGATGACAGTTTTTTAGACCTCAAATTTTAGACCTCCGTGGACATCCAAATGTATCCTAATCCCTTTTTCAGGGGCACTTTCCTCACAGAAATCATATTCTCAGAGCAGTATTATATACTGCATGTTTCAACATGGATGCCCACAAGAGAACCCACCTACATTCTTTTTAGTCTCTTATTTTGCCTGATTCTCACTCTTCAAAGGGCCACCCATAATCCAATGATAGTATTTTGATACCTATTACTAGATAAAAATTAGCCACTTGATACTTTATAGAGGATTGTGAAATAGAGATTTTTGAGTCATCTGTCTAAAGGTAGTTTTGAAGTCATAGAAGACTTTTCAGAGATATTGAACATAAAAGGGAAAAGAACATTTATGTTAAGACATTTAGAATCTAACAGCGATTTCCTTGGAAACTTAAACATTTAGTAATTCCTCTTATGTTCTGAGGAAAACAGTTCTAGAAGGAGAAAGAGAATTGTTCATAGAACTATATATTCCACCAGGGGAGACTAGAATTTACGTGGAAAAGGCAAGATTAGGATTTGACTTCAGTTTTAGAGTGACCTCTAATCAGCTTTGTGTCTCACCCCTTAAAGGAAAGGAGTGATTACATGTTGGAGAAGGTCAACTTTGAAACCTAAAGATGAAATAAATATACATTCCAGGTTTGTTAAAAATGTAGTCAAGAGCTCTGCATTTTTGAAGTTCCTCCACATCTATGTGAGTTGAACAAAAAGCATCATACTCTGAATCATAGTTTTGTGTGTTTACAACTATTCGCACCAAGATTGTGGTTCATTTTAAAAGGGCTTCTTTGTGAGGAATTTTGCTTATATGCTGTTTATTTAGTGGTTGTGGCAAATATTATAAATAAATCCTTTTGTTTTCTGTAGCCTGTGAGAGTGTTGCTATCTGATAATAGTATAAAAGGCTTGTAGCTTCCCTAGACATGTGCCATTAAAGATAAAGCACATTTTTTTTCAATATCTTTAATGTGATTTTCTTGAAAAACAGTGTCTTTTCTTTTTTAGCTTGAATGATGGTGAATCTGTCAGTATTTAAAATTTTAAAAGCTGATAATAAATGCAACAAGAATGACAATTTTTTAATATTATTATATGATAGGTTCTTAATGATTGATTTTAAAGTTATACCTATGATATAGAAGAGGCATTAGCAAGTTACAGTTCTTGGTCCAAATTGAACACCTGCTGCCAGGTTTTGTAAGTAAAATTTTATTGGAACATAGCTATGCCCATTTGTTTAGATATTGTCTGTGGCTGCTTTCTTGCTAGAAAGGCAAGGTAGCTGTGACAGTAGACCATATAGCTTACAAGCCTTAAAATACTTATTATCTGGTCCTTTAGAGGAAACGTTTGCCAACTCCTAATGTAGAGTATTGAGAAAATAAATTAATCTTTCTTGGTAGGAATGAAAATATTGAAAGAAGAATTTCTGAAAAAAATTGTATAATCATTTTGATTTTATATGTTACTGGGGTCAGGCAGAGAGCAGTAGAAAGCTGGCTAGCTCTGTATGGAGTCAATCAAAATGGGTAGTGATCTATGCCATTGGGTCTGATAGGCAGTGAAAGAAGCAAGCCCTAATTTTAAGTTAAAATCTAGTCCTCGTATAAATAACTTTAGAAAGAAATACTAGTTATGCATTAATATTTCCAGGTACACTTAACAATTCTATCAATAGATAGGTTTTAGAGTGTCAAAGATAATGATGTGGACTTTGAGAAGTATGGATAGTTATGATGTGTACTACTACAACAGTTGTGTGTACATCATATTCTTCCTTGTAAACCAAATTCTCATTGAAAAATGTCAAGGTGTTACTCCTCTTTCTGTCTTTCATAGTCTAATGTAGTGCTTCTAAATCTGTATTTTGGTTTTTATTTTCAATATTCAATCTATCACTGAATGATACTTTATAAAAATATAATAAAAGTAATTATTAGAAAAGTAAAATTTAAAAAGTCCAAAAAAAAAAAAGATTCAACAGATATGAAAATCTCTGTCAAATTCCTATTAAAGTTTCCAAATGTTTAATCCTAATTTTTTTTATCTCATCAGAGCCTGGTAAGTAGTTTACAGGCCGTACTTTGAGTATAATAGCTTGAGGACAGTGCCATTCTATTCTTGTTTGATTAATTTTTAGGCACTAAACTTAACCAGTTTGCTTCCTTTTGTTCTTTTATTTACATGTAATTTTTACTGTTTATTTGTACATGTACTCCAACTTTAGGATCTGTGTTAAGAACAGAAAAAAAAAAAGGATACAAAAATGAATATAACTTGGATCCTGCATTTAAAGGATTCACTGGCATTTAGGGAGACAATAAATTTAAATAGATAAATATAATAACATGATGATACTATAATAGAGTGTAGAGGAGAAAGTAGGTAATTCTGTCTTGAGTGTCTCAGATGGCTTCACAGAGGAAGCAAAAAATTTTTTCTGGATATTAAAATAAAAATAAAAATTTTCCAGGAGAAGTGGAATAAGGGCATTTCTGATAGAGATAAGAGCATATATAAAGGTGTAAAATCATGTATGTTCTAGCAATATATAACATTTGGTATTGATGGAAAAAGAAGTGTTTGTTATGAGAAAATAAGATGAAAACTAGTTAAGGCTACCTAGATTATGCCATGGTTAGGAGTTTGAATTTATCTTGTCTGAAATCTTGTTAATAAATTTCAAAGCTTGTAATTTTTAGAGAACCTTTTTTTTTAACATTTTGCAGAACTCCAACAAGTAAAAGTAGCTTTTAATTAGTATATATTTATCCTGTAATTTTAAACTTAACAGCATTTTCCCAATAAAGTCAATAAGTGGATATAGTAAGAAATGAAAATTAGCAATTATACATGGAAGTTGCTATTTTATATCGGCCTCAATATCCACTTATGTATTTTATTTTTATTGTATTATGCGTAGGAAATTCTACCTCATAGAAATAAGTAGTGACAAATGCTAATGTTTATAAACTCATTTTGCTTTCTCAGGATACTCTTCAAATAAATTGATCCAGACTAAATAGAAATAGTAAGTTGTTTTTTTTTCAGAGTTGAATCAAAAAGTAAATAGTCCTTTTGGAGGGAGGTGATCGAATCTGTTCGTCAGTTCATTTTTTTAATTGTTCAGTGAGAAAATAATGTATCTTATAATATTCTGAAATATTTTTGGTAACATTTTTTTTAAAAACCTTATACCTTTGTGCTGATCTCTTAAAATTTCAGAAGAGTTAAATTTATTTTACTTGCATGATTAATCTTAACTTTAAGGATCAGTTTCGTTACTGACAATTCATCTGCATTTATAAGCTCGGTAACATTGTGACTATTATCAAATTGAGTTTCTTCAGCTTATTAAAGACCTCAATAATCAAATTAGTTTGCTCATTATATTTGAAAGATGTTTATCAAACGTTTTTTTTCCTATATTTATTGAAGTATAGTTGATATACAATGTTACGTTAGTTTCAGGTATACAACATAGTGATTCCAAAACTGTGTACTTTATGCTATGCTCACCACAAGTGTAGCTACCATCTGTCACTATTCAACGCTATTACAATACCACTGACTATATCTATGCTCTTTGCTGTAGGTTTCATCCCCATGACTTATTCATTCCATAACTGGAAGCCTGTACCTCCCACTTCCCTTTACCCATTTTACACATCCCTATACCCTCCTCTCCTATGGCAACTATCAGTTCTCTGTATTTTGTTTCTGTTTTTTGTTTATTCATTTATTTTTTAATTCCGCATATAAGTGAAGTCATATTGTATTTGCCTTTCTTTGATTTATTTCACTGAGCATTAATTATATCCATGTTGTAGCAAATGGCAAGATCTCATTCTTTTTTATGGCTGAGTAATACTCCATTGTATAGGCTTCCATATCTTGGCTATTGTAAATAATGGTAAAATAAACATAGGTGTGCATATGTATATCTTTGTTAGTGCTTTTGATTTCCTTGGGTAAATAGCTAATAGTGGAATTTCTAGATTGTGTGGTGTTTCTATTTTTAATTTTTATTAAAGTGTTTTTAAATTAATAAAGTATTGTTTCTTTTTTAATTTTTAAAATTCATTTTTGTTTTATTTTGTTTTTTTAGATATAATTTATTGTCAAGTTAGCTAACATATGGAGTATACAGTGTGCTCTTGGCTTTGGGAGTAGATTCCCATGATTCATCACTTAACATACAACACCCAGTGCTCATCCCAACAAGTGCCCTCTTCCATGCCCTATCACCTATGCCCCCCCCATTCGTCAGTTTGTTCTCTTATTTAAGTGTCTCTTAAGGTTTGGGGCGCCTTGGTGGCTCAGTCAGTTAAGCATCTGACTTTTAATATTGGCTTAGGTCATGATCTCACAGTTTCGTGACTTCAAGCCCCACCCTCGGGCTCTGTGCTGACGTCGTGGAGCCTGCCTAGGATTCTCTCTCCTCACTCTCTGCCCCTCCTCCACTTATGCTCTCTGTCTCTCTCTCTCTCTCTCTCTCTCTCTCTCAATATAAATAAATAAACATTAAAAAAAATTTTAAAGTCTTATGGTTTGACTCCCTCTGAGTTTGTAACTAAATTTTTTTCCTTCCCTTCCCCCACGGTCTTCTGTTAAGTTTCTCAAATTCCATATATGAGTGAGAACATATGATATCTGTCTTTCTTTGACTGACTTACTTTACTTAGCATAATACCCTTCAGCTTCATCCATGTTGTTTTAACTGGCAAGATTTCATTTTTCTCATTGCCAAGTAGTATTCCATTGTGTGTGTGTGTGTGTGTGTGTGTGTGTGTGTGTGTGTGTAATATACACATTCAAAGCAATCACAATCAAAATAGCACCAGCATTCTCCTCAGAGTATTACTTGTTTCTTTGAAACATATCTTTTTTCAAGATAAGCACCTAAGTTTGGTATGAAAGATAAATTTTGAAATTTTTTATTCATAGCATTATAATTAGCTCAGAAAGAAACTCCTTCAATTTAAACCATGGTCTATATGCGATTACTTAAAACTATTTTGAAATATCTTAATATCCAGTTCTTATTAATAAACAATTACTACTTAATAAAGTTGGCAATAGCTTTTATGGGAGCTACCATTCCTGAGATTTAAAAAATTTTATCTCTACTCCTTAATAGAGGTGTCTCAATATTTCTGACAATTTAGTTGATGATGTGTTAAAAACCTGATTTAGACATTAAAATTTTCTTCCTCATTGTGCGTTGTTTTAGCATTCTTAAATTTATCTGTTTGAGAAACTTCTACAAAAGTAAGTGGAAAGATCTGCCACATTCATATTCTCATTCAGTTAAATTGGAAGGATTTATCTCTGCATTTTCAGACATGTACCAATGTTTTATTCCAGTTTTTTGATAACAGTTTACTAATTTAACATATTTGTTACAATGTCAAAAATGCAAGATTTAATAAGCCTAAGTAAAAATCTGTTGGCTGTGAGTAAACTGGAAGTGAGAGATATAAAAAAGGAGCTGTTGGTGATGACTAAATTTGCAAATTGGGAGATTTGATGTATTTTGATACCAGCAAATAAAGTAGTTTGTTAGTTGGAAGAAATGTGAAGTAGTAGCCTTAATAACAAGCTATTAAATAAAGCTTTTTCTGGACAACTTGGTTGCCTGTGTAATACCTAGATGGAGATGACCAGAAGGCTGTTAGAAATGTCCATCTGTGTCTCATAGGCAGGGAGTTTGAGGATAAAGATGAAAGTTTGGTAGTCCTTTTCAAGATGGTTTTCTGTTCCTCCTATTTGTCCTTTATTAGGTTTTCTTTACTTTACCCTGTAGTCAATCTTTGGATCCATGTCAGATTGTTCAACTGCTCAGTAGAATAAGTAAATTTGAATGCTGGTGTCTTTTATGTGGGGTCTAAAAGGAGCATTTGAAAATTAATTACTTTTGATATAATTAAATTTGGCTTGGGTGTGGTTATTTCAGGCAGTTGACATGGAAGAAACACAATTGGCCTAAACTCTGTACTTGATAGATTTCCCCTTATTTTGACTGGAAAGGGAATAAGTATATGATTTTCTGTGTTTACTGTGGAAATATACTGGATTAATTTTTCCCTCTTTGGCAACATAGGCTTTAGTGCATAAAATAAATTAACTGTTGGGAATTCAAATTAGCAGAAAAATAATGACACTGGAGCCCAAAGATAAACTAAAATTTTCACCAAAGGTATTTCTAAGGCTTTCATACTGAATGTATATTTCTAAGATTTTCTTTTGACTTTGAATCCACTAATTTTAATGTTCTCTAGGGTTTTTATTGAATGGCTAGCCTAAATAGAACATGGTCTTTCTTACACTTAATTTTTTTTTGGCTGATTCTTTGTGTTTAAACTTAGATAAGCCTGACATTTTAATAAATATGATTTTTGTATAACTTCTTCAAACTGTGATAGGCTGAGGGTTGAGAATATTTATATATTGTTCTTTTCTATTACAATTCACTGTATCCAATATTAATTTCCATGAAGCTTGATGTACCTTTTTTGGTTGTTTTTTTAGTGATTTAAAAAAAAAGAAAACATAATCACTAAAGAATGGTGGTTCTGGGATTTGCTGTTTATGCTACTTGTTTTGCTAAAAGCTTTCCTCATTTAAATTCCAGTTACACAGTTTACAGTGATAAAATTCAAGGTCAAAATAGTGATAAATAGTCCAAAAACAATCTAACCACCTCTACCAGAATTTTTATTCTGCACCATGTATTTTAAAAGTGTATCTTCATCTGTGTGAATATTTCTGAGAGCTTCACAAATATTTCAAAAGCTTCGCATGGTCAACAATGAACTTTTTCTTCACTGTACTTCTAATAATTAGAATATTTTTTCCAGCTTTTTGCCTGTATTATTAATACTTTACAACTTTAGCTATCTAACATACAAAATCCTCTTGGTTTCATTATAATGTATTAATATTTTAATGAAAATCTTAAATATATTTCCCTGGATATATGCATGATGCTATTTAGCAAAAATAATGTATGTGTGTGTGTTTTATTTACTTATTTTCATTGCACTTTAAAACACAGAAATGCTATCCTTTAAGCCTGACATGAAATCTAAACTCACAAAACACATTAATCAAAGAATAATTATTTTCTCTACAATAGGGTTTCTCTGTCGTTTCTCTAGTTTCTTATAATTGTTTCCTTCAGGAGAATTTGACAGAAAGGCAAAATGGCACTGAAATGTAATATAAACTAAATTGTCTTGAATCATGGTTTCTTAAATTATCTATGAAAATTTTATCTATGAAAGTATATATTAGACACTGGAAATTCAGATATTTTTAGCTTCATCTATTTGTAGGTAATTTCAAAGGTAGCTAAATTGTAATTGTGCTGACAAATTTCAAAAGCACTCAGAATGCTGTACTTGTATCATTTACCTAGGAGTTTGCAAAGCTTGTCCAGCTTTCTGTCAACATTTCTGTATTTCTTTTCTTTGAGCACACAAATCTCTTATGAAATGTTAAAAGCACTGTTTTTAATTTTTTTAATTTTTATTTTTTTTAAATTTTTTTTAATGTTTATTTATTTTTGACAGAGAGACAGAGCATGAGCAGGGGAGGGGCAGAAAGAGAGGGAGACACAGAATCTGAAACAGGCTCCAGGCTCTGAGCTGTCAGCACAGAGCCCGACGCGGGGCTTGAACTCACACTCACAGACTGCGAGATCATGACCTGAGCGGAAGTCGGACGCTCAACCGACTGAGCCACCCAGGCGCCCCAAAAGCACTGTTTTTAAGTAAAACGTGACTCTTAAGAAAGCTAGGTGTAATAGTGTAAGAAAAGAGAAAGGAAAAAAAAATTTTGCCCAGAATTGTTTTTGTCAGATTAAAATGTAGTTTTGTAAAATGTTTGCACTAAGTAATGTTATTATACTAACAGTATAAGGTATCATAATTTATTTTGGTGCCAGAATTCATTTTAATTGCTTTTAAAATTTTTATTGTCTTGTATTATCACTGAGGGTCTGCACATGGCTGATTTTCATTTTTCTGTTGTACTGTACTACTTTTGGGGGGGGGGATATTATGCACTTTACTTTTATAATGTAAGAACTTTCAAAAGTTTTATGTAAATACCATGGGTATATTGTGTATGAACCCCAGAGTAATAGAACTTCTATTAATATTTATTTTTATCTCAGCTAAAATAAGAAAAAAATGCTTAATCTTATATATATAGACAGAGATTAATTTCAGGTATATCAAACTGTCATGTATACTGAATGTGCTGGAGATACCTTTATATAATTGGTATACGGAATTGAGAAATGAAAAATATTAGTATTGGGTGCCTGGGTGACTCAGTCAGTTAACTGTCTGACTCTTACTTTTGGCTCAGGTCATGGTCTCACTGTGGGTTCAAACTCTGCCTTGGGCTCTGTGCTATGTTGGCATTGGGCCTGCTTGGAATTCTCTCCCCCTCTCTCTCTGCCCCTGTCCCACTCCTGCTCTCTCTCTCTCTCTCTTTCTCAAAATAAATGAATTAACTTAAAAAAATGAGTTGGGATGAGCACTGGGTATTGTATAGAAACCAATTTGACAATAAATTTCATATTAAAAAATAGTAATTAAAAGAAATGAAAAATATTAGTGTTTCGTAAGACACGGTGTACTTTTTCCATTCTGATATACTTATTCTATTGTGATCTCTTTTCCTATGTGACACCCTTAAAACAAGATATCTAGATCAAATTCAGAGCTGGTTGTTTGAACTGCTATATCACAAAATATTAAGCCAAGATTATCAAAATAAAATCACATATTCATATATATCTATTACTAATAAGTAAAAATAAATTATTTTAAAATATATATTTTATGTTTTTATTTTTCCAGTATATAATGCTCATAACATATCAGTAAGGTTGTATGTATATATAATTTCTAAAGAGTTGACTGCAATTATATACATTCTCAACATTTTTGTATATAGGGGCACAAGATCAAAAAACTTTTAACAACAAATTTTTATTCTATTTTTACACATCTTGCTTTGTACAACAAGCCATATCTGTAATAAATGAATCCACCCAACATTCAGGGGTGGATATTATTATATCACATAATTATATACTCTTTATTTATTTATTTATTTATTTATTTTTCAACGTTTATTTATTTTTGGGACAGAGAGAGACAGAGCATGAACGGGGGAGGGGCAGAGAGAGAGGGAGACACAGAATCGGAAACAGGCTCCAGGCTCTGAGCCATCAGCCCAGAGCCTGACGCGGGGCTCGAACTCACGGACCGCGAGATCGTGACCTGGCTGAAGTCGGACGCCCAACCGACTGCGCCACCCAGGCGCCCCTATATACTCTTTATTTAATGTTTATTCATTTTTGAGTGACAGAGAGAGATAGAGCATGAATGGCGGCGGGGCAGAGATTGAGGGAGACACAGAATTCAAAGCAGGCTCCAGGCTCTGAGCTGTCAGCACAGAGCCGAACGTGGGGCTCAAACTGTGGACCATGAGAACATGACCTGAGTTGAAATCAGACACTTAACTGACTGAGCCACCCAGTCGTCCCTATATACTCTTTCTTTAGCATCAAAAACATTTCTGAAACATATTTTTTATTAAGATATAATTGGCATAACACTATATTAGTTTCAGTTATTCCAGGTAATGATTTGATATTTGTATATATTGCAAAATGATGGCCATAGTAAGTCCAGTTAACATTCATCACCATACATAGTTATACATGTTTTTCTCCTGATGAGAAACTTCAAGATCCACACTCATGCTACTTTTTTTTTTTAATTTTTTTTTTAACGTTTATTTATTTTTGAGATAGAGACCATGAATGGGGGAGGGTCAGAGAGAGGGAGACACAGAATCCGAAACAGGCTCCAGGCTCTGAGCTGTCAGCACAGAGCCCGACATGGGGCTCGAACTCACTGACCGCGAGATCATGACCTGAGCCGAAGTCGGCCGCGCAACCGACTGAGCCACCCAGGCGCCCCTCATGCTACTTTCAAATATGCAGTATAGTAGTATTAAGTATGGTCACCATGATGAACATTCTATTCCATGACTTACTCATTTTATAACTGGAAATGTATACTTTTTGACCCCCTTCACCCATTTTTCCACCCCACTCCATTCCACTCCACTGCCTCAGGAAACCACCAGCTCATTTTTTTTTTTTTTTGATTATACATATGTCGTTTGTCTTTCTCTGTCTGACTTATTTCACTAGTGTAATGCCCTTAAGGTCCATCCATGTTCTCACCAATGGCGAGATTTCATTATTTTTTTATGTCTGAGTAATTATTCATATATATATCTATATCTATCTATCTATACATATATAGATAGATAGATAGATAGATAGATAGATATAGATATATCACATTTTGTTTATTTATTGGGTTTCCATGTCTTAGCTGTCATAAATAATGCTGAAATGAACATGGAGGTGCAATATCCTTTTGAATTAACCTTTTTGTTTCTTCAGATAAACTACCAGAGGTGAAACTGCTGGATCATATGGTACTTCTATTTTTAATTTTAGGGGGAACCTCCATATTGTTTTCCATAGTGATTGCACCAATTTACATTGCCACCAACAGTGCCATCCAGGTGCCCCTCTGCTCAGTTTTAATCAGATTATTTTTTTTCTAGTAAGTTGTGTGGGTTCTTTATATATTTTGAATATTAACCCCTTATCAGATATATGATTTGCAAACCTTTCATTCAGTAGGTTTTGTTTTTTCATATTGTTGATGATGATTTTCTTTGCTGTACAGAAGCTTTTTAGTTTGATGTAGTCCCATTTGTTTATTTTTGCTTTTGTTACTTTTGCTTTTAGTGTCAAATCCGAAAGATCATCGCCAAGACCAATATCAGGAAGCTTACTGACTATGTTTTATTTAGAGTTTTATGGTTTCAGATCTTCCATTCAAGTATTTAATCCATTTTGAGTTACTTTTTGTGTGACATAGGATAGTGAAACTGTCCTTTTCCTGTTGTATGTTCTTGAAACCTTTTTCACAAATTAATTGAACATATATGTGCAGTTTTATTTCTGACCTCTCTATTCTGTTCTATTGATCTTTGTGTCAGTATTAGTGCCAATACCATACTGTTTTAATGATTATAGCTTTGAAATGTAGTTTGAAATCAGGAGTGTGGTGTCTCTAGCTATGTAATCTTGATATACTTTGGTTATTTGGGATCTTTTTGGTTCCATACAAATTTAAGGATCATTTTTGCTATTTCTGTAAAAATGCCATTGGAATTTTGATAAGGATTGCATTGAACCTACAGATTACTGTGGGGAATATGAACATTTTAACAATTTTAATTAAGCCTTTCAATCTATGAACATAGAAAATCTTTCCATTTATGTGTCTTCAGTTTCTTTCATCAATGTTTTATAAAATTCAGCATGAGATATTTCACCTTAATTAAGTTCATTTTAGGTATTTTATTCTTCTTTGATACAATTGTATCTTAATTGTTTTCTTATTTCCTCTTTCTGCTATCTTGTTATTAGTGTATAGAAATGCAATCTATACTGATTTTGCATCCTGCAAGTTTACTGAATTTAGTTCTAACTTTTTTTAATAGAGTCTAGCATTTTCTATGTCACTCCATCTGAAAATAGTGATAGTTTCACTTCTTCCTTTCCAATTTAGGTGACTTTTATTTATTTTTCTTGACTAATTGCTCTTGATAGGCCGTCCAATATTATTTTGAGTAAGTATGGTGAGAGTAGGCATCTTCTTTTGTCCCCAATCTTAGAGGAAAAGCTTTTATCTTTTCCCTATTAAGTATGATGTTAGCTTTGGGTTTGTCATAGATGGACTTTATTATGTTGAGAAAAATTCCCTGTGTTCCAACTTAGTTCATTTTGTCATGAATGAATGTCAAATTTTGTGAAACACTTTTTATGCATCTTTGAGATGATCGTATGATTTTTATCATTTGTTTGGTAAATATGGTATACCGTATTAATTTGTAGGTGTTGAACCATCCTTGTGTCCTTGGAATGAATCCCACTTAATCACAGCATATGATTATTTTAATGTATTGTTGAATTTGGTGTGGTAACATTCTCTTCAGGATTTTGTATCTATGTTCATTAGGGATATTGGTCTGTAATTTTCTTTGCTTGTGGGATAGTTGCTTGGTTCTAGTATTAGGGTAATACAGACCTTGTGAAATGAACTTAGAAGTCTTCTCTCCCATTTTTTGGGAAGAGTTAAGAAGGATTGGTATTAATCTTCTTTGACTGTTTTGTAGAATTTACCAGTGAAGCTTCTGGTCCTGGACTGTTGTTTTTTGGGCAGTTTTTGATTACTGATTCAATCTCTTTACTAATAATCACCCTGTCAGATTTTCTATTTCTCATGATACAGTCTTGGTAAGTTACATATTGCTAGGAATTAATCCATTTTTTCTAGAATGTCCAATTTGTTGGCATGTAATTTTTCATAATAGTCCCTTAGGATCCTTTATTTTTCTATAGTATCAGTTATAACATCTCCTTGTTAAGTTCTGATTTTACTTATTTGTGTCCTCTTTTTTTCCCTTGGTGAGTCTAGTTAAAGGTTTATCAGTTTTGTTTTTCTTATCAATGAACAAGTTTCATTGATCCTTTCTATTGTCTTTTAGCATGTATTTTATTTATTCCTGCTTTAGTCTATACTTCCTGCTACTAACTTTGGTCTTCATTTGTTCTTTTTTTTTAGTTTCTTGAAATGTAAAGTTAGGTTATTTATCTGAAATTGTTCTTGTTTTTTTGATATAGACGTTATCACTATGAACTTCTCTCTTAGAACTGCTTTTGCTGTATCCCATAAGTTTTGGCTACGTTGTATTTCTATTTTCATTTGTCTCAAAGTATTTTTTTATTTTTATTTCTTCCTTGTTTCATTGGAAGTTCAGTAGCATGTTGTTTAATTTCCATATATTTGTAAATTCTCTGTTTTCTTTTTTTTTTTTTTTTTTTTTTTGGTAATTGATTTCTAGTTTCATATCCTTGTGGCCAGAAAAGATACTTAATATGATTTCAGTCCTCTTAGATTTATTAAGACTTTTTTTTTGTGGCCTAACATATGATCTATACTGGAGAATGTGTACTTCAGAAGAATGCGTATTCTGTTGTTTTGGGATGGAATGTTTTGTTTACATCTGTTAAGCCCACCTGGTCTAATATGTCTTTTCAGCCCTATGTTTTCCTTATTGATTTTCTGTCTTCATTATCTATCTATTGATGTAAGTGGGGTATTAAATTCCCCTACTCTAATTGTATTGCTGTCTATTGATATTTGACATGTATATAGACCTCTATGTTAGGTGCATTTTTAAATACAAATGTTATATACCCTTGTTGGACTGACCTCTTTATGTAATGCCTTTGTTTGTCTACTATTACAGTCTAGTTTTTGAAGTCTAGTTTTTGAAGCCTTGCCCCTCACACCAAAGCTCTAGGACAAGCTAATTGGTCTCTTTAATAGAAAGGCTGGGGTGTTTTAGGCTGCTGTCTTTGCAGTGCCCTGAGGGTGGTAGCCTGACAAGAACTGTTTCTGATTGTTACAATCCTATGGAACTCAAGAACACAAGCTTCAAGTAAACGCAGGCAAGTAAGGGGCATCCTCTGGTGGCAACTGCACAAACCAGGTCCCAGATGTAGAAACCATGGTACCAAATGTATGTAGAAGTTTGTCTCTGGGAGAAAAGTTTGCCTCTGGGAGATAGTGGCAGTCTGTTGGAGTGCAGCCAGGGGAGAGTGCAGAGATAACTCCTGCCCTCTGAGGTCACTGGAAGGATTACTGTCAGCTCTTAGATGTGTGTTTAATTAGAAATCCACCCCTCAGGCATATTTATGATGATAAGCTAGTAGGCCACTCTCACTGAAAGACTGAGCTGCTGTCTCTGTTGACTCTTGCTGTGGGTGATAGCCACTTATAAAGTCTTTGTCTTTTGGTTACAGTCCTGTGGGACTTGAAGGCCACCAGAGCCAGGCAATGTATAGGTTTCCCCTGGTGGCAGCCATAAACATTGGCATGCCAGACAGGGTATATTAAGCTTACTTGGAGGGAGATACTGGTGAGCTGGAGCAAGGCAGCAGGAAGGCACAAATATATCTATCAGCCTCTATTCCTTGAAAACAGCTCCACAGGCTCCTAGTTGTATGCCAAATCAGAAGAAGCCTGCCTCTCAGGCCAAAGCTCCTGGACAAGCAAGTAGGCTTCTTTCACAGAAAGACTGGGGGTGTGTTTTAGTTTGCTGTCTGTGTGGTTCTATGGGGGTTGTAGTCTGCCAAGAACTGTCTCTCTATTTGTTAACAGTCCCATGGGACTGTTTCCCCGCTTTTGGCCTCCAGAGCCAAGCAATCAAGTGGTATCAGGGCAGCAGCTGCAAAAACAGGTGCATGTAATGGTTCCCCCGTAAGAGATACTGACACTCTGGAGCACAGCAGAGGGAGAGTACAAAGATGGCACACACCAACTGGAATGAGACACAGGGAGAGTATAGATCACACCTTCCAGGAAAAAGGAAAAGAAAAAAGATGGTGCTCACCAGCTAGTACATGAAGATGGTAGCTGCTGGCTGGAGTGAGACATAAGGGAGAGCATAAAGATGGTACCTATAAGAAAAGAGGGGAAAAAAAGCCTACCACTGAAAAAAGAAAAAAGATGGCACCCACTGGTTAGAGTAAGGCAGAGGGAGAGTGTGAAGATGGTGACCGTGTGCCAGGAGGACCCTTGATGTGTGCTAAATTAGATTTTTGCCTCAGGCCAACACTTTAAGATTAGCAGGTAAGCCTCATTCACCTAAAGTCTGGGTGCCTGCCTATTGGCTACCTTTGTGCTGAGCCCTTGGGTGGGTGAGTCGGGGTGTGTGAACCCTATAAGAGTCATTTCTCAAATTGTTATAGCCTTGTGGATATCGTGGATGTGAGCCCCATTGGTTTTCAAAGCTCTAAGTTTTGAGTTTTCTCTTAATTGTGGGTCGCAGCTCTGGGGAATGGGGTTTATGGTGAGATTGCTTTCCAGCCTCTTCTACTTGCTTTAATGTGGCCTTCTCTCCTTTGCCTAATGCATAGAAGTTGCTCAGTTTTTTTTTTTTTTTCCCAGAGTAATTTGTTCCGTATTTAACTGCAGATTTGGCGTGTCTATAGGAGGAAGTAAGCTTTGGATCATTCTATGTTGCCATCTTGAACTGGAACTTTAAATGTATTTTCTAAACATGATTCTGTGTGAAGCAATTTAGATGAATTCTCCTGGTAAAAAAAATCTCATGTGTTTGAAATCTCAGGTTAGGTGCTTGTCACAGAATTAAAACAATGCTTCAAATTTAGAAACATCTTGCTCTCCACTTCTCCCAATAATAATCCTTCTGTTTTCCAAAAGATATTATCATTATCATCATAACTCCCAGGCATTGACCTTTAGAGGCATTCCATATATAAAATCTTAAGAAAGTATCCCATGAGTCCTTTCTCTTCATTGGTCTAATCTGATTTTATCTCATAACTTTATAACAGAATAGTTTGAGAATCTACATCACTAACCTCTGTCTTTCTTGCAGTGATATCTTATTCTTGATCCAAAAATAATCTTTTTGACAATAGGTTTTCAGTATCTGTTTACTTTGCTGAGGAACCCTAATTCAAGTGCAGTATATTTGCAGACTTTCATGAAGCTTATTGTAACCTTTCCTCTTTTTGAGTCATTTGGTTTTGACATCTGTCACCCTGTTGTTCACCAGGCTTACCTGGCTGACTAGTCAACTGTACTTTTTTCTTCTACAGTCCATATGTTTTCCTTTCAAAATCTCACTAAGTATGAAGTGAACTGCTTTACCATGTGCAAGTTGTTGTACCACGCTGCCAGGGCCATCATTTCCTTACCTTCACTCTTCTCTTTCATTTTTCCCATGTCTTTTTCAATTATGGCTATGCTATCAGGTTGATTTGCCTTTTGCTAATACTACTTCTGTAAGAGTATATATACTGAATCCTCCAAGAATTGAAGGTTCTGCTTTCCTTTAAATTTATGCTTGGGGCTCCTGAGTGGCTCAGTCGGTTAAGCGTCTGACTTTGGCTCAAGTCATGATCTCATGGTTCACAAGTTCAAGCCGCACATCCGGCTCTGTGCTGACAGCTCAGAGCCTGCAGCCTGCTTCAGATTCTGCCTCCTTCTCTCTCTGCCCCTCCCCCGCTCATGCTCTCTCTCCTTCAGAAATAAATAAACATTAAAAAAATTACATTGTGCTTAAAGCACAGTTACCCCTTCCTTTAATTTTTTTATCCTATTTCCAGAATTCTTTTGTGCTCCTCTGGCACATTTTTATATTTATTACTTTTATCCAAAGTCAAATAGAGTTGCATTTGAAGAATAGGATCTATATATCTGCCTTCTCATTTTGATAGGTGCCTGGCCCTATTTGGCTATAATATGATGATTTTAAGGAATCAGAATGTCACAAACCTTTCCTCATTCTAGTTGCAGCCTTTCAATAATGAAATGTGAAACTAAATTGAAAAATGTATTAATGATTTATCAAAGTTATAAATTGAAAATATTGAAAAGAAATCTGGGCCTTGATATTTTAAAAGTTATAAATATATTTGAAACCTTATTTGAATATTAAAGGTTTGTCATTTATTTTTTATTCATCTAACAGAAATATGTACGAATATCTCCTGACTTGAGGGGCGATGAGGAGAGTCAGGGGAATAAAGTGCAATAATTTGAAGGATGAGTAGAAATTAGGAAAGCAAAACAAAAAGGCAAAAATCTCTGGAGATAGTGGTAGGGAGGGAAAAAGAGATGAGATAGGCAGTAATAGTCCAAGTATGAGGCATCAACAGAGGCTTAGTAGGCTTAGTAGGGTTAGTAGTGGCCACTGAGAGTAAGAATGGGAGTTAGTAGAGATTAGGTCAGAGAGAAAAATATGCCAGATCTTGAAGGGCCAATTTAAAAAGTAATCCCATGTTAACCTTATCACATGGTTAGCCACAGAAGGATTTAAGGAATGCAAATAATATCATCTTCACATGAGTGGTTAACGAGAATTTAAGCAACTGTTGTTCACATAATTAAATCAAAATAACTTTTGCTTAATGACTTGGGTAGTTCAGTGTGTGTGTGTGTGTGTGTGTGTGTCCGTCCGTCCATGCGTGTGCACACGTGTGAGTGTGTTGTGTGTTTCCTTGTTCTGAATACTACCTTACTTTTATACCACTTTGGTATTTTTTATTAATGCCTTAGGTAATTTAGAGGTGTGTGTGTGTTTCCTTGTTCCCAAAACTACCTTACTTATATACCATTTTGTTGTTCTTACTGCTTAAGTAGTGTTACATTTTATCACCAGAATTAAGGAAGCAGAATTTTAGAGTTAGGAAGCAGAATTAAGGAAGCAGAATGCCTTAATAGTTCTCTATTTCAAACTTTCCATTTTTCAGATGAGAAGATCAAGGATCACAGAAGTTGAATAACCTCTCTAATGCTATATAGCTAATAAATCAGAGTCAGGAATTGTACCAGCTTTGTGTAATGCCAGTGTTCTTAACGGATATATCATCCTACAACATAAAATCAGTAATATGTATAATTCAGACATGTATAATAAGTACAGGTAATTTACAAAGTCAAGATCATGTTAACATAAACTGCAATACATATATTTCAACTTTTATAGAATGTAGAGATTACTATATAGATCATAGATCATGGTCAATTACTTAGTTAGCTACATGTACCAATTCCTTTCTATTGACTAGAAAGAGAACAAAAGAGGCCTAATGGTTTCATTGTTGTTATAGAAATCTATATCAAGGTCAAATCCCATGAAAAGTCTTCATTTGGCTATGGAACATACAGGGTTTATAGAATGTATAAAGGGTTTATGCCATAAACCCAGTTTCTGAAAAACTATAATAAGAGCTATCAGGAAGTAAAACAAGTCATAAAATATGCTCTCAGGATATACAAATACAAAATTTAAAATATTCTAGCTTGCTAGGAGACTGGACCTTAAATTAACATTAAAATATTATGAAAATTGATGACTATGCTGCCATTTAAATTGCATGTTACTTTTAGGATACATGGGAAATTCATAACCATTCTAAATAATCTAAGTGGTTACAATGTTAAAAGTCCTATTTTATTATATTGTGTGTTTAGGTGTGATGGTTTTTACCAGATCCCTTTTTTTATGGATGCTTTGAATTTTTCTGTCAGTCAAATGAGAATTCATTTATTTAAAAAAGAGAGAGAAGAAGGAGGAGCGTTATTAATTTCAAACTCCTTGCATTAGTGCAAATTTAATTTGGTTCCATTCCTGTGTCAGCTAGGAGAACTCAGATTCTCACTTTAGGTAGATTTTTTTTTTCTCTTTGAGTGTATATTTTCTGCATAACTTTTTAATTGTCTTTTAATCCAAGACTTTTTTTCTTAACATTATTAAATGTCACCAACCTTGGTAGGGAGTACCATCTCCAGTATGCTTTAGTTACATATTTATGTTTTCATGCTTTTATATTCTTCATTAATACATTTATTATTTATTCAACAGATATTTTTTAGGGCCAGAAACTCAGGGTCAGTAGAAAGGAATCTTATAAGGTTATAAAAAGAACATTAAAGTCAATATACTTAAAGTTAGAATACAAGAAAAAGTCCCAGTTCTTTGAGGACATTTGGTTCACATCATCCTGATAGAGCAGCTCTGTTGTGGACTTGTGACATTCTAGGTTGATATCTTCATGAATATGAGATTATGGAGTATTGGCCATGGGACCAAAAGGGAAGTAGTTGATCCATCTATTTTCTACAGAAGAATTTTCCCTGATTTTTTTCTAATTATAATATTACTCTCCTCTCACCAACCATGAAATTTCTCAATTGTTCATGTTATTAGTATTTTTCATTTTATTTTGTAAAGTCCTTATAGTCACCTACTTTGTCAGCTCACCACAGAGAGCATATTTCTGAATGTTCTTGTCATGCATTTATTGCCATATCGCCTGCAAAAAAAAAAAATGGTACAACATCTCAGTTTCCCATATGGTAGAGATTTGCAGAGTTTTATGGTAACCTGTGTCCATAATTTTACGCCAACTAATTTTTTTCAGGCAGAGGGAGCAGTCATACTTAAAGCTTGAATTCTGGAGTGACAACAAGAATAGGGCTTGAATTAGTATTAAGTGTAAGCCTTAGACTGATGATTCTTTTATATTTCATTACTTAAGTTCCTTAATACCACATTTATGTTTAGCCCTTCTCCAGTCACTGGTAACAGTTCTGTATTTAAGAACAGCTACTATAAGGAACTCAGGGTCAGGATTTTATGACCTTAGCATCAACATATTCTTGGCATTACTTTGTCTTAGTACATTGATTTTAGTAACTAAGCTTTTGCTTTGATCTCTTTAATCAGGCCCCTTATATCTGTTTCTAATAGTTGAATTCCTGTGTTTTCATCTATAAATTAATTAATAGATGACTTGTTTCCTAGTTCCTTCTAGCCTAAGTTGCTATTTTGAATACTAGGATTTTGCTTTTCATGATTTCTTAAAGGTGGAATTCTACAACTTTCTATTAGGCCTCGTAGGCCTCTGCCCAGCCTGATCACCTGTACGTCTTCCTGTTGCCTACTATTAAATTAACTTCCTCTTTACTCTGTGTCATACTTTGCTTTTCATGGAATGGGATTTCAGCTGTTTATAGACTGACAAATTTCTTTGATCGTTTGTCTGTATTATCTCTCCCTGGTATTTAGAATGTCCCTAATTGGCATTTCTACTTCTATGGCCTGTTTAATCTCTGTGTCTCTGCATACTGAGTATCAGTAGTATAGCCTGTCCTTAACCTAATGGAGTTTCTGTTTTCACAGCAGTTATTTGAAAATTCTGTGTAAAGATTGGCTAGTTCTGGGAATGCAGGGGACCAACCAGTCCTGGTGAAATACAACTCCATGTTGTGTTTAGGTTTAAAAACATTCAAAAGTACATTTATACTTATATAAATTTGTATTCTACATAAAGGGGACAAAAAATTACAAAACCTACTAAGTAACTAAAACCTGGTCTGGGTTTGTTTTTTGTTGTATTTAGTTTTTCAGTAGTTTTTGAAGAACTAAATCTAAAGAGACAGAAAAGGATAAAAGCACCTGTTTGTGACAATTTATTACATTTTAAGTGATTAACCATAAGTGCCATTTATCTCCTATACTAGCCATATTTTATAACTTCTCAAAATCATGCAGAGGATGACATGATTTATTAACATATTAACATTTCACAGTGGTAAAGATGGACTTCTTTAGTGAAACAGCACAGCAAGAGAGTCTTTGTTCTCAGTGAACCATAGGCTAACACAACAGAGATCTCTTACTTAAAGAATAGGGCAGGGACACCTGCGTGACTCAGTTGGTCAAGTTTCTGACTCTTGACTCTTGATTTCGGCTCAGGTCATGATGTCACAGTTCATGAGATCAAGCCCTGTGATGGGCTCTGCATTGAGAGCATAGAGCCTGGTTGGGATTCTCTCTCTCCCTCTCTCTCTGCCTCTCTGCTCTCTCTCTCAGTCTCTCTTTCAAAAATAAATAAATAAACATTAAAAAGATTAGGGCATGGCTAAACATACCTTTCTTTATGAATATCACAAATAGATCTTTTAGCATTCAAATAAACCAAAATACTTTTTAGGTCAACTGATTTTGTTTACAGTTTGTCTCTAATAAAATCTTATTCCTTTTATAAGGTGAAACTCGTATTTCTGATTTTTATATTTCCTTTTTTCAAAAAAGGGGTTTATATTATTGTTTTCATACAAGTAAAACCAAACTGATTGAAGTGTAGCCCCTAAGTAGCTATGAGCCCTGTAGTTTATGAGCTCTTATATGCTCAGTTTAACTTTAGATTATATGATAGGTAACCTGTATATATTCCAAATGGTGCAGTGATTTTCTAAATGCATATTTTATCTGCTTGTCAAATTGTACATGATAGATAGTAAACAAATGATAAGTTATAATTCAGTTAATGATTGTATTGTATTAGAAACCATATTGTCTATGTCATCTTTAAGGTAACAGTTGGTAAACAATCTTATATTCATATTATGAGTTCTGTAAAATCACACTCATAAATTTTACAAATTCATTGGCAGCTATACCTTTGTATATGGCTCCAAAGTATAGCATTGGGTTAATAATTTGTATAAAACTATTCAGAATATATAGTAAGGCTCTAAATCTATTTGAATGAAAAACTTTGTTTAAAAACAAAAAAAATAATCTCATGTCATCCCGCATACTTTTTTCAGTGCTGCCAAAGTGACTCTTCTAACACAAAAATCTGATCGTGTCATTCAAGCTCGAAATTATTCAGTGGTTGTTTAGTTTCTACACTGTTAAATATTAACTCTCTAATATAAAAAAATCAAACTGCGATTTGACCTTTGTCTCCTAATCCATCCTTATTTCCTGCCATTTCTCCTGTCTTTTTCTAACCATTCTGCTTGCTTTTCTGTTAGCACCCCATGCTATCCTTTAAAGCTTTGGGATATTTCTAGAAAAATAATGAGAAATATAGTTTTAAAATGTTAAGATAACCAACTGTAGGTATGTTTACTCTCTGAAATGAAAAATGTAAAAATAATGAGGTGATATGAGCTCATGGTATATTAGGATTCAGTTACTAGAGACGGTAGTGAAATTCTGATAATTACAGTCATTGACAGGTGGGGCACCTGGGTGGTTCAATCAGTTAAGCATTTGACTCTTGATTTCAGCTCAGGTCATGATCCCAGGATTTGTGATATCAAGCCCCACACTGAACTCTGTGCTAAGAGTGCGGAGCCTGCTTGGGATTCTCTCTCTTCCTCTCTCTCTCTCTCTCTGACCCTCCCCCACTCTCAAATAAATAAACATGAAAAAAATTAGCTACAAAATGTAGAGCAGAGAGACAAAGGCTGCAATTTGGGGAATGCTCACTGGAGAAAAATCATGTTGTATAAGTTATGATTCTTGACTGCAAATAGTAAATGGTACTTTGATTAAAAACAAAATAAAACAAAATTGAAAAAAATTGAAGTGATTAAATCAGTGTTAAAGCTAGAAGATCTAGGTTGGGCAGAAAACAAGGATCCACATGGCTAAGATTCTGCCATAGGAATAGTCCTACTTTAGGTACTAGCACTAGTGCCAGTGCCAGCAGATGCTCTCAGCCATAGTCATGGACTCTTCTGCCAGTGAAAACCACTGTTATGAGTCCAGACTCTTAATAAATGGTGGTATTTATACTCTCTGAGGAAAAACAAACAAACAAAAAAAAGATCATTCAATAAATGGTGTTGAGAAAACCAGGTAGCCACTGGAATTAAAATGGATTCCTGCTCCCTACTATAAATTCCATAAAGATCAAAGTTTCAATGTTTATATGAAACCACAAAAGTACAAGAAGAAAACATGAATGAATATTTAAAAATATAAAATACTCTTGGAATGAAGAAGGTCCTCAGGGGATGACACAAAACCAAGAAATCATGACAAGAAAGACTGATAAATTTTACTACTGTAAAAAAAAAAGAATTAGAATCAAATTGAACCTCAAAGTGTATTTAATTGGGGGCACAATCAGAGAGGAAGTATTCTAAGTGACTTGAAAGCACAGCAGTTAGGCCTTACTCCTCCAGTGATGTATAGAAAAAAAGAACTGAAAAAAAAAAAAGAAATATTAAAACCACTTATAGAAATTATATTGTTGGCAATAATATTAGTATTGTTATTCTGAAACTGTTACGTGTGGACTGTGGGATTAAAAAAAAATGAGTAAATATGTAGTATTCTAATTTTATCATCTTTGGATCCCTTTGAGAACCAGGCATAGGAGAAAGGAAATATGAATATAAGATAAAAGAGGTTAAATTAAAACCCTATAGTATTGAATGTGAATTAAAAGTATCACAAGAACATGTGACGATTTCTGTCTTTTAAAATAAAACAAATATTTCCTAGCTCTGTCAGATGAAAAGGCCTAGAAACAAAGATCAATCCAATAGGAATGATCATCCTTGGTGCCCAAATTGTGGTCTTGAAAAACTATTTTCCATGAAAAATAACCAGGGATCCTTGAAAAAATATTTGATTTCAAATCTGGAAAGGGCAGATAACAAGGCCGTGTGCATGGGATATCCTGGAAGGATACACAAAAAGACTGATAATAATGACTATTTTGGGGGAGGGGAATTAAGTGTTTGGGTAACAGGTAGTATACTTTTTACACTATACATAACTTTTTACAGTATACATAACTTTTTTCCTTTTTTGAAAATTGGATATTCTGTGTTTTCAGAATGATAAAATCATTAAAAATTATTTGAAGAGATAAATTCTTGCTCATTGTTATTGTCTGTCCTGAAAAGAACACATTACTTAAGAGGTGCATCATAGCAAAACATGGTACGGTCCTATGTTCATTTTAAAGTGTAGTTGTAAACTTTATTGACTCTACATTGCCTTCAAATAGCTTACTATCTGAGTAGTACAAAAAAAAAAAACATATAATTTATCATGAAGTTTAGAAATCAGATGATTAATAATTAAATTTTGCTTTGCTAATTCATCAAGTGGTATTTCAGAAACATAAAAATAATGTCCTATTTGTGAATTTGAGGAATAGACTTGTTTCTTGACTTAACCATTCATATGTATTGAATAAATATTTAGGTTTTTTGGACATTGTGGAACTAATGGTGACAAAATGGACATGACCCCTGTATCATAGATCTTTTGGTCTAGTGGGAAAAACAGATTAAAGATATAATCACACAAATAGAAATTATGGAAATGCTGCACAGAAAATAAATAAAGACCTTATGGAAAATATCAGTAGTAGTGAGACAAACTTACTGTAGGTAGAATAGTCACAGAAGCCTTCTTTAGGGATAATATTAAACCTGAGACCTGTAGGATGAGGAGAAGTATCTTTCAAATAACTGGAGGTAAAGCATTATGAAACAGCGGAAGAAGCCTTCACAGAGAAAGGAGATTGGATTTTTGAAGAATTGAAAAAAGATCTGTTAACTTGTATTGGTTGTTAACGTTTAAAACTTCTAGATAGATAATCTGGGTGGATATTGATACCATTTACTAAATGCATAAGTATGGGAAAGACAATCAAGAATTTCATTTCACATATTTTAAATTTGAGATGCCTGTGAGACATCAAAGTGTGGTGTTACATATACTTCAGATCTTGAGAGAGAAATTTGGAAATTAGGCCACTGCCATTAGGGTGAGAGTTGGTGGCAACGGTCAGTGAAGAACTCCTACCTTGCACTGCTTCATCTTGTACAAGCTGGAGGGAGTGATCAGATAAGGCCTTCTTCACCAAAGCTGACAGAGCCTCTATGTGGAGCACTGCTTTGGGATCTGGGCCTTTGGTGGGAAACAACCATTTTTTCCTCTTCTCCCCTCCCCCATCAACACTGTGCGACCAGTGAGGCAGTTGGGGAGGCCATCCCACTGTGTGCCTTGCTGCCCAGGGTTTCGCGTGTAAACTGAGATACTTTGAGTGTTGCTCTGGGAGGCAGGCCAACATGGCGGAGAAGTAGGGGGATCTGTACTTCCCACATCTCTCAAAGAAGTGTCGAAGCTAAAGGACTGAATGCCAAGAGTCTGGGAGGAAAAGAGACTGAATCTAAGAGGGAGACACCAGGACATTCTTGATGTGCTATAGGACCACTTCAAGGAACAAATCAAAGCACACCTCATGGAGGGTCCAAAACATCACTACGAGCAGAGATATAAAATAACCAAAGTCACAACAGAGAGGAAGTAACTCCAAAAAACACCTCCTGAAGGGCCAGGCCCTGGACAGTGTATGACCCCTGTCCACCTTTAATATAGCAATGCTCGCAGGTGCAGAGCACATAACAAGATTTCAAAACTTATAAGGGACAGAAAACTACCCAAAATGATGAAACAGAAGAATTCCCCTCAAAAGAAATTCCAGGAAGAAATGACAGCTAAAGAATTGATCAAAACAGATATAAGCAGTATAACTGAACAAGAGTTTGGAATAATAGTCATAAGATTAATCACTGGGCTTGAAAAAGGCATAGAAGACAGCAGAGAATCTATTACTGCAGAGATCAAGGAACTAAAAAATAGTCATGATGAATTAAAAAATGCTATAAATGAGGTAGAAAATGGAGATGCCCACAGCACGGATTAAAGAGGCAGAGGGGAGAATAGGTGAATTAGAAGATAAAATTATGGAAAAAGAGGAAGCTGAGAAAAAGATAAAAAAAAATCCAGGATTGAGAGGGGAGAATTAGAGAACTAAGTGATGCAATCAAACGGAACAATATCCATATCATAGGAATTCCAGAAGAAGAAGAAGAAGAGAAGGGCTGAAGGTATACTTGAGCAAATCATAGCTGAGAACTTTCCCAATCTGGGGAAGGAAACAGACATTGAAATCCAAGAGGCACAGAGAACTCCCTTCAGACATAACTTGAATCAATCTTCTGTGTAACATATCACAGTGAAACTAGCAAAATACAAGCATTAAGAGATAATTCTGAAAGCAGCTAGGGATAAACAGGCCTTAACATACAAAGGTAGAAGCATAAGGGTAGTAGCAGACCTATCTACTGAAACTTGTCAGGCCAGAAAGAAATGACAGGTACTCTTCAATGTGATGAACAGGAAAATATGCAGCCAAGAATCCTTTATCCAGCAGGCTTGTTATTCAGAATAGAAGGAGAGATAGCAGGTTTCCCCAAACAAACAAATACTGAAGGAATTCATCACCAATAAACCAGCCCTACAAGAGATCCTAAAGGGGACCCTGTGAGTAAAATGTTGCAAGGACCACAAAGTACAAGAGACATCACTACAAGCATGAAACCTACAGATATCACAATGACTCTAAACCCATAACTTTCAATAATAACACTGAATGTAAATGGACTAAATGCTCCAATCAAAAGACATAGGGTATCAGAACGGATAAAAAACAAGACCCATCTATTTGCTGTCTACAAGAGACTCATTTCAGACCTGAGGACACGTTCATATTGAAAGTGAGGGGATGGAGAACTATCATATCATGCTACTGGAAGTCAAAAGAAAGCTGGAGTAGCCACCATACTTATATCAGACAAACTAGACTTTAAAGGCTGTAACAAGAGATGAAGAAGGGCATTATATAATAATTACAGGGTGTATCCATCAGGAAGAAGTAACAATTATAAATATCAATGCACCAAATTCGGTAGCACCCAAATATATAAAGCAATCACAAACATAAGCAATCTTATCAGTAAGAATGCAGTAACTGCAGGGGGCTCTAATACTCCACTTACAGAAATGGAGAGATCATCCACACATCAAATCAATAAGGAAACAGTGGCCCTGAATGATACATTGGACCAGATGGACTTGACAGATATATTCAGAGTTTTTCATCCCAAAGCAGCAGAATATACTGTCTTCTCAAATGCACATGGAACATTCTCCAAGATAGATCACATACTGGGTCACAAAACAGCCCTCAATAAATATAAATTAATTGAGATCATACCATGCACACTTTCAGGTCACAATGCTATGAAACTTGAAATTAACCACAGCAAAAAGTCTGGAAAGCCTCCAAAAGCATGGAGGTTAAAGAACATCCTACTAAAGTACGAATGGGTCAACCAGGCAGTTAGAGAAGAAATTAAAAGATATATGGAAACAAATGAAAAGGAAACCACAACAATCCAAAACCTTTGGTATGCAGCAAAGGCAGTCATAAGAGGAAACTGCATTGCAATCGAGGCCTATTTCAAGAAACAAGAAAAATCCCAAATACAAAATCTAACAGCACACCTAAAGGAACTAGAAGCAAAGACATCCCAAACCCAGCAGCAGAAGAGAAATAATAAAGATCAGAGCAAAAATAAACAATATAAATCCGGGGCGCCTGGGTGGCGCAGTCGGTTAAGCGTCCGACTTCAGCCAGGTCACGATCTCGCGGTCCGTGAGTTTGAGCCCCGCGTCAGGCTCTGGGCTGATGGCTCAGAGCCTGGAGCCTGTTTCCGATTCTGTGTCTCCCTCTCTCTCTGCCCCTCCCCCGTTCATACTCTGTCTCTCTCTGTCCCAAAAATAAATGTTGAAAAAAAAATAAAAAAAAAAAAATATAGAATCCAAAACAAAAAGTAGAACAGATCAATGAAACCTGAGTTGGTGTTTTGAAAAAATAAACAAAATTGTTAAACCTCTAGCCCAGCTTCTCAAAAAGAAAAGAGAGAGGATCCAAATAGATAAAATCATGAATGAAAAGGGATTTATTGCAACCAATCCCTCATAAATACAAGCAATTATCAGGGAATACTATGAAAAACTGTTTGCCAACAAACTGGACAACCTGGAAGACAGACAAATTCCTAAACACACACTACCAAAACTCAAACAGGAAGAAATAGAAACTTTGAACAGCCCCATAACTAGTGAAGAAATTGAATCAGTTATCAAAAATTTCCCAACAAATAAGAGTCCTGGACCAAATGGCTTCCCTGGGTAATTCTTCCAGACACTTAAAGAAGAGTTAATACCTATCCTTCTCAAACTGTTCCAAAAAATAGAAAAGGAAGGAAAACTTCCAGACTCATTCTGGAAGAATGAACCATATGGTCCAGTCAATAGATGTAGAGAAAGCATTTGACAAAATACAACATCCTTTCTTGATGAAAACCCTCAAGAAAGTCGGGATGGAAGGAACATACTTAAACATCGTAGCAGCCATTTATGAGAAGCCCACAGCTAATATCATCCTCAATGGAGAAAAACTGAGAGCTTTCCCCCTGAGATCAGGAACATGACAGGGATGTCCCACTCTCACCACTGTTGTTTAACATAGTGTTGGAAGTCCTAAGCTCAGCACTCAGACAACAAAAGGAAATCAAAGGCATCAAAATTGGCAAAGATGAGGTCAAACTTTCACTTTTTGCAGATGACATGATACTCTACATGGAAAACCCAACAGACTCCACCAAAAGTCTGCTAGACATGATGCATGAATTCAGCAAAGTCGCAGGGTACAAAATTAATGTACAGAAATCGGTTGCATTTTTATATACCAATAATGAAGCAACAGAAAGAGAAAAAAAGAAACTGATCACATTCACAATTGCACCTAGAACCATAAAATATCTAGGAATAAACCTAACTAAAGATGTAAAAGATCTGTATGCTGAAAACTATAGAAAGCTTATGAAGGAAATTGAAGATACAAATAAATGGAAAATCATTCCATGCTCGTGGATTGGAAGAATAAATATTGTTAAAATGTCAATAGTACCCAAAGCAATCTACACATTCAATGCAATTCCAATCAAAATTACACCAGCATTCTTCTCAAAGCTAGAACAAGCAATCCTAAAATTTGTATGGAAGCACAAAAGACTCTGAATAGCCTATGTAATATTGAAGAAGAAAAGCAAAGCGGGAGGCATCACAATCCCAGACTTTAGCCTCTACTACAAAGCTGTCATCATCAAGACAGTATGGTATTGGCACAAAAACAGACACATAGACTAATGGATAGAATAGAGATTCCAGAATTGGATCCACAGATGTATGGCCAACTAATCTTTGACAAAGCAGGAAACAGTGTCCAATGGAAAAAAGACAGTCTCTTTAACAAATGGTGCCTGGAGAACTGGACAGCAACATGCAGAAGAATGAAACTAAACCACTTTCTTACACCATTCACAAAAATAAACTCAAAATGGATAAAGGACCTGAATATGAGACAGGAAACTGCATCAAAACCCTAGAGGAGAAAGCAGGAAAAAACCTCTTTGACCTCATCTGCAGCAATTTCTTACTTGACACATCTCCAAAGGCAATGGAATTAAAAGCAAAAATGAACTACTGGGACCTCATCATGATAAAAAGCCCCTGCAATGCAAAGGAAACAGTCAACAAAACTAAAAGGCAACTGACAGAACGAAAAAAGATATTTGCAAATGACACATCAGATAAAGGGCTAGTATCCAAAATTTGTAAAGAACTCACCACACTCCACAACCGAAAAACAAATAATTCAGTGAAGAAATGGCAGAAGACATGAATAGACACTTTTCCAAAGAAGACATCCAGATGGCCAACAGGCACATGAAAAGATGCTCAACGTCACTCATCATCAGGGAAATACAAATCAAAACCACACTGAGATGGCACCTCATGCCGGTCAGAGTGGCTAAAATGAACAAATCAGGAGTCTATAGATGCTGGCAAGGATGTCGGAGAAATGGCAACCCTTTTGCACTGCTGGTGGGAATGCAAACTGGTGCAGCAGCTCTGGAAAACAGTGTGGATATTCCTCAAAAAATTAAAAATAGAACTACTTTATGACCCAGCAATAGCACTGCTAGGAATCTACCCAAGGCATACAGGGTCACTTGTACAGGGTCACTGATGCATAGGGTCACTTGTACTTCAATGTTTATAGCAGCACTTTCAACAAAAGCCAAATTATGGAAAGAACCTAAATGTCCATCAACTGATGAATGGATAAAGAAGATGTGGTTTATATATACAATGGAATACTACTTGACAATGAGAATCAAATCTGACCATTTGCAGCAATGTGGACAGAAGTGGAGGGTATTATGCTAAGTGAAATAAGGCAGAGAAAGACAGATACCATATATTTTCACTCATATGTTGGTCTTGAGAATATTATCAGAAGACCATGGGTGAGGGGAAGTGGAAAAAAAAAGTTACAGAGAGGGAGGGAAACAAGCCATAAGAGACTCTTAAGGACTGAGAAGAGACTGAGGGCTGAAGAGGGGTTGAGGAGAGGGGAAAGTGGGTGATGGGCATGGAGGAAGGCACTTGTGGGGATGAGCACTGGGTGTTGTATGGAAACCAATTTGACAAGAAATTATGTTAAATAAATAAATAGGAAATTATCAGCAAAAAGATGATGAAAGATGAAAATATCACTTATAGTGAGAAGAAAAAGGGCTTTCTCTTAGTCATGTTCTGTCCCTTAGTCATGTTCTGTCTGTTCCCTGTGTGTATTCATAAAGAAATAAGAAAATGCTATTTTAAAAAATGACAAAAAGTGAAGAATCTGTGGGCTATGCAGTACTGACAGAAAGTGCTGTAACAGTTCTGAGAGAAGCTACCTGTAGACACTACAGTCATCAGGAATAGATTGTTACAGTGTCAAAGTTTAATGTATATGTAGGTATTTTTTATATAGTTTGATATTTATGTTCTGAAAGGTGATATGTGAAACAAGAAGTATTTATCAATAAGTTTCCTACAATAAAAGTGCCTTTAGTTAACCAACTGGGAATAAATTAAAATGTGGCTCACTAGCTAGTTTCTATATATAGAGTTCTATGAAGCTAATTTATTTTATATTCTATACTGTTCTATCCATAATTGCTTTTGTAAGTCACAACATTATGCTAATTAGATCCATTTATATGTAAAGTTATTAATTTATTTTCATTTTTATATAGGTAGTAACCACTATTTTGAAGGAAACTTTAGACTTGGTAATTGATTCTCATTATTTTACTACACGAAAATACCTTCTTATCTGTTAATTAAATTAATGCATTTATAGATTGATCACTTTTCAAGATTATCAAATACACTGGGTAAACAAGAGCATTATTAAAGAAAAGGGAAGAAGGAGGAACTGAGCTGACATCCATAATGGACAGATATCTTTTTCCCTAAAAAAGTTTAGACTCATATAGCAAGTCCACTTAAAATGTGTTTCTTCCTCAGAGTTTCTAGTTGACTACAAGGTGTTAAACACAAAACATAGGTCTTACTGAAGCCATATAAAAATACAAAGGGCCAGGTAATGCCAGGTAAATTGAAACAGTAGAGAATAGGATTATGCAAACAACTTGTATTTGTTCTGTAGTAGTAGATAAAAGGAGCAGCAAAAGCAGTTCAGACCCTAAGTTTAATATAGGTTCTCTTTCCATTTATGTATTATGTATGTATGTATGTATGTATGTATGTATGTATGTATTATAAAGTTTATTTTGAGAGAGAGAGACTGAGACTTCAAGTGGGGGAGGGGCAGAGACAGAGGGAGACTGAGAATTCCAAGCAGGCTCTGTGCACTGTCAGCACAGAGCCCAACATGGGGCTCAATCTCTTGAACTGTGAGATCATGACCTGAGCCAAAATCAAGAGTTGGTCACTTAACTGACTGAGCCACCCACGTACCTCCAGACTCTTTTCATACCATTTTGTGCTGAGTTGCCAATAACCAACAAGCAGATCTGCCTTGTGCTCACTTCCACTATTTTCTGCCACTAAGTGTCCTTGTTGAGGATTTACTAATATAAAATGGCAAAAAAGATAGAAATAAATAATTCTTAAGTAAATTAAATTTGATCATTGTGTGCTTTTTATCATTTAAGATTTTTAAGTCAAGCACAGTAACAGAATATCACTAAAAATAATGGAACACTTTATCAAGTGCTCTCAATTTAAAGAAGAGGAACTTGGGTTCAGTAGAAGACATAGCTAATGTTGTACAACCTGTCAATAAGAGAACTTCAACCAGATATTTAGCTTTTCTATTCCTACTCCACTACCATGGTGTTCCAATGAATTGTTCTATTGCAAGGAAATATTTTCAGAAAATAATTGAGTTCCTGGGCATAAGAATATATTTAATTTGATTATGAGATGATGGGAAATGCTATTAACTAATAAATGTAAGAAGCATAAGAAAACTGCTCTGGAGAAAAAGTGTGATGACTAGGTGTGGAGTTGGGATGACTTTAAAGATAATCTAATACAGATCAGTTCTTTTATTTTACAAATGAGGAAACAGTGAAGATCAACTGATTTTCCCAAAACATTACAAACAGTTTTAGAGCAGCTATGATAAGGCAACTGTTGTACAGTGGTTAAGAATGTAAATTTTAATGCCAGGCTTTCTGGGTTGAAATTTTAGCTTTCACATCAATTATTTGACCTTGGGAAATTTATATAACTTATTTGTACTTGAGTTTCCTCATCTGTTAAAATGGAATGATAGTAATATTTACTTCATAAATTTTTAAATATTTATTTTTGAAAGAGAGAGAAAGACAGTGTGCATGAGCGGGGCAGAGAGAGAGGGAGACACAGAATCTGAAGCAGGTTCCAGACTCTGAGCTGTCAGTACAGAGCCTGACACGGGGCTCAAACTCACCAACCACGAGATCACAACCTGAGCCAAAGTCAGATGCTTAACCAACTGAGCCACCCAGGCGTCCCATAATTCATAAATTTTATGAGGATTAATAATATATGTAAAACAGAACACAGCCTGGCAGGTGTAAGTGTTCAGTAAATGTTTTATTACTAAAAGACTTTGATCTAATGCTGTATTTAAATAGCCTATGTTGTAGTTAACAAAAACTCTTTTTTTTAACCTTGACTTGCTCAGTTAGTGAGAAAACCTCTGTTAGACTCTTGATGTCTGTCTACAGTTGTCACCTGTGTTTTTTTCAGTCATACCAAATTGTTCCTTTTTTTCCTTCAGATGTATTATTATCATTTGCCAAAGGCTTTTTCAGTTTTATTCTCCAAATAGTTTTAATATTTGAGTATCAAGGCAAGTGAAAAACAAATTTACTTCATCTTTAAAGTATGTTTAACAAAATGAACTAATTTGTAACTGGCATTGCCATTTGCTTTTATAAAGAGAAATGACGAAAAGAAAAAAAATTGCTATTTACTCTTTTTAACCTGTGTGCGCGCGCGCGCGTGCGTGTGCGTGTGTGTGTGTGTGTGTGTGTGTGTGTGTGATTTTTAAATTTATTCGTTTATTTTAAGAGAGAGAGAGAGAGAACACAAGTTGGGGAGGGGCAGAGAGAGAGAATCCTAAGCAGGCACCTTGATGTCAACATAGACCCTGACAGGGCTTGATCCCGTGAACCATGAGATTGTGACCTGAGCTGAAATCAAGAGTCAGATGCTCAACTGACTGAACCACCTAGATGCTCCCCATGTATGTATATTTTGAGTAATTACACAGTAGATACTGAATAAATTACATCCACTTTAAAATTGATTAGACAATTTAACTTGGAATTTAACAGTAGATATGTTTGAGAGAGATAAGATTATAAATAATGTGAAGCATTAGTCTTGTTTTCTTTTTTTTTTTTTATGTCAGAGAAGCCAGAATTTTGTGTTTTGTCTGTTAGCTGGAGAATCCAGGGTTATTTGTGAAGGGTCAGCACCACAGAGATAAATGGGAGAGTTTTGGTTTCACACAAAAACTCAAAATCCTAAAATCCATGAGCATTGTAAACTAAATGCATTTAGATTCTTTTGAGTATTCGTGTCTTGGACTTCAGAGTCTGAGGTTCCAGAATGATTATGTCTCTGCTTTTAACCACATGGATTTTGCCTTTACAGAGAGGAAAAGTTTTCATTAGTAATCAAGTACCAGTGTTCTCTGTGAAACTGTTTTAATATTGTGACAGTTGAACTTTTATGTCCTCTATTTGTAACTCCTAACCTCTAGAGTAGTGAGAGGTTGTGAAAAATCTTTGGTATCAGGAGGTTTCAGTAGCCCTGCTGTTGATTAAATAAATGTAGTTTCATTGTTGCTGAAGAATAAATAGTACCTCATAAAACTTTCTTGAAAAATTAATTGGAATTCCTTTAATAAAGAAGTACTGTTACATGGATTTAAAGCAAACCCAGGAACAGTAATCACAGAATAGAAATTTTAAGATTCAAAATTGGGTTGAAATGCCATTTGGGTACTGTGGTTATTGGGACAATATTCTTTTAAACATTTTTATTTATGATTTGGATGTGAAATAACTATGAAAATGTGCAGATAGTCATGATGTGCTTTCTGCTTAAATGTAAGAGAAACAACTCAGAGAAGCTTAAGGATTAGGTGCACAGACAAGAAGTAAAAAAAAAAAAAAGTGATATATTATGCAAAAATACAACTGCAGGCCTGTGGAGAGAAATAATACACCAAGCAGACTGGCAACCTAAAAGGTTAGATAACACCTTAAAGACAATAAATAAGATAGGGTCTGCAAAGTGATTTGGCTTAAGAGAAAAAGGTGAGAGTATATTCAAGACCAGAAGCATGAGGTAATGCACAGATTATGTATACTCAAATGTCATATCAAAATTGGAAATTATATCCTCTTTCAGAATATATGGATTTACTATATGCATAGACATTGGAAGATGGTGGCGAAGTAGGAGAACCCTAGGCTCACCTTGTCTCATGAATACAACTAGATAATATCAGATCATCCTAAATACCCCAGATATTGACCTGAAGACAGGCAGAACAAACTCTAAAACTACAGGCAGAGAAGAGACTACATCAAAGAAATTAGAAAGTGTGGAGATGAAGTTTGGGAGAGAAATGGATGGTGGCCACTGCAGTGGGGAGGGAGCTATAGTCATGGAGAAGGGTAAGAGACAGGGGAGCATACAGGGGAACACATATGGAAAAAGAACACAGTTGGAATAGGCTTGGGAAGCAAGAGGGACTGAATTTTGTCAGTTATTGCAACCAGCAGGGTTAAAGCCTGGAGGTTTAAAACTCAGTGTGCTTGGTTGAGATAGAGCCCAGAGGACACTGGGGCTGCTCTAGGAGAGAGTGCAGGCAAACAACCTGCAGACACACAGCACGGAAACAGTGATATAAAGAGCATCAGGAGCACACATTGGGGAGGATATTTGCTTAACTTGGAGTATATCCCAGAGAGGCAACATTCATGGAGACACCCCACTGGGTATAAAGGAACTGACCGGTGCTTTATCCCTCTCTTATCCCTCAGCATAAGCACAGGGCCACCTTCAGTAAACAGTGCAGTGCCCACACTCACTATCTAACTTGCTTACACCAAACTTTGACCCTCCACAATCCAGAGGAACCACCATTCTCAGTCAGACCTAGTCACAGCATGGCAGGCCCCCTCCTCCAGAAGACCAGCCCAAACCCCTGCTCATACTGCATCTGCTGACAAGAGAGTATGTGGTGCCTCAGCTCTGGTGGCAGTGATGGCAGGTCTCATTTCACAAACAGAACAGGGCACACCTAGTTAAAATGCACCTCATTCAAACCAGGGACCAAACAGTGCCCACAACAGACAAAGAGAGCCTCTGCAGACAACTTGCCTAAAGGATAAAGCAGCCAGGACAAAACAGCAGAGCACAAACAACACACATTGGAGACACTCTTGTAAGTGCCAGGCCCTGGGGAACAGGAGACACCACACCAGAGGGTGCTCCAGGACCTCTTCTTCATAAGCCATTACCCTGAAGAACGGGAGATGTAGCTAACTTTCCTAACACACAGAAAGAGGCACAGAGACTTAGAAAAATGAGAAGACAGAAATTTATCCCAAATGGAAGAACAGGACAAGGCCATTGCCAGAGATCTAAGCAAAACAGATATGAGTAACATGCCTGATAGAGCACTTAAAGTAATGATCATAAAGATATTCACTGGACTTAAGAGTGGTAGACAAGAATGAGACCCTAACACAAAGATAAGGGATAAGAGCAGAGATAAAGGACTCAATAAATGAAATGAGAAACATGCCTGATGGAATGAACAGCAGAATGGAAGCATCAGGGGAACTAATTAGTGACCTAGAATATAGAGTACTGGAAACCAATCAGGCTGAACAAAAAGAGAGCAAAAAGAATTATGCAAAACAAGAATAGAGTTAGGACTCAGTGACTCCATCAAACATAATAACATTTGTATTATGGGAGTCCAGAAGAAGAGAAAGAAAAGAGGGCAGATAATTTATTTGAAGAGATAATAGCTAAAAACTAATCTAATCTGGGGAAGGTAACATATCCAGATCCAAGAGGCACAGAGAACAACAATCAAAATCAACAAAAGCAGATGTACAACCAAGACATTGTAATTAAATTGGCAAAATACAGTGATTAAAAAAAATAAGGCAGCAAGACCAAAGAAGACCATAACTTAAAAGGGAAAACACATAAGGCTAGCAGGAGAGTTTTCAACAGAAACTTTCCAAACTGTAAGGGACTGGCATGATATATTCAAAGTGCTGAATGGGAAAAATCTGTATCCAAAAATACTCTATCCAGCCAGACTGTCATTCAGAATAGAAGGAGAGATAAGGAGTTTCCCAGGCAAACAAACACTAAAGGAGTTCATGAGGACTAAATCAGCCCTGCAAGAAGTATTAAAGTGGACTCTTAGTGGAGAGAAGAGACCAAAAGTGAGAGTATAAAGGTAGGAAACAAAAAAGAAGTAACAGTGAATATTCTGGTAAAATATCAGTCAAGGGACTCACAAAATTAAACGATATAAAATAAATAACATATCCCTAAAACATGGGAAGAAGAGGAGAAAAGAATGGGTTCAAACTTAAACCACCATCAACTTAATAAACACTGCTATATGCAGAAGAGGTTGTATGTAAACCTAATGGTAACCATATGTCAAAACCCACTAATAAATATACAAAGTATGAAGAGAAAGACATCCAAAGATATAAATAAAGAAAATGAACAAAACATGAAAGAGAGAAATACAAGCAAGGATCAGAGAAAATCTTCAGAAATAACTACAAAACAAATAAACTGATAATACTTATCTATCAGTATTTACTTTGAATGTAAATGGATGAAATGCTCCAATCAAAAGACAAAGGCTAACAGAATGGATAAAAAAGAGATGCTTCTATATGCTGCCTACAAAAGACTCATTTCAGACCTAATGACACCAGCAGATTGAAAGCGTGGAGATGCAGAAACATCTATCATGCAGATGGATGTCAAAAGAAAGCCAGAGCAGGAATGTTTACATTGAACAAAGTAGATAGTAAAGATTATAACGAGACAAAGAAGGATACTACATAATCATAAAAGAGACAATCCAACAAGAAGATATAGCAGTTATAATATTTATGCAGTCAACATTGGGACACTTAAATACATAAAACAGTTAATAACAAACTTAAAGGAACTAATCAATAATATAATTATAGTAGGGAACTTTGCTACTCCACTTACATCAATGGAGAGATTATCTGAACAGAATATAAACAAGGTAATAATAGGTTTGAATGACACTTGGATCAGATGGATTTAACATATATATTCAGAACACTCCATCCTAAAACAGCAGAATACACCTTCTTTTCAAGTGCACATGGAACAGTCTTTAGAATAGATCACATCTTAGGCCACAAAACAAGCCTCAACAAATTGAAGATCAAAGTCATACCATCCATCTTTTTTGACCACAACACTATGAAACTAGAAGTCAACCTCAAGAAAAATTTGGAAAAACCACAATTATATGGAGGTTAAATAACATTCTACTGAACAATGAATGGGTCAATGTGGAAATTAAAGAAGAAATTAAAAAGTATGTGGAAACAAATGAAAATGAAAACACAATGGTCCAAAATCTTTGGGATACAGAAAGAGTGGTTCTAAGAAGAAAGTTTATAGCATTACAGGCTTACCTCAAGAAGCAAGGAGAATCTTAAGTAAACAACCTAACCTTACACCTAATGGAGTTAGAAAAAGAAAACAAACAAAATCTAAAGCCAGCAGATGGAAGGAAATAATAAATATTAGAGCAGAAATAAATGATATAGAAACTAAAAAAAAAGGGAAAAACAAAGCAAAACAACAATGAAACAGATCAGTGAAACCAAGAACTAGTTCTTTAAAAAAATCAATAAAATTAATAAACCTCTAGGCAGACCTATCAATAAAAAAAAAGAGAAAGAATCGGGGTGCCTGGGTGGCTCAGTCGGTTAAGCGGCCAACTTCGGCTCGGGTCATGATCTCGCGGTCCGTGAGTTTGAGCCCCGCGTCGGGCTCTGTGCTGACAGCTCAGAGCCTGGAGCCTGTTTCAGATTCTGTGTCTTCTTCTCTCTGAGCCTCCCCCATTCATGCTCTGTCTCTCTCTGGCTCAAAAATAAATAAACGTTAAAAAAAAATAAAAAAAAAAAGAAATAACTCAAATAAAATCACAAATGAGAGAGGAGAAATAACAACCAATGCCACAGAAAGGCAAATAACTATAATAGAATATTATGAAAAACTATGGGATAACAAATTAGACAACCTAGAAAACATGGATAAATACCCGGAAACATATCAACTAACAAAACTAAAACAGAAGAAATAGAAAATTTTAACAGAACAATAACCAGCAAACAAATGGAATCTGTAATCAAAAAAACTCCAAACCAAGAAAAGTCCAGGACCAGATAGCTTCACAGGCAAATTCTACTAAACATTAAAAGAAGAATTAATGCCTATTCTCTATTCCAAAAAATATAAAGGGAAGGAAAACTTCCCAATTCATTCTATGAGGCCAGCATTACCCTGATACCAAAACCAGGTAAAGACACCACTAAAAAAGAATACTATAGGCTAATATCATTGACATACATAGATGCAAAAATCCTCAAAAAATACTAGCAAACCAAATCCAATAATACATTACAAATATCATTCACCACAATCAAGTAGAATTTTTTCCTGGATTGCAAGGATGGGTCAATATTCACAAATCAATCAAGGTGATATCACATCACATCAATCAGAGAAATAAGAGATCATTTCAATAGATGGAGAAAAAGCATTTGACAAAATACCACATCCATTCATGATAAAAGCCCCAAGAAAGTTTAGGTTCAGAGGGAACATACCTCAATATACTAAAGGCCATATATGAAAAACCCACAGTTAACATTATCCTTAATGGGGAAAATCTGAGAGCTTCCCCCTAAGGTCAGGAACGCGACAAGGATGTCCACTCTCACCACTTTTATTCAACAAGTCCTAGCCACAGCAATGAGACAACAAAAAGAAAAGGCATCCAAATCAGAAAGGAAGAAGTCAAACTTTCACTATTTGTAGATGACATGGTACTATATGTAGAAAACCTGAAAGACTCCACCAAAATCCTGTTAGGTCTGATAAAAGAATTTAGTAAAGTCACAATACAAAATTAGTGTACAGAAATTTGTTGCATTTCTATCTACCAATAATGAAGTAGCAGAAAGAGAAATTAAGAAAACAATCCCATTTATAATTGCACTAAAAATAATTAGATACCTAGGAATGAACCTAACCAAAGAAATGAAAGACCTGTACTCTGAAAACTGGGAAACACTGATGAAAGAAAATCAAGATGACATAAAGAATTGGACATTCTATACTCATGGATTGGAAAAACAAATATTGTTAAAATGTCTATACTACCCAAAACAATCTACATATTTAATGCAATCCCTATAAAAATATCAACATTTTTAACAGAACTAGAACAATCTTAAGATTTGTATGGAACTATAAGACCTCAGATAGCCAAAACAATGTTGAAAAAGAAAAGGAAAGCTGGAGACATCACAATTCCAGACTTCAAGTTATATTACCAAGCTGTAGTAATCAAAACAGTATGATACACAAAAATAGACACATGGATCTATAGAACAGAATAGAAAACCCAGAAGTAAACCCACAACTATATGATCAATTATTCTTCAGCAAAGCAGGAAAGAATATTCAATGGGAAAAGGACAATCTCTTCAAGAAATGGTTTTGGGAAATATGGACAGCAACATCCTGGACTTTATTAAACCATACATAAAAATAAATTCAAAGTGTATTAAAGTAAGATTTCCTAAAACCATAAGAATCCTAGAAGAGAACACAGGCAGTAACCTCTTTGACATTAGCCATATCTTTCTAGATATGTTTTCTAAGGCCAGGGAAACAAAAGCAAAATAAAGTGTTGGGACTATATCAAAATTAAAAGTTTCTGCACAGTGAAGGAAACAATCAGAAAAACTAAACAGCAACCTTCAGAATGGGAGAAGATGTTTGCAAATGACATTATCTGATGAAGGGTTAGTATCCAAAATATATAAAGAACTTACACAACTCAATATGTAAAAAATAAATAATCCAATTAAAAATGGGTAGAAGACATGAACAGACATTTCTCCAAAGAAGACCTCCATCAATTTGGCCAACAGACACATGAAAACATGCTCAACATCACTCATCATCAGACAAATGCAAATCAAAACTACAATGGGATATCACCTCACATCTGTCAGAATTACTAAAATAAACAACACAGGAAATAAGTGTTGGCAAGGACGCAGAGAAAAAGGGGCACTTTTGCACTGTTGGTGGCAATGCAAACTAGTGCAGCCACTGTAGAAAACAGTAGGGAGTTTCCTCAAAAAGTTAAAAGTATATCTCTATGATTCAGCAATTGCACTACTAGGTACTTACTGGAAGAATGCAGAAACACTAATACAAAGTATATATGCACCCCTATGTGTATAGCATCCTTATTTACAATAGCCAAGACTTGGAGGCAGCCCCAGTGTCCATTGATTGATAAATGGATAAGGAAGATGTGATACACACACACACACACACACACACACACACACACACACACACACACAGAGGAATATTATTAAGCCATAAAAAAGTGAAATCTTGCCATTTGCAAAGACATGGATGAAGTTAGAGAGTATAATTATAAGTGGAGTAAGTCAGTGAGAGAAAGACAAATACCAAATGACTTCACTCATATGTGGAATTTAAGAAACAAAATGAGTAAAGGGAAAAAAAAGAGCAGCAAACCAAGAAACAGAGTCTGAGAACAAACTGATATTTACCAGATGGGAGGTACAAGGGGAGATGGTTGAAATAGGTGATGGAGATTAAGGAGCGCACTTGTGATCAGTACTGGGTGATATATGAAATTTTGAATGAGTGCATTTTATACCTGTAACTGGTATAACACTGTTTACCAACTGGAATTAAAATAAAAACTTAAAAATTCTTGCACATATCTGGACACTAATGATTGTTAGCATACTTGAAGGATTTTAAAAGAAAAAAAAATTATTCCAAGATATTTGGAGACCCAGGCATTCAGGATTGAATTAGAAAAGTCATACATTAGACCAAGGGTAGACTGAATTAGTATTATTTTTTCTATGAATATAATGTTAAATAGCTAACATTTATTGTCTACAACATGATAGATATTATATTAAATGTTTTAAATGTCCTTATTACTTTATTAAATAGTCACTGACCGTATGAGGAAATGGATGTTTAGGTTATAAGATTTACTCAAGATCAAACAATTCCTTGTGGCATAGATAGAATTCAAACACTTGTCCATTTTACTAGTATATACAATGTTATCCAATTTGTAATTAACAGATTATGTGTAGCTATGATATAACTATCAAGACAGGAAATCAATTTGAGTATTAACATAATAGAGGATTGTCATTTGTGATGAATATTCAGAGATATACAAACACAGTTTACCTTTTTGATAATGAAACTTTAAAATTTGGATTGACTTTGACTTACCTCTGAGATCTGCTCATGGTTTCCAACATTTTTTTCTATTACTTTTCTTGTTAACTTTATTCTGTTTCATATTTCCCTTCCGGATCAGTCCTCCAATTTACTCTTGGCTCTTCCTCTTTGTCCTCTTTTGAATGCTGCTTCAATATGCAGGCCTATTTCTACTTCTTGTTTAGGGTACTGTAATTCTTACCTTTCAACATGCTCCAGTCCCACATAGTACTTCCTGTCTATTTCAGTACCTAAGGAATATTTATCCTCCCTTTCTTCCTACCTTTAATTTTGAAAGTTGGGCATCCAAAATTGTAATGATCTTAAGTCTGTAAAATACATATTCAGGTGGATGGGATACCACTAAATAATGTATAGAAAAAATAATAAGTAGTAACTGAGTTCAGTAATATTAAAAACATCAGTTCAAGTAACTGTTTAGTGTATTTTCCAAAGTATAGATGCACTGACATTAAGCAATGTAGTGCTTAACAGATTGAACTGATTAGATATTTTATCCACAAATAAAACTTCATAATGTAGACTCACTAGATGTTGGTAGAACCTTTCTGAAATTGTTTTGATCAAAAATAAAATATCTCCAGACATTGCCAAATATCCCCTGGGTAAGCCCTGAGGGGTCAAAATCAGTACAAGTATAGATTAACATTCATTTTTATAAGAAATTCATTCAATTTAATTCCAGACTTTAGGAATTAATGAATTAGAGTCAGAGAAACAATACCATGTGAAAATATACAATTTCAATATGAATTACCATTAACCTATTCAGTTAAGTTTTAGGATATTAAGGGCTGTGAGCATCTGTTAGGCTTTATATAAAACAGCTTTGAAAATACCCAGATTGTTAATTTAGTTACTCTTAACCACTGATATATTTCCCACACTTAATAGACACCCAGTAGGAAATTAAACTGGGACGAGAGAACATAATGTAATGAAATAGTCCATGCACTTGGGGCCACAGAAAATAAAGTTACCCACTAGTACCATCTAAAGTAGCAAGACTTTTCTAATGTGAGGATCAGCTGTTTAATAAAAATGTCCAAACTTGGCTATATGTTGTAACTGGAGGAGGAAGTCAGACCAGACAGAATGCTGGAGGTGGCAAGCTTGCCCCAGATCAGTAGATTAACCAAACCAGGAATATAAACTGAGATAAAGTTTCTGTGCTGGAATCATCCATGTCTCTATTTTGTTGTTATATTTTTGTTTTCTCTTCACAGACTTCAGAATCCCTTAATCATAAAATTAACTTATATAACTGCCCTTTCAGATTAAGATCCAAGAGGAATATTCTGATAGCACCCTCTTATAGGAATTAAGGAGATCTATCCTTTACCAGACCTACAGATGTCTTCTTGTTCAAGGATGAATACACAGAAAAACTAAAATGAGACCTATCTATACAAAGATTCTACAAATAGAGAAAAATTTAGCAATAAGAGGCAGAATAACATTTCTGAGACAGATTTTCTGTGGTAAAAGCATGTAAATTTTATAGATTTTGAGTTATGTTTTCAATAAAATTCAAGATTGGATTTAATGAAACAAAAATGAAGATTAGATAAGATAATAAACTAATATATAAAGAGACCTAATTCTGAATAGGAAAAAATATAAGAAAATTTAAAATGCTGTATCAATTTTCAAGTTCAAAGAATGGAAGCCATACTGGAAAAAAAAAAAAAAGATATGGAGGAAACACTTTGAATCTTTTGTTCAGAATGTATAGGGAACGACAGATGAAAATAGAAGATTATATATATGGAGGTCAAAAACAGATCTGATACTCCAGTACTAACAATTTCCAAGGAAGATTCAGAAGAAATGGAACAGAAGAATTGTCATGCAGTCAGATGCCTAGGTGATTAATTAGGACAAAGCACCAAACCGAAAGTAATAACCAAGCCTTTATTTACTGAGACGGTACAAGCGAGAAGCAAAAAGAAGGTGAATCCGCAGTGTTCTATTATTCCCTACAGAATAGCACCAGGCAAGAGTCAGGTAGATGCAACGCAGATTGGGGGTGAGTGGGGTGACGGTGGAAATGTCACACTGCTGAGGAGCTCCAAGTGAAAGATTCCTGCTATTGCATAAAGGGGGGTGAGGACAGAGCAAAGGGCAAGGACTGGAAAAGAACCAAGTTAGAGTGGAGAAAAGTGCCTCACCCATTGCCCCCCATTAAGGAGGTCTTGGGGAAGTATTTAATAAAGGAGGAGGCACCTGAACTAGAAATGAAGATGTATATATGATCATAGCTGTCGGGGGAGAGGGGGGAGGAAACCTGAGTCCTTGACTGTAGCTCCTTCCCGAAAACGAATGCACTGACTATATGCACCAAGTGTAATATATGGAGAGCAGCATCCCCCATGAGGTCTGCCAAGCAAAGCCTTGTAATTGCCTATTATTGGATCTGAAAGATAGGATTTTGGTCTGGATCCAACTCCACATTGAATTATAATTTTAATAATCCCATAAAACACAGGAATAAAACAAGTTAGATAAAGTGAAGAAAAATCAGACCAACCCCAAACTTCTCAGCAACTTTTAATGCCAGAGAACAGGATAGTAGAGCAACAGCTGCAAAATTTTTAGGCAAAAATTCTTTTTTTTTTTTAATTTTTTTTTCAACGTTTATTTATTTTTGGGACAGAGAGAGACAGAGCATGAACGGGGGAGGGGCAGAGAGAGAGGGAGACACAGAATCGGAAACAGGCTCCAGGCTCTGAGCCATCAGCCCAGAGCCCGACTCGGAGCTCGAACTCACGGACTGCGAGATCGTGACCTGGCTGAAGTCTGATGCTTAACCGACTGCGCCACCCAGGCGCCCCTACAAATAATTTTAAAGTGCAGGAAAAAAAAAAAAAAGATATTCCACATACAGGGAAATTGAAATAAAGCAGGTTACAAATTATTTCAAAGTATATATTACATTTATTAAGGTAGTCATTTTTATTTTTTTTATTTTTTATTTTTTTTCAATATATGAAATTTATTGTCAAATTGGTTTCCATACAACACCCAGGGCTCATCCCAAAAGGTGCCCTCCTCAATACCCATCACCCACCCTCCCCTCCCTCCCACCCCCCATCAACCCCGTTTGTTCTCAGTTTCTAAGAGTCTCTTATGCTTTGGCTCTTGCTCCCACTCTAACCTCTTTTTTTTTTTTTTCCTTCCCCTCACCCATGGTTTCTCTTAAGTGTCTCAGGATCCACATAACAGTGAAAGCATATGGTATCTGTCCTTCTCTGTATGGCTTATTTCACTTAGCATCACACTCTCCAGTTCCATCCACGTTGCTACAAAAGGCCATATTTCATTCTTTCTCATTGCCATGTAGTACTCCATTGTGTGTATAAATCACAGTTTCTTTATCCATTCATCAGTTGATGGACATTTAGGCTCTTTCCACAATTTGGCTATTGTTGAGAGTGCTGCTATAAACATTGAGGTACAAGTGCTCCTATGCATCAGTACTCCTGTATCCCTTGGGTAAATTCCTAGCAGTGCCATTGCTGGGTCATAGGGTAGATCTATTTTTAATTTTTTGAGGAACCTCCACACTGTTTTCCAGAGTGGCTGCACCAATTTGCATTCCCACCAACAGTGCAAGAGGGTTCCGTTTCTCCACATCCTCTCCAGCATCTATAGTCTCCTGATTTGTTCATTTTGGACACTCTGACTGGCATGAGGTGATATCTGAGTGTGGTTTTGATTTGTAATTCCCTGATGAGGAGCGACGTTGAGCATCTTTTCATGTGCCTGTTGGCCATCCGGATGTCTTTAGACAAGTGTCTATTCATGTTTTCTGCCCATTTCTTCACTGGGTTATTTGTTTTTCGGGTGTGGAGTTTGGTGAGCTCTTTATACATTTTGTATACTAGCCCTTTGTCTGATATGTCATTTGCAAATATATTTTCCATTCCGTTGGTTGCCTTTTAGTTTTGTTGGTTGTTTCCTTTCCTGTGCAGAAGCGTTTTAACTTCACAAGGTCTCAGTAGTTCATTTTTGCTTTTAATTCCTTGCATTTGGGGATGTGTCAAATAAGAAATTGCTACGGCTGAGGTCAGAGAGGTCTTTTCCTGCTTTCTCCTCTAAGGTTTTGACGGTTTCCTGTCTCACATTCAGGTCCTTTATCCATTTTGAGTTTATTTTTGTGAATGGTGTGAGAAAGTGGTCTAGTTTCAACCTTCTGCATGTTGCTGTCCAGTTCTCCCAGCACCATTTGTTAAAGAGACTGTCTTTTTTCCACTGGATGTTCTTTCCTGCTTTGTCAAAGATGAGTTGGCCATACGTTTGTGGGTCTAGTTCTGGGGTTTCATTCTATTCCATTGGTCTATGTGTCTGTTTTGGTGCCAATACCATGCTGTCTTGATGATGACAGCTTTGTAGTAGAGGCTAAAGTCTGGGATTGTGATGCCTCCTGCTTTGGTCTTCTTCAAAATTATTTTGGCTATTCGGGGCCTTTTGTGGTTCCATATGAATTTTAGGATTGCTTGTTCTAGTTTCGAGAAGAATGCTGGTGCAATTTTGATTGGGATTGCATTGAATGTGTAGATAGCTTTGGGTAGTATTGACATTTTGACAATATTTATTCTTCCAATCCATGAGCACAGAATGTTTTTCCATTTCTTTATATCTTCTTCAGTTCCCTTCATAAGCTTTTTATAGTTTTCAGCATACAGATCTTTTACATCTTTGGTTAGATTTATTCCTAGGTATTTTATGCTTCTTGGTGCAATTGTGAATGGGATCAGTTTCTTTATTTGTCTTTCTGTTGCTTCATTGTTAGTGTATAAGAATGCAACTGATTTCTGTACATTGGTTTTGTATCCTGCAACTTTGCTGAATTCATGTATCAGTTCTAGCAGACTTTTGGTGGAGTCTATTGGATTTTCCATGTATAATATCATGTCATCTGCAAAAAGTGAAAGCTTGACTTCATCTTTGCCAATTTTGATGCCTTTGATTTCCTTTTGTTGTCTGATTGCTGATGCTGGCACTTCCAACACTATGTTAAACAACAGCAGTGAGAGTGGGCATCCCTGTCGTGTTCCTGATCTCAGGGATAAAGCTCTCAGTTTTTCCCTATTGAGGACGATGTTAGCTGTGGGTTTTTCAAAAATGGCTTTTATGATGTTTAAGTATGTTCCTTCTATCCCGACTTTCTCGAGGGTTTTTATTAAGAAAGGTTGCTGAATTTTGTCAAAGGCCTTTTCTGCATCGATTGACAGGATCATATGGTTCTTCTCTTTTCTTTTATTAATGTGATGTATCACGTTGATTGATTTGCAAATGTTGAACCAGCCCTGCATCCCAGGAATGAATCCCACTTGATCATGGTGAATAATTCTTTTTATATGCTGTTGAATTCAATTTGCTAGTATCTTATTGAGAATTTTTGCATCCATATTCATCAGGGATATTTGCCTGTAGTTGTCTTTTTTTACTGGGTCTCTGTCTGGTTTAGGAATCAAAGTAATACTGGCTTCCTAGAATGAGTCTGGAAGTTTTCCTTCCCTTTTTATTTTTTGGAATAGCTTGAGAAGGATAGGTATTATTTCTGCTTTAAACGTCTGGTAGAACCCCCTGGGAAGTGATCTGGTCCTAGACTCTTATTTGTTGGGAGATTTTTGATAACTGATTCAATTTCTTCGCTGGTTATGGGTCTGTTCAAGCTTTCTGTTTCTTCCTGTTTAAGGTTTGGAAGTGTGTGGGTGCTTAGGAATTTGTCCATTTCTTCCAGGTTGTCCAGTTTGTTGGCATACAATTTTTCATAGTATTCCCTGATAATTGCTTGTATCTCTGAGGGATTGGTTGTAATAATTCCATATTCATTCATGATTTTATCTATTTGGGTCATCTCCCTTTTCTTTTTGAGAAGCCTGGCTAGAGGTTTATCAATTTTGTTTATTTTTTCAAAAAAACAACTCTGGGTTTCGTTGATCTGCTCTACAGTTTTTTTTAGATTCTATATTGTTTATTTCTGCTCTGATCTTTATTATTTCTCTTCTTCTGTTGGGTTTAAGCTGCCTTTGCTTATTTCCTTTAGGTGTCCTGTTAGATTTTGTATTGGGGATTTTTCTTGTTTCTTGAGATAGGCCTGGATTGCAATGTATTTTCCTCTCAAGACTGCCTTTGCTGCATCCCAAAGCGTTTGGATTGTTGTATTTTCATTTTCATTTGTTTCCATATATTTGTTTATTTCTTCTCTAATTGCCTGGTTGACCCACTCATTCTTTAGTAGGGAGTTCTTTAACCTCCATGCTTTGGAGGTTTTCCAGACTTTTTCCTGTGGTTGATTTCAAGCTTCATAGCACTGTGGTCTGAAAGTGTGCATGGTATGATTTCAATTCTTGTATACTTATGAAGGGCTGTTTTGTGACCCAGTATGTGATCTATCTTGGAGAATGTTCCATGTGCACTCCAGAAGAAAGTATATTGTGTTGCTTTGGGATGCAGAGTTCTAAATATATCTGTCAAGTCCATGTGATCCAATGTCTCATTCAGGGCCCTTGTTTGTTTATTGACCATGTGTCTAGATGATCTATCCATTTCTGTAAGTGGAGTGTTAAAGTCCCCTGCAATTACCACCATTCTTATCAATAAGGTTGCTTATGTTTGTGAGTAATTGTTTTATATATTTGGGGGCTCCCATATTCGGCACATAGACATTTATAATTATTAGCTCTTCCTGATGGATAGACCCTGTAATTATTATATAATGCCCTTCTTCATTTCTTGTTACAGCCTTTAATTTAAAGTCTAGTTTGTCTGATATAAGTATGGCTACTCCAGCTTTCTTTTGACTTCCAGTGGCATGATAAATAGTTCTCCATTCCCTCACTCTCAATCTGAAGGTGTCGTCAGGTCTAAAATGAGTCTCTTGTAGACAGCAAATAGATGGGTCTTGTTTTTTAATCCATTCTGATACCCTATGTCTTTTGATGGGCGCATTTAATCCATTTACATTCAGTGTTATTATAGAAAGATATGGGTTTAGAGTCATTGTGATGTCTGTATGTTTTATGTTTGTAGCGATGTCTCTGGTACTTTGTCTCACAGGATCCCCCTTAGGATCTCTTGTAGGGCTGGTTTAGTGGTGACGAATTCCTTCAGTTTTTGTTTGTTTGGGAAGACCTTTATCTCTCCTTCTATTCTAAATGACAGACTTGCTGGACAAAGGATTCTCGGCTGCATTTTTTTCCTGTTCATCACATTGAAGATCTCCTGCCATTCCTTTCTGGCCTGCCAAGTTTCAGAAGAGAGATCGGTCATGAGTCTTATAGGTCTCCCTTTATATGTTAGAGCACGTTTATCCCTCGCTGCTTTCAGAATTTTCTCTTTATCCTTGTATTTTGCCAGTTTCACTATGATATGTCGTGTAGAAGATGGATTCAAGTTACGTCTGAAGGGAGTTCTCTGTGCCTCTTGGATTTCAGTGCCTTTTTCCTTCCCCAGATCAGGGAAGTTCTCAGCTATGATTTCTTCAAGTACACCTTCAGCACCTTTCTCTCTCTCTCTTCCTCCTCTGGAATACCAATTATGCGTAGATTATTTCTCTTTAGTGCATCACTTAGTTCTCTAATTTTCCCCTCATATTCCTGGATTTTTTTATCTCTTTTTCTCAACTTCCTCTTTTTCCATAATTTTATCTTCTAGTTCACCTATTCTCTCCTCTGCCTCTTCAATCTGAGCTGTGGTCATTTCCATTTTATTTTGCAACTCGTTTATCACATTTTTTAGCTCCTCCTGACTATTTCTTAGTCCCTTGATCTCTGTAGCAAGAGATTCTCTGCTGTCCTCTATACTATTTTCAAGCCTAGCGATTAATTTTATGACTATTATTCTAAACTCACTTTCTGTTTATATTGTTTAAATCCTTTTTGATCAGTTCGTTAGCTGTTGTTATTTCCTGGAGATTCTTTTGAGGGGTATTCTTCCCTTTGGTCATTTTGGATAGTCCCTGGAGTGGTGTGGAACTGCAGGGCACTTCCCCTGTTCTGTCTTGAATAACTCCCGTTGGTGGGTGGGGCCACAGTCAGACCTGATGTCTGATCCCAGCCCTCGCTGGGGCCACAGTCAGACTGGTGTGTGCCTTTTCTTTCCCTCTCCTAGGGGCGGGATTCATTGTGGGGTCCTGGCCGGTCTGGGGTACTTGCACACTGCCAGGCTTGTGGTGCTGGGGATCTGGCGTATTAGCTGGGGTGGATAGGCAAGGTGCACGGGGGGCCTGAGGGGCAGGCTAAGCTCACTTCTCTTCAGGTGATCCACTTCGGGAGGGGCCCTGAGGCAGTGGGAGGGAGTCATACCCGCCACCGGAGTTGTGGCTCTGCAGAAGCACAGTGTTGGGTGTTTGCGTGGTGCAAGCAAGTTCCCTGGCAGGAACTGGTTCCCTTTGGGATTTTGGCTGGGGAATGGGCGAGGGAGATGGCGCTGGTGAGCGCCTTTGTTCCCCGCCAAACTGAGCTCTGTCATCCCAGGGCTCAGCAACTCTCCCTCCCATTGTCCTCCAGCTTTCCCGCTCTCTGAGCAGAGCTGTTAAGGTACAACCTTCCAGGTGTTAAGTCCCACTTGCTGGCTGTGCGAACACAGTCCGTCTGGCCCCTCTGCTTTTGCAAGCCAGACTCAGGGTCTCTTCTTGGACGGCAGGCCACCCCTCCGCCCCGGGCTCCCTCCCACCAGTCTGTGTAGGGCGCACCGCCTTGCTGCCCTTCCTACCCTCTTCTGTGGGCCTCTCGTCTGCGCTTGGCTCTGAAGACTCTGTTCTGCTAGTCTTCTGGCAGTTTTCTGGGTTATTTAGGCAGGTGTAGGTGGAATCTAAGTGATCAGGATGCGGTGAGCCCAGCGTCCTCCTACGCCGCCATCTTCAACACTCTCTCAAGGTAGTCATTTTTAATTGAAAAAGGATATAATCACCAATGAAGATATAACTATTATATACAGTTGACTCTTGACCAATGCAGGGGTTAGGGACATAGACCTCCTGTGCAGTCAAAAATCCACATTGTAACTTCTGAGTCCCCCAAAAATTAATAAATAAATACCTACTATTGACCGGAAGCGTTACCAATAACATAAACAGTTGATTAACACATATTTTCTATTTTATATGTATTAAATAATATATTCTTACAATAAAGTATGCTAGCAGAAAACGTTAAGAAATTCATTGGGGCGCCTGGGTGGCGCAGTCGGTTAGGCGTCCGACTTCAGCCAGGTCACGATCTCGCGGTCCGTGAGTTCGAGCCCCGCGTCAGGCTCTGGGCTGATGGCTCAGAGCCTGGAGCCTGTTTCCGGTTCTGTGTCTCCCTCTCTCTCTGCCCCTCCTCCGTTCATGCTCTGTCTCTCTCTGTCCCAAAAATGAATAAACGTTGAAAAAAAAAAAAAAAGAAATTCATAAGTTAGGGAAAATACATTTAAATTATTGTACTGTATGTTTATGCTATCTGTTTATAAGACGAATTGTCTGTCAGTACCTACATCAATATTGTCTTATATGCTACAAAACACTGTAGATGTTATACGTATTACTAACACTAGACATCAAACATGAAAGGACAATGTGAAAAAGAAATTCATATTTATTTACAGGTATAACAATTCATGCATTGGTAATGAACAAGCAGTAATATGATTACTTTTATGTTTGCCTAGTATGATCATACAATTGCCTCATGGCAGCTTAGCCTATACAATGATGAATGAATTGTTATAAAATTTTTATGCCATACAGTATTATAGTTATATTCATAATACAATATTGGGAACACTCTTACATTAAAAAAACTTATCTATGATCAAAGGCTAATGCTCATTTTCTCCTATCATAAGAGACAGGGGCATATTGTATGATAATGTAATTCTTTAAAAGCAAAGATATAAAACAGTAAGAAAGACAACACATTACTAATTTCATATTAAATATCACTCACCTCATGCCCATGTAAGGATAGGCTATCCACTTCCAGACAAGTCTTGCACACAATCTTCTACATGATGAATACTTAGGCAGTGATGAAGATGATACAGAACATCTCATACAATTCTTGCAATAAAGTTATTAGATTTTAGCATAAGAATGCTTATAAACAAACACAACAGATGAATTTATCAACTGTCCAGTGGGATGATTATTCACTATTCATTAAGTAGAAGGGAATCATGATAAAGGTCTTCGTTTTTGTCTTCATGCTGAGTAGGCTGAGGAAGAGGAGGAAGAGAAGGGATTGGCCTTGCTGTCTTAGGAGTGGCAGAGGTTTAGGCGGTAGAAAGGGAAGCAGGAGAGGGAGGCATATCTGGTGTAATTTCATGGAGATACATTGTAATTTCTATCTGACTTTTTGCTTTTCCATGTTTCTAAAAATGTTTCTATATGTTGCCAATCCTTCTTTCACCAATTGCTTTAGTTTCAGTGCCCATATCATAGAAAGGTCCATTGTCATAAAAGAAGGAAAAGAAGTCCTGAATACTCAGAGCCCTTCTGTCAGATTGTCTGATTTCAGTTTGTTTTCTGGTACTGATTTTTCTACATCTTTTTCTCATTGCTGGCACTGGTCCATAAGTTCTCATCTCTATCAAGTTGTCTTCTGTAATTTCCTATGGTATGGTGTTTATTAGCTCTTGAATTTCTCCAAGATCTGTGTCTTCACCCCCCAACTTTTTTGCCATATCCAAAATCTCTTTCATGATTTCATGATTGGTGAAACACAGTTTTCTGCAGCAGATATTGTTTGGGGTTTGATGGCTTTCACGGCTTTTTCTACTAACAATGATAGTAATTTCAATTGTGTAATCCTTCCAGACTTGCATGATTTTCTTTCTATCAGTGCTCTCTTCCATAGTGTTGATAATCTTTTCCATACAGTACTGTGTGTAATTAGCCTTTTAAATGTCCTCATGACACCCTTATCTAGAGGCTAAATTAGAGGCATTGTGTTTGGATGTGAGTAGACTACTTTGATGCCTTTGGTATTGAATTCATAGGGTTCAGGGTGGCCAGCAGCATTGTCCAATATCAAAAGAACTTTGAAAAGTAGTCCCTTACTGGCATGGTACTTCCTGAATTTAGGGACAAGGCATCAATAGAACCAATCCAAAGAAAGGGCTCTCATTGTTTAGGCCATCTTGTGCAACCAAAAGACTGACAGCTGGTATTTATCTTTTCCTTTCAAGGCTTGGCAGTTAGCAGCTTTATAGATCAGGCAGTCCTGATCGTAAGCCCAACTGCATTTGTTAACCAATTTCCTCCTGCTCACTTATCTCACTTGCTAATAATGTCCTATATGGCATTTCTCCCCCCACCCCTGCAGAATAGGGCACTTTCATCTGCATTAAATACTTGTTCAGGCATATATCTTTTCACCTCAATGATTTCTGTAATGGTATCTGGGAACTCATCTACTGCCACATGGTTAGCAGAAGCTGCCTCTCCTGTTAACCTTGACATTTTTTAAGCTAAACCTCTTTCTAAAATTATCAAACCATCCTTGGCTGGCATTAAGTGCTCTAGCTTTAGATCTGTCACCTTCCTTTTGCTTTAAGTTGTCATATAGCTTTTTATGGAATCATATTAGATTCTATAGATATGCCTTTCTTATAGCCATCCTGCACCCACATAAAAGCTTCATTTTCAATGAGATAAAAATATATTTCACAAAAAGCATAAGGTTTTCATGCCTGCTAGTACAGCTGCAGTGAAACCCTCGCGATTTTCATTTTGTTTTTCTTTTTTTCTTTTTCTTTTTTTTTACAGTGGTTCTTACATGGAATTCATTTATCTTAGAATGGTGGGCAACTACAGCCGAAGATCACAATCTTCAGTACATATCAAGCAATTCAACTTTTTCTTGTATGTCATGAAATTTGTCTGCTTCTTGGGAGCACTGCCAACATCACTAATGGCACTTCATATGGGTCTCATAGTGTTATTCAAGGTTTACAGTACTGCAGTAAACACAAAAACTACATGAGAACTGCAAGAGATCACTTTTTATTGCAATATGCAGTTTAGTGGAGGGACAAACTGCTCATGTGGAGATGATTAGCATCATACCGTGTTTTAAGCATATACTTGCAACACTTGAGCTCACCACAATAGCAATAGGAGGTGGCTATGAAATTACAGTAGTTCAGTATGTACTACAGTTAATTTTATGGAGTTATGATTTAATACTGCATCTTTGTTTGTTTACATTTCTCTTGACTGCAAATAGTGCCATATACAGTCTGCAAGTGTATGTGTAAGTTTTGATATTTAAAATAAGTATATTTATATTTTTATACAATGTTATACACACATATGCTGTAGCATCAAGATATAGAAAGCAAAATGTTTTAGACACTGAAAGGGAAATAAGCTGAAACACAATGGTAGAAAGATACTTCAAGTAGACCAAAAAGTAAGAATGAGACGATCTGAATATTTTTCCTTTTATGGATTGTGCTTTTGGCTGAAGTCCAAGATCTCTTCACTTAAGCTAGATCCCAAAGACTTTCTTTTTTTTTTCTAAGAGTTTTATGGTTTTTATGTTTTACATTATTTTTTTAAATCAATTTTGAGCTAATTTTTGTATATGGTGTGAGATTTTTTTTTTTTACTTTTTTTTTTTAAATTTGTTTTTTAACGTTTATTTATTTTTGAGACAGAGAGAGACAGAGCATGAACGGGGGAGGGTCAGAGAGAGGGAGACACAGAATCTGAAACAGGCTCCAGGCTCTGAGCTGTCAGCACAGAGCCCGACGCGGGTCTCGAACTCACGGACCGTGAGATCATGACCTGAGCCGAAGTCAGCCGCTTAACCAACTGAGCCACCCAGGCGCCCCATTTTTTCACTTTTTTAAGATAAAATAAAATTTTAACTTTTGCCCATAGAAACACATGGATATTTTAAATAGCAATAAATGGAATTGATAAGGGTGTAAAAAAGGACACATAGAGTAGTTGGGAATATACATTGATGAAAACAAATGTGATTCAATATTTGCATATCTTGGGATTTATCCAGAGATAAATAATCATAGATATATACAAAAATACATATAGAATAGAGTTGACTGAAGTGTTGTTGCAGGAAAACACTGGAAACAATCTACATGTCTAGTATCAAGATGACTGATTAGTAGAATAAAATACACCAAGTTTAGAATTATGTGTAGTCATGTGAAAATGTTCACAATCTATTAGATGAAAAACAGGTTACAAAACATTAAGCACAATATGTTAATAGTATAGAGATTGCAAGTGATTTTTATTTTCTTCTTTGTGTTTTTTCCTAAATATTAAGTAAAGCATAGAACAGTTTAATGTTTTGTTGTGGTTACTATTTATTACTGTCTTAATTAGTTTTTCTTTCATGACTTTAAAAGTATTGCAGAATTTTAAAGTTGTTTTTATGAAGAGGAAAAGTATATAACAGACTATATCTCTGAGTTTATAATGAAAGTTATTAAAATATATATTAATTTAAATATATACACATAAAACTTTAAGTATAAAATAAATATGCTGCTATGTACTGTAGTAAAAGATTTTTTTATCACTAAATTTTAGGAAAGAAAAAAGATACGAGAAAATTGCCTCATGGTTGCTATTTTTAAGGGAAGAAACCTAATACCTGCAATTTCTTTCTTAGAAAGATAGCTCAGGGCTTATTATTAAAACTAACTACTTTATTACTTAAAAAAAATTTTTAACGTTTGTTTATTTTTGAGACAGAGACAGAGCACAAGCAGGGAGAGGGGCAGAGAGAGAGGGAGACACACAGAATCTGAAATAGGCTTCAGGCTTAGAGCTGTCAACACAGAGCCTGACACAGGGCTTGAACTCATGGACTGCAAGATCATAACCTGAGACCTCAGCTCAACCAACTGAGCCACCCAGGCAACCAACTACTTTATTACTTAAAAAAAAAAAAAATTCTTACTTTATTCAAGCTGAGTCATTGATTCCCTTTTAACTACTGTAACTAAGATTTTAGATTAGCTTCTATTGTATCACTCTATTATGAAGAAGAAAAGTCACTCATTATTTTCATAGCAAAACTGGTGGGGCAAAGGGGCAATGGTACAAGAAATATGCTAAAAATATAGAGGCCCTCAATAAAGAGAAAGATGGTCTATTCCAGTTGTTACAAGAGTACATCTAGGTTATTAAGCAGGTTTACTTTTCATCTTTATTCAAGATAAAGCTACTTTATCAAATTGAGTCATACACTTCATAAGGTAATCCTGATTACCAAATAACTTTTTTCTCTACTGTATCTTTCAAAAAGATAAATACAAAGAAAACATCTCAGATTCTAAGGTGGTTAATGAAGGACTTTGATAGCTAAGTAATTTAAATCTCTGTATAAGTCTATTAAAAGAAAAAATATATCATTGTATGTGTGTATTGTATTTTCTCACAGATGAATGCATACACATATGTTATAAATGAGACAAATAGATTATGTTTCATGATTTCTGTTTTGTAACATGGCCCTAAAATTAAGGAATAAGAATTGTAATGAATAATGTTTGTTTAGAACAGCTTTTCTAATTCTTGAGAGGAAAGGAGGAAAAAAGCAAATTTCAAGGATTTCCATTTCTTATAGATTGGATAATATATAGAATATATTGACAGTATTTTATTGATATATAGAAGTTCATAATACTGTAACAACGCAGTTTATTCATAGATTGAAGTATGTGCTACTACAGGTAGATGTGAAGTAGGCTTATTATTCTTTTGTACACTTAAAATGTTTTAGTGAGTCTAGATCTTTTCAAGGTCCATTTAATACAGAGCCTGTGTGTACTTCTCAGCCATCTTCTTAAAAATGTAGAATTATGCTGGACACTCATGGATATTTAAAAATTGCCTTCTTGGTATGTTTGAAGGGCACATATGAACTAATTATGAGAGTCTGGCAATAAATTATAGTAAATGTCTTCAGTATTAAACATATTGAACTCCATCTAAATGAATCATAAGTTTTTTTTTTCTCTTAGATAATTTCTCAACTTTCTTGACACATCTCTAGTCTCCTTTTTTAGCATTCTCACTATTTTTTTCATATACCATGTGCTGAATTAACTAAAATGAAGACGAATTGTTTCTTAATGCTTTTTCCACTGCCTCCATTTAGAATGCTATGTCCTCAACTTTTCACTACTGTCTTCACTTGTTGAAATTCTGCAACAATAGTGGAATTTTAAATGGAAAAATTTTGTATCTTAGTGTTTATATGTTGAAATTGCATTTTCATTAAATTGGATCAAATGTAAAATAGCTTTCTCTTCCTCTGTATGATCTTAAATAACACTTTTTCCACTCAGTTGTTATGAAATTATACAGAATCATAACGTAAATGAGTTCTACAGAAACTTCTACCATTAGCGTCCAGAAAGTTTTTCAGTAGTGTTACTTATATTTTAAAGATAATTTGCAATCAGAATAATAGGTAAAAACTTTGAGCTTTTCTAAATAGAACAAAAATTACTAATGTTTGAGTATTTATTGCCTTCCTTTTCCCAAGTCCATTAAAAGGATTCTACTTAGTTTCTTTCCTTCCCTTGACTTCTAAAAGGCTTCATTTAAGTCCCAAGCAATTTGGGGATTCTGTTAGTCCAGATGGGAAGGAAAGAAAAGGGTGAGAGAGTAATTTCTGTGGCAGTTTTATAGAGAGGGAATCTGGGGAAACTGGGGTGTGAGGGGAAGGTACATAGAAGAAAGAGGGATATATGTATGTATGTGTGTGTGTGTGTGTGTGTGTGTGTATATATATATATATATATATATATATATATATATATATATATAAAGCTTATTTCTTTATTTTGAGAGAGAGTGCATACACATAAGTGGGGGAGGGGCAGAGAGAGAGGGAGAGAGAGAATCCCAGGCAGGCTCCGTGCTGTCACTCTGGAGCCCAATGCAGGGCTTGATCCCATGAACCGCGAGATCATATTCTGAGCTGAACCCAAGAGTTGGATGCTTAACCAAATGAGCTACTCAGGTGCCCCAGAAAGAAGGATTTTTAAAAGTATTGTTCAAGAAATGACAATAAAGAATGTAAGTTATTATTTTTTTTATTAGAGAGAGAACATGCAAGCAGAGGAGAGGGACAGAGAGAGAAGGAGAGAGAGAATCTTAAGCTGACTCCATGCTCAGTGTGGAGCCCAACACAAGGTTTGATCCCACAATCCTGGGATCATGACCTAAACCGAAATCAAGAGTTGGATGCTCAACCAGCTGAGCCACGAGGTGCCCCAAGAATTTAAGTTATTTTGGGATTAGTTTTCAGTTGCCATCAGGTTCCCCTGATCACAACACAGCTTGATATGAGACAACATGGGTGAAAAATTTAATAAAACTGGGAAGTGTCAACAGTTGTATATTCACAATTGAGATGGGAATATGAGGGCAGGAGAATACAATCTAATCTGCAAGTGGAAGTTACTGCCTTCCACTTTTTTTCCACATTCATTTTTGTTGTTTTTAATTTTTGTTCATCAAGAGATGCTATTTTATTCCATTAAAGAACAAGTTATGTAGCTGATTTGTGATCTACCACTTTTTATCATATGAATAACAATTACACTTATTTTTTCTCCTCTGGGGCATTGAATTTTATGTTGGCTTGGGGGAAAGGAACATAAGAAGGAGAAGTGGAGTAAAATTTGATCCAGTATGTCTTTCACTATGAAACAAACTTGGCAAATTCATAGTTTTTCTCTTTTTGACCTATCCTCCATCATATTTTACTTTATACTGTTAGCTAAAGTTTCTTTTTTAGTTTGTCAGTTCCTCTTACTGGAAATGCAGGAAACTGTCTTTAAAGTAACCACATGTTAGATCAAGTTCTTCAAGATTTTAATGATATCAATCAACTTGGCAGTTGTTTTTTTCTCTTTTAGCCTTATTTATTGTCTTAATACTCTAAATTTATCAAGGCACAACTGGTAAAAAGATTCCTAGAATATCCTTGACATAATAACTTGTAAGAGAATGGTCTTCAGTATTATCTGTATATGTAGTATAACCATAACATCACATCCTGTTGCTATACATAAGTTTCCAAAACTAAAGGAAAAAGGAAGAAAAATGTTTATAGACTATCACTGACACCTCATATATTTTTTAAAGAATATTCTTTTATTTGACTGGGTTCTTTCATTAGCAACATTTTTGGCATCATCTAGTTTAAAACACCTGACGTTACTTTAGAGCAGAATTAATTGGTCATGTAGGAAAAATGATCTCTTGGGGCTTTTCAGATGGAATCTACAATGTAAGACCCATCTTTCATAGATTAGACAGATGGATTATCAATGTTTTGTTTACATTCTATGAAAACAGAAATTGGAAAAAGTAAATTGAAAATGTAGAGGTTCCACATTCAGTTCTTCTAATTCAGTTCTGCTTTTTTCATTGGTAAAATGATTTTGTAAATGACATTAGCTATCATTAGCACTCAAATTATTTCATGAACAAAATGAAATCTCAGATTTAGTAGTTAGATAGTTGAGTTCAGAACTGTATACACAACTGATGGCTTTTTCTGGAAAAATACATTAGTTGGAAACTACCTGTGCCTTGTTTTCTTGCAGGGAACAAGTCACAAGACAGTGGCATAGCAGAAATGGAAGAACTTCCAGTACCACATAACATCAAAATAAGCAACATTACATGTGACTCATTCAAGATTTCATGGGAAATGGATTCAAAGTCAAAGGACCGTATTACACACTATTTCATTGACCTCAATAAGAAAGAGAACAAGAACTCCAATAAATTTAAACACAAGGTAAAACCTTAACACACACTTATATTCATTTGCATCTTAAAAACTTTATAAATATGAGGACATTTTAAAAGGAATAATGTTCTATTAATTACTTACATGATGTGTTTGACATTGGAAGAATAAAAATTACATGTCAGTTTAAAATTCTATTCTAAGAGATTTTTTTAGGAAAATGAAATGTCAAGTATACTATTAAAATACACTTTTTCCCAGAAAAGGTAAAATCATGACTCTCATATAGACATAAAAATGAACATGTGTTAAAGATTTAACTTACTAATTAACTGCTGAGGTGTTTCAAAGGATAATCCAAAGAATGTACACAGTTATGGATCAGAATACTGAAATAAATGTATAAGTAGAGGCAAAACTGGTTTGGGGTCATGACGGAGTAAGGGCCAGAAGAGAGAATTGGACAAAATTCGTTTGCATGTATTTAGACAAGAATATCTACAAATTACAGTGTTATAAAATAGCTTCCACAGAATCAGAAGAAGATAGCCAGAAGAGTACACTATAAGCAATGCATAGTCTTCATTGAAGCACACATTTTTCCCTATAATAACTTCCAAAAGAGGAATTTTATGTAGCTTATAAACTTTAGGGTATTTGTAAAATACTTTAGGGCTGAAAATTGCTTTATTTATTCTATTTTATGGTTTGAAAATACAAATCAACCGTTAAATGTCTTAGACATGTAACACCTTTCTGATATTTATTCTTATAACAGTCTACTTACCACATATCTATTCTGATACATGTCTCCCTACATAGACATCAGAGGTAGTATAGAGAGAAAAATATTTATCTGGTTTAAGTATTCTTATGTTTCAGTATTTTTACTGATGAAAACTGGTCTTTTTTTAAATATTGATACTAAGTTTTAACTCAGCAAATATTTTGGAAGAGCTGTCTTATCTTGTCTGGAAATTATGCCTTTTACCAAATGCAGTTATATACACTGATGATAAATGAGAATTATATGTACAGATAAGTGTGAGAGAACAAGATCGATAAGTCATTGTTCTAACCATGTTCCGAGTTTGATTATGCTTTATGGTTATGGATACTCTCTTTGCTGACATTTGCCTTCTTGAAGTAGTTTTGAAATATTCCCTTGAAGTATCTTTGAAATACTTAATGTGAAATGATGATTAGGTCAAGATTTGACCCACTTTTCTTTATTCCATACTTAGAAAAACATGTCTTTGGAAATGTAGTGAATATTCAACTAGCAAGTTTAATTACCTTATTAATCATTGTTTGGAAATATCTAAACATTTCTATGACACATAAGCTCCATACTTGAATATAGCTGAAACAGATATCACCTCTTTTGTATATAAAATGGATTAATTTATCTTAAAATAGCTGTTTTTAAAATGTGCTCTCCCTTCACATATAAAATATTTAGTAATGGGCTACTCTGGTAAAACTGATTGGTAGTATAAATTAAACAAATATATTTTAAAATACAAAATCATTGAATTTTATTTCTGTCATGTTTGGAATTTTAGAGGTTTTTGTTTTGTTTTATCATTTAGTATTAGAATATTGTGTTTTAAGGTGCACATATAAGGAGTATACAGAGAAGAACAAGACTCAAGAAAACAGGAACCTAAGTACATTTATGTCATTAATTAGCTGTATGACCTTGGGTATGTCTCTTGATCAAGTTGGGCCTTATTTTTTACATCTGGAGAATAAGAGATTTGAATATAATTGTTAAATATCTTTAAAAATGAAAATTCTGTCATCAGCCAGGAATTTAATAAATTCCTCCAAATTGTTTATAATTGATTCAAGTTATACTGCTAAATTAACTGATTTCTTCCCTCCCTTCTTTCCTACCTTCCTTCATTCCCCTTTCCTATTTTTCTGTCTTTTTGTCTTAGGATGTTCCAACAAAATTGGTGGCAAAAGCTGTTCCCTTGCCAATGACTGTCCGTGGACACTGGTTTTTGAGCCCAAGAACTGAGTATACAGTCGCAGTGCAGACTGCCTCAAAACAGGTTGATGGTGATTATGTTGTGTCTGAATGGAGTGAAATTATAGAATTCTGCACAGCAGGTAAGAGAACAGAAAAATACAGAAAAGTATTTAATATTTAATAAATATACAGAAAAATATTTAATAGTTCCTAAAAAGCTAATTACATATTTAAAATATTTTTAATTAGAAGGTGATATGAACTGCATTGATTATGTTTGCATTGCCAGTAGCACTGTGTAACAGAACAAACTATGCTGTATTGGTTGGAGTGATCTGAGATGGCATTAAATCAGTTCTTTTCTGCATAGTTTGATTTTTCAAAATAAAAACTTTGCAAATAAAACTGGTGTAGTTTGAAAATATACTCAGCATATTTTAAGCTTTGTTTTGAGAGAGAGTTATTTTTTTTTAATTTTATCACAGATACTGAAACAAGGAAGCCAGGAACATCTTTCTGTAACTTAGGGAAATGAATGCAGATCTTAATGACTATACCTAACAGAAATGTTACTCGATTTTTCACTTGAATGCTGAAAATTTGTATCTAAACTAGTGTCCTGTGTGTGTGTGTGTGTGTGTGTGTGTGTGTGTGTGTCTGCTTCATTAGAAAGTACCTCATAGCCATTTGGCCTTCAGATATCTGATGTGGAGAGCCCATCCCCTTTGATCTTGAACTATAATTTAATATTCCATTAGATGGAAATGTTACCATTCATCTCATTCATTTACCTGTTTATTCATTCATTTAAGAAACAAATATTTAGTGCACACTTAAATAGGTGTTGAAGTGGTACAAAAATATCTCTACCTGAATACATCTGTCATCCTCTCCTTGTTTCTTAGAATGGGGCTTTGTTTCCTCTTTGTACAGGTGATTGTTTCCTCTGAAAATTTGTAGAGAGAGGCTAAATGTTTTATCAACATAAAGGAGCTTGAAGAAAGAAGTCTTAAAAATTTGCCTCAACTATTGTAGGTTGCTTAGAAATTTTCCACAGCTGAGGCATCCTTCAGATAAATCAGCTTCCCCCCACCATAGCCTCACACATGCATTATTTTCCCCCTGTAGCCTCACTCAGTACATACTTAGCTACAGTACATGCATACATACTCAGTACATACTCTCACTATCTTGTGTTTTTCTTAAACTCAGTGTAAAATGTTTCCTATGGTATGTTAAATGGATAAAATTTTAATTCTGTGTGATTTTGATTTTATCTTCAACTTTTTTATTAGGAAGTTGCTAAGGATTATAACATCCTTGATTGCTAAGGATTTCAGTCTTTGAGAGCAAGGAAAATAATATCTCTCTGGTACCGTATTTCTTATCAAAGATACTAATTATAAGATCCACCATTTTATATATCACTAAGGAAAAATACTACCAATTAAACTATGAGACAGTATTTTCATATCACAGCTATTGTAAGACTCATGTCAGAGAAGCTAAATGTGAAGAAAATACATTTTCAGAGGCACCTGGCTGGTTCAGTTGGTTGAGCATCCAACTCTTGATTTCAGCTCAGGTCGTGATCTTATGGCCATGATATTCAGCCTGCTTAAGATTCTCTCCCTCTTTCCCACTGCCCTTCCCTGCTTGCATGCATGCATGTGCACTCGTTCTCAAAATATAAAAATAAATAAACAAATAAAACTTAATACAAATGGCTCTCAAAAACTTAAGAAATACATTCTGGAATAGATGAAATATGCTATTAATTATAGTTAAGTTATCAGTAATGGAACAGTTGATTTTTATATTGTATTAATAGTGAGTAACATTAATAGTAAAGAATTCTCATTGACATAACTTTTATATATATTTGATGTGTTATATTGGAATTAATATATCCCCTCAGTTTTATTCCTGAATTAAAATTTCTCTTTGGAGTCTACCTCATGTTTACTCTTTTTACTGCATTTCTTTCCCCTTACTTTCATTGTCTCCTACCAGGGAAATTTAATCTAAGTGAGACCCATAAGTAAGAGACACAGTCTTTTTTGACATTGTTTTAATACATGTTATTTTCCATAGGACTGCAGTAAACAAAATTATAGTATTTGTCCAATAAAAAGAGCTATAATTTACCTGCTAAAATCCCCATTTGACATTAGGGAAAAGTGTGAAATGTTTCTTCTTTAGCTTAAGGAAAACTTTTGGCATTTCCAGTTCAGAAATACCTATCTGTCTATAGATGCATACACATTCACTCTATCATAATTCACCCTTTTATAATCTACTTAACATTATGAGTACATGTTTTATTTCTATGTGTATTAAGGAAAACCTATGTCTTCTTACTTTCATTTAGAGTGGTCTCCCTGTTGCTCTTTTACTTAACTACATCTCATAACTCTTCTAAGGAGGTTATGGGTGAATAATAAAATGCCAGCTTTTAAATGTACCACGATAGTTTTCTACAAATTTTTTTGCATTTTTAATTTCTATGAGTAAAATTTAAAGGGAACTTAAGCTGTTTAAAGCTCATTGTTTCAGTTTTATCAAAATAATTTAGAGACTTTTACCTAAGCTTTATCAATAACCTTGACTCTGTAAATTTTGAGGAAGCTTTTTGTATAAATTGTCTTTTAATCTGGATAGCTAATCTATTCAGCATTTATTGAGTGCATACTGTGTGCTAAGCACAGTGCAAAATATTGAAGTAAAACAAAATAGAATGCTACCAACTAATCTACTTCTAGTCTAGTCTATGTCAGAGATAAAACCTTGTGCTTACCTCATAATAAGTCACACTTGTTTATATATTTATGTGTAAATTTAGACGGAGTTCTTTGAGAGGAAGAATATTCCTTTTGATCTTGTAACCTGATCATTTAATTTGCATGGTGCCTTCTACATCATATGTTCTAATCTAAAATGTTTGTCAGCCAGTAAAGCAGTCAGTAACAAACTGTGCTGCCATGAACAGTTCAACTAGGTTGCTTTTATTTGGAAAGTCTTATAATCGTTATAGACAAAATTTTTGCTTAGATTCTGGTAGAGGAGTTTGATAACAGTCCCCAGTTTTCAAAACAAAAAGTTGATGAAAAGATCAAATGACTTGGAGAGAAGCTTTAGATTTTCAAGAGTCCTGTGTACCTGCAAACCACCAACTAGAAGCCAGAAGACTAGTCTAAATTACTAGATATATGAACATTTGGTGAATCAAACTGTGATAAGCCTCAATTTCTGCAGTCAATAAATGGTCATATATAATCTACCTTGCTAACCTCATAGATTTAAAGAGTAAATTAAATGAGCATTATTATTGCTACTCCTTTAAATTTATTTGCTACTTATTGCAGGTGAGAAACTTCTTATATTTGACTTTTCAGTTGATTAAAGAAAATTTAGTACCTAGTATGGTGCCAATTGACATTACTTGGGTTGTGCAGAGTCTGCATTCCTTACTTAATATTTTTGCTTCAGGATCTTTAATTTCAGAGAGTGAAACAAATGCATGGGTATCCAGAAAACAAAATAAAACAAATACATTTTTGTAGAAAGAAAAATGTCCCACAGAAAGACAATGAATGTTTTTTTTCAGTGCAATTTCCTATTTAAGATAAATTTCCTAAAGTTGATTTTAATAATCTCCAATTTATTAAACATGTAGTTGACACCTTTGGTAATATATTTTTAGTAAGAGAATTTTTTGTTGTTATTTTCAGACTATTCAAAAGTTCATCTAACACAGCTGTTGGAGAAGGCTGAAGTGATTGCAGGACGGATGCTTAAATTTTCTGTTTTTTATCGTAACCAACACAAAGAATATTTTGACTATATTCGGTAAGAATAATATATATATATATATATATATATATATATATATACACACACACACACACACATACATATATACATATATAGTGATTTTCTTGACTAAGTGCCATTCCAAGTTCTAGGCTCAGGTTTCCCTTGAGTCTAGTTCTGTGAAATACTAATTCTAGTTTCCTTTCAAAATGATTAATTATACTCTTTTATTTTCCAGAATAATTGAGTAGAAAAATTCAGATTGTGGGATTTTTTTTCACTGTACTTACATTCATTTCTGTAATCATTTGTAATATCAATTCTTGTCAATTTAAGTAGAAGGTCTTAAAGCTCAAGGGCTTAGACTGTTGACCTTTCATGTACAAACTCTTCTAAATATATATCAACTCACCTAAATATTCTCTTCTTGTAGATAGCTTTAGGATATTGGAAATGAAGGGCTGAAAGGTAACATTCATTAAATATGGTGAATCTCGTGGGATTTTCAGGCTTCTAAGTGGAGATCTCTCAGCCATTATCTTGAATTAATTATTCATGAGGACAGTCTGCTGTGTTTACTTTTGAAGTCTGGTGTTCAAGTAGTATTTTGAAGATAGCCTATATTTACCTTGGGAAGCGGTTTCTGGAAATTCAAAAGAAATCCATACTAGAGGGAGTTTTAATACTTAACAATCCTTTTGTATTTGTTTGTTTGTTTTTTTTTTTTTCAACGTTTATTTATTTTTGGGACAGAGAGAGACAGAGCATGAACGGGGGAGGGGCAGAGAGAGAGGGAGACACAGAATCGGAAACAGGCTCCAGGCTCTGAGCCATCAGCCCAGAGCCCGACGCGGGGCTCGAACTCACGGACCGCGAGATCGTGACCTGGCTGAAGTCGGACGCTTAACCGACTGCGCCACCCAGGCGCCCCATCCTTTTGTATTTGTAGAAGAAATTTTCAGGACACTAAACAGAGAGATGTAGGTTTTAAAATAAGACTAAGACTTTTAAAATGATAAATGCTATGTAGGTTCTAAACCTTTTACATAATAATCTCTATAATGTATCATTTTAAAAGCCTTGGTCTCACTTTAAACTTTAAGTTGTTAGGGATTGTATATGAAAAAGTTAGGAAGTTTTGTTGTTATTTATTAGCTTCATACTTTTATAGTTTTCTTAAATCAAAATCATGATTTTAGATTTAAACCTGCTCCAAGCTGTGGAAAAATTCAAAGGGAATCAGAGAGAGAGGTAAATTTAGGCATCTGATTTCATTAAATGAAATACTTTGGAGTATCATGGTTTTTTTGATGCTGAAAACCATTCCTGCTTAATACTTGAATATCTTCTAAACACAGAGTTTAGCTCATAATTCTTTTAGCTGGTAAATTATTTACCCTTGAGTGTATATAATTCATGATGGATGCCATTTACCTAATTTAGAGAGTACAAACACAAATATAACACAAATTATTGTACCTGTCAATTGTGAATGGGAATGACCATATGTATTCAACAAGAAAGGTTTTCTTTAAGCATAAAACCAGAAAACAAAAATGATCTACTATTGCTATTTTCCCTAATAAGAAATACATCAATATAATATCTTTGGTACTGTTTAAATTCTTAGAATATTGCCAATGTCTATTGTAGGTGGCCACTGGAGGTCAGTATTTCCTTGATTTTCTCTGCCCTTTGGGTGAAAACTAGCCTGTTTTCAGGTCCTTAGATACTAAAATTTACACCACCTGTTTGCAAAAATTCTTCCAAAAAGGAAAAAAAAATGATAAAGACAACCTGGAAAAAGTCATTGTATATATTGTATAATTGATTCCAACCTACTGGTACAAAAGATCTATTTACTAACAAGGAATTTTCCCTTTTTGGAGTTTCCATGACAGTTTTAAAATCCATGTAAATTATATCCTGATGCAGTATATATAAATAAATATACTTCCCAAGGCATTGGGTACAGTTGTTCAACATTGCTTTCTTAAAACACTTTATTGAAAAAATAGTAAACATTAGCTTCAATGAACCTTGATTTTCTTTTTAGGTAATGAACTCTAATCAGGACCCACTTCCTTTATCACAAACCATTTAAAATGTCATCTTGTTAATCACAGTGCTTGAATAGAAATGAACCATTTACTTATCTGACTAAATGATTTCCAAGTCATTATAAATGATGAAAAAGCATTAAGTAAATTCTGACTCATATGGATTGAGCTCATTTTGATCTCTTTCTCTAGAAGTAAATTCCTAAGTGAATCTTGCTTTCCCTTACCCCAGATCAAAATATCACTTTCTCTCTTACTCCTTCAAGTTCATTAGGTAGCCTCATATGTAGATAGATGTAGGGATTCCCGGTGCTTTTAGGTGCTAGATTGTATATGCCCAAAGTTGATGCCTGTCACTAATACATTTCTCCTAGTCCAAGTTCTTAACTCTATATTTCTGATGCTATTTTTTCATTAATTGAGTTTATAGATTCATGTTGGACACATATCATATTGATACTCAGTTTCTGTTAGTGACAATGTAACAAGGGTAAGAATTTTGAGCCAGGACAAGATGGAGTGGACACCCTTCTCCCTATTTTTCCTGCTAAGTATGACTAAAAACTCTGGACTTTGTATGTAAAAGAAACATAAGAATCTGAAAGGTGGAAGAAGACTGAAAAGTAGAGAGAAGATAAACCAGTTAGGGACTGAGGGACTCAAGGGACAACACAGTGATGAGTTCCCTTAGTTTTCTTTTTAGCTCTTATATTCCAGACTGAGTGCTAAAGAAGCCAGAAACCCCAAAATGCTGATGGGCATAAACCAAAAAAACAAAACAAAACAAAACAAAATAAAAACAAAAACTATCAAAATTCAGAAAGTCTCCTTTATTAACCCAAATGACTAGGAAAGAAATAGACTTGAATACACAAAGCTTTTAGACAGTAATTGCCCTACTTCAGTCAAACACCATGGGGGATAATTTTTTTTTCCATTCTCATCAGCCAAAGCCAAGTAGGGATGCTTCCACCTTCTCCCACCTGTAAGGAAGCACCCTCCCTCCTCTTCCATCCCCTACTGGAGTGATGTCAGAGAAAGTTCAATGGGAAACTGGGACTTATACCCCCCCCACCAGTGGCAATGTGGTACCTCTCACCTTCCCTACTGGGGTGGTATCACCCCAGTCCTACCAGAAACCAGGACTTTTCACTGCAGCCCAGGAATAAGGTTTGCCTCTGCATATCAGTGAAGGCCATGTACAGAGCAGTACTGAGACAACTTCTCCCTCTCCCAGGTATATTGTATTAGCAGAAGCCTCGTGAAAGCCTCTACTCTTAGTCTGCCCAGTAGTCATCTCCTTCCGTGTATCATTGAGGTTGACTGGGAATCCTAGACGTTTCTCTCCTAACAGCAATGAAGTGACACTCGTCCACTTCTTCTTCTGATACATAGCCAAAAGAGGCCTGCTGAAATAACTAGATTTAAATAAGACCCAGCGTTATAACCTAATCCTCCAAAAGTCCAAGATAAAATTGAAATCCACTGATGGTCCCAAGAATCAGGAAAATCTTAACTTGAATGAGAAAAGCTGATCAACAGACATCAATGACAAGATAACACAGATTTTAGCATTATCTGACAAGGATTTTCAAAAAGCTAACATAAAAAATTTTCAATAAGGAATGACAAATGTACTTAAAACAAATAGAAACAACAAAGAACTAGCAGATATAAAGAACTAAATGGATATTGTAGAACTGAAAAAAAACCTGTAAGTAAAAACTTAGTGGATAGACTCCATAACAAAATGAAGAGGACAAAGGAAAGAATCCATAAGCTTGAAGATAGAACAATAGAAATTATCCAAACTGAATTAAGAGAAAATTAATTGAAAAAAAAAAAAGAGCATAGCTTCACAGACACGTAGGACTATAGTATCTAATATCTAATACTAATATATAGTATACTAATATACTAATATAATATACTATACTAATATATAGTATCTAATATCTAATACTCATTAGAGTCGAAAAGAAAGAAGGAAGAGGGTGGAGCTAAGAAAATATGCAGAGAAAAAAATAGTTGATATGTTTCCAAATTTGGCAAAGGACAGAAACCTAAAGATTAAAAAAGCTAAGTAAATCCCAAATAGGATAAACCAAAATAAATCTGTTCCAAGACACTTTATAAACTCTTGAAAATTGAAGATAAAACAATTGAAGATAAAACAATCCTCTAAGTTGATCAGAGCCAAAAAAGATACCTCATCTATAGAGGAAAAACAATTTGAATAACATCATCATTGGAAACCATGTAGACCAGAAAGAAGTGACACAATATTTCTAAGTTCTGAAAGAGGACTGTCAACCCAGAACCCTATATTTAGTGAAAATACCATTCAAGAATAAAGGGGAATCAAGACATTCTCAGATGAAGGAAAATTAAGGGGAATTTGTCACCAGCATATCTACCCTTAAAAGAATGACTAAAAGAAGTTTAGTATTTTATTTTGTTTTTTGTTTTATTTTATTTTATTAATTTATATATTTATTTTATTTTATTTTATTTTTTATTTTATTTTTTTATTCATCATGATAAGTATACTCTTTAATCCCATCCCCTATATCTTCCATCCTCCCACTGACCTGGCCTCTGGTAACCATCAGTTGTTCTCTATAGTTACGAGTCTGTTTCTTGGTTTGTCTCTCTCTTTTGTACTTTGCTCGTTTGTTTTGTTTCTTAACTATCACCTGTATGAAATCATATGTTATTTGTCTTTCTCTGATTGACTTATATCATTTAGCTTTATATTTATACTCTCTAGTTTTACTCATGTTGCACATAGAAAGATTTCATCCTTTTTTTGCTAAGTAATATTCCATTGCATACACCATATATACCACATCTTTTTGATCCATTCATCAGTCAACAGACACTTGAAGCTGCTTCCATACTTGGCTATTATAAATAATGCTGCAGTAAACATAGAGGTTCTTGTATCCCTTTGAATTAGGATTTTTGTATTTGGGTAAATACCCAGTAGTGAAATTCTGGAATCATAAGGTAGTTCTATTTTTAACTTTTTGAGGAATCTCTATACTGTTTTCTACATTGGCTATACTAATTTGCATTCCCACCAATAGTGTAAGAGGGTTCCTTTTTCTCCATATCCTTGCCAACATTTGTTTCTTATGTTATTGATTTTAGCCATTCTGACAGGTGTGAAGTAATATCTTATTGTAGTTTTGATTTGCATTTTCCTGATGATAAGTGATGTTGAACGTGTTTTCATGTGTCTATTGGTCAACTGGATGCCTTCTTTAGAGAAATGTCTGTTCTTTTGCCTATTTTTAACTGGATTGTTTGGGTTTTTGGTGTTGAGTTGTATAAGTTCTTTATATATTTGGATACTAACCCTTTATTGCATATGTCACTTGCAAATATCTTCTCCCATTCCATAGGTTGTCTTTTCATTTTGTTGATTGTTTCCTTCACTGTTCAGAAGCTTTTTATTTTTATGTAGTCCCAATAGTTTATTTTTGCTTTTATTTCCTCTGCCTCAGGAGACATATCTAGAAAAATGTTTCTATGGCCAATGTCAGAGAAATTACTGCCTGTGCTCTCTTTTAGAATTTTCATGATTTGTGGTCTCACAGTTAGGTCTTTGAGTTTATTTTTGTGTATAGTGTAATAAAGTGACCCAGTTTTATTGTTTTGCATGTAGTTTCCCAGCACCATTTGTTGTAGAGACTTTTTCCCATTGGATAGTGTTCCCTCTTTTGTCAAAGATAAGATTAATCTATGTACTTGTGGGTTTACTTCTGGGGTTTCTATTCTGTTCCATTGATCTATGCATCTGTTTTTGTTCCAGTACCAAAATGTTTTCATTATTACTACTTTCTAATACAACTTTAAATCTGGAATTATGATAGCTCCAGCTTTGTTTTCCAAGACTCCTTTGGCTATTTGAGGTCTTTTATAGTTCTATACAAATTTTAGAATTGTTTGTTCTAGTTTTACAAAAAGTGCTGTTGGTATTTTGATAGGGATTGCATTAAATTTGTAGATTGCTTTGGGTAGTATAGACATTTTAACAATTGTTCTTCTAACCCATAAGCATGGAATGTCTTTCCATTTCTTTGTGTCATCTTGAATTTTTTTCATCATTGTTTTATAGTTTTTAAAGTACAAGTCTTTCACATCTTTGGCTAAGTTTATTCCTAGATATTTTATTGCTTTTGGTGAAATTGTATATGGGATTGTTTTCTTAATTTCTCCTTCTTCTGTTTCATTATTAGTGTGTAGAAATGCAGTGGATTTCTGTACATTGATTTTGTATCCTGTGACTTTACTGAATTCATGTATCAGTTCTAGTAGGTTTTTGGTGGAGTTAATACGATTTTTGTTTGTTTATTTATTTTTTGAGAGAGAGAGCACACAGGAAGAGCAGAGAGAGAGGGCGAGAGAGAGAAAATCCCAAGTAGGCTCTACACTGTCAGTGCACTGCCAGTGCAGACACTGACAGTGCAGAGCCTGATGTGGGGCTCAAACCCATGAACCGTGAGATCATGACCGGAGCCGAAACCAGGAGTTGGACACTTAACCGACTGATCCATCCAGGTGCCTCATTTAGGGTTTCCATATATAGTATCATGTAATCTGCATATAGTGAGAGTTTTACTTCTTCCTTACCAATTTGGATATTATGTTGTTTGATTGCTGTAACTAAGACTGACTTCCAGTTCTATGTTGAATAAAAGTGGTGAGAGTGGACATCCTTGTCTTATTCCGGACCTTAGGGGGAAAACTTGGGTTTGATATTCTCTGTGGATTTTTTATATAAATGTGGGCTTTTCATTTATTATGTGGCAGTGTGTTCTCTCTAAACCCACTTTGTTGAGGGTTTTTATCATGAAAGGATGTTGTTATTGTCAAATGCTTTTTCTGCATCTATTGAAATGATCAGATGGTTCTTATCTTTTCTCTTATTGATGTGACACATGATGTTGATTTTTGTATGAATATTAAACCCTTGTATCCTGGGAATAAATCCAACCTGACTGTGGCATGAACTTTTTAAATCTATTGTTGGATTTGATTTGCTGATATTTTGTTGAGAATTTTTGTTTCTATATTCCATAGAGATGTTGCCCTGTAGTTTTCTTTTTTTGTGATGTCTTTATCTGATTTTGGTATCAGGGTGATACTAGTCTTGTAGAATGAATTTGTAAGTTTTCCTTCCTCTTGTATTTTTTGGAGTAGTTTGAGAAGAATGGGTATTAACTCTTCTTTAAATGTTTGGTAGAACTTCTCTCTGAAGTTGTCTAGTCCTGGACTTTTGTTTTTTGAAAGTTTTTTTGATTATCATTTTGACTTCATTGTTGGTAATAGGTCTGTTCAAATTTTCTATTTCTTCTTGCGTTAGCTTTTGTACGTTATATGTTTCTAGGAATTTATCCATTTCTTGCAAGTTGTCCAGTTTGATGGCATATAAGATCTTTTACAGTTGTTTGTATTTCTGTGGTGTTGGTTGTTATTTCTCCTCTTTCATAAATAATTTTGTGTATTTGGATCCTCTCTTTTTTTAATGAGTATTGCTAGAGGTTTATCAATTTCGTTAATCTTCTCAAAGAACCACCTTCTGGTTTCATTGATATGTTCTATTGTGTTTATTTAGTTTCTTATTTTTTCTATATATATGAAATTTATTGTCAAATTGGTTTCCATACAACACCCAGTGCTCATCTCAAAAAGTGTCCTCCTCAATACCCATCACGCACCCTCCCCACCCTCCAACCCCCCATCAGCCCTCAGTTTGTTCTCACTTTTTAAGAGTTTTTTATGCTTTGGCTCTCTCCCACTCTAACCTCTTTTTTTTTTTTTTTTTTTTTTTCCCTTCCCGTCTTCCATGGGTTTCTGTTAAGTGTCTCAGGATCCACATAACAGTGAAAACATGTGGTATCTGTCTTTCTCTGTATGGCTTATTTTACTTAGCATCACACTCTCCAGTTCCATCCACGTTGCTACAAAGGGCCATATTTCATTCTTTCTCATTGCCACGTATACTCCATTGTGTATATAAACCACAGTTTCTTTATCCATTCATCAGTTGATGGATGTTTAGGCTTTTCCATAATTTGGCTATTGTTGAGAGTGCTGCTATAAACATTGGGGTACAAGTGCCCCTATGCATCAGTACTCCTGTGTGCCTTGGGTAAATTCCTAGCAGTGCTATTTCTGGGTCATAGGTTAGAACTATTTTTAATTTTTTGAGGAACCTCCACACTGTTTTCCAGAGTGGCTGCACCAGCTTGCATTCCCACCAACAGTGCAAGAGGATTCCCGTCTCTCCACATCCTCGCCAGCATCTATAGTCTCCTGATTTGTTCATTTTGGCCACTCTGACTGGCATGAGGTGATATCTGAGTGTGGTTTTGATTTGTAATTCCCTGATGAGGAGCGACGTTGAGCATCTTTTCATGTGCCTGTTGGCCATCCGGATGTCTTCTTTAGACAAGTGTCTATTCATGTTTTCTGCCCATTTCTTCAGTGGATTATTTGTTTTTTGGGTGTGGAGTTTGGTGAGCTCTTTATACATTTTGGATACTAGCCCTTTGTCCAATATGTCATTTACAAATGTCTTTTCCCATTCCGTTGTTGCCTTTTAGTTTTGTTGGTTGTTTCCTTTGCTGTGCAGAAGCTTTTTATCTTCATAAGGTCTCAGTAGTTCATTTTTGCTTTTAATTCCTTGCCTTTGGGGATGTGTCAAGTAAGAAATTGCTACGACTGAGATCAGAGAAGTCTTTTCCTGCTTTCTCCTCTAGTGTTTTGATGGTTTCCTGTCTCACATTCAGGTCCTTTATCCATTTTGAGTTTATTTTTGTGAATGGTGTGAGAAAGTGGTCTAGTTTCAACCTTCTGCATGTTGCTGTCCAGTTCTCCCAGCACCATTTGTTAAAGAGACTGTCTTTTTTCTATTGGATGTTCTTTCCTGCTTTGTCAAAGATTAGTTGGCCATACGTTTGTGGGTCTAGTTCTGGGGTTTCTATTCTATTCCATTGGTCTGTGTGTCTGTTTTGGTGCCAATACCATGCTGTCTTGATGATGACAGCTTTGTAGTAGAGGCTAAAGTCTGGGATTGTGATGCCTCCTGCTTTGGTCTTCTTCTTCAAAATTACCTTGGCTATTTGGGGCCTTTTGTGGTTCCAAATGAATTTTAGGATTGCTTGCTCTAGTTTTGAGAAGAATGCTGGTGCAATTTTGATTGGGATTTCATTGAATGTGTAGATAGCTTTGGGTAGTATTGACATTTTGACAATATTTATTCTTCCAATCCATGAGCATGGAACGTTTTTCCATTTCTTTATATCTTATTCAATTCCCTTCATGAGCTTTCTATAGTTTTCAGCATACAGATCTTTTACATCTTTGGTTAGATTTATTCCTAGGTATTTTATGCTTCTTGGTGCAATTGTGAATGGGATCAGTTTCTTTATTTGTCTTTCTGTTGCTTCATTGTTAGTGTATAAGAATGCAACTGATTTCTGTACATTGGTTTTGTATCCTGCAACTTTGCTGAATTCATGTATCAGTTCTAGCAGACTTTTGGTGGAGTCTATTGGATTTTCCATGTATAATATCATGTCATCTGCAAAAAGTGAAAGCTTGACTTCATCTTTGCCAATTTTGATGCCTTTGATTTCCTTTTGTTGTCTGATTGCTGATGCTGGCACTTCCAACACTATGTTAAACAACAGCAGTGAGAGTGGGCATCCCTGTCATGTTCCTGATCTCAGGGGGAAAGCTCTGTTTTTCCCCATTGAGGATGATATTTATTAGGTATGGGCTTTTCAAAAATGGCTTTTATGATGTTTAAGTATGTTCCTTCTATCCGGACTTTCTCGAGGGTTTTTATTCAGAAAGTGCTGAATTTTGTCAAATCCTTTCTCTGCATTGATTGACAGGATCATATGGTTCTTATCTTTCTTTTATTAATGTGATGTATCACGTTGATTGATTTGCGAATGTTGAACCAGCCCTGCATCCCAGGAATGAATCCCACTTGATCATGGTGAATAATTCTTTTTATATGCTGTTGAATTCGATTTGCTAGTATCTTATTGAGAATTTTTACATCCATATTCATCAAGGATATTGGCCTGTAGTTGTCTTTTTTTACTGGGTCTCTGTCTGGTTTAGGAATCAAAGTAATACTGGCTTCATAGAATGAGTCGGGAAGTTTTCCTTCCCTTTCTATTTCGTGGAATAGCTTGAGAAGGATAGGTATTATTTCTGCCTTAAACGTCTGGTAGAACTCCCCTGGGAAGTGATCTGGTCCTGGACTCTTATTTGTTGGGAGATTTTTGATAACTGATTCAATTTCTTCGCTGGTTATGGGTCTGTTCAAGCTTTCAACTTCCTCCTGATTTTGGAAGTGTGTGGGTGCTTAGGAATTTGTCCATTTCTTCCAGGTTGTCCAGTTTGTTGGCATACAATTTTTCATAGTATTCCCTGATAATTGCTTGTATCTCTGAGGGATTGGTTGTAATAATTCCATTTTCATTCATGATTTTATCTATTTGGGTCATCTCCCTTTTCTTTTTGAGAAGCCTGGCTAGAGGTTTATCAATTTTGTTTATTTTTTCAAAAAAACAATTCTTGGTTTCGTTGATCTGCTCCACAGATTTTTTAGACTCTATATTGTTTATTTCTGCTCTGATCTTTATTATTTCTCTTCTTCTGCTGGGTTTAAGCTGTCTTTGCTGCTCTGCTTCTATTTCCTTTAGGTGTCCTGTTAGATTTTGTATTGGGGATTTTTCTTGTTTCTTGAGATAGGCCTGGATTGCAATGTATTTTCCTATCAGGACTGCCTTTGCTGCATCCCAAAGCGTTTGGATTGTTGTATTTTCATTTTCGTTTGTTTCCATATATTTGTTAATTTCTTCTCTAACTGCCTGGTTGACCCACTCATTCTTTAGTAGGGTGTTCTTTAACCTCCATGCTTTTGGAGGTTTTCCAGACTTTTTCCTGTGGTTGATTTCAAGCTTCATAGCATTGTGGTCTGAAAGTATGCATGGTATGATTTCAATTCTTGTATACTTATGAAGGGCTGTTTTGTGACCCAGTATATGATCTATCTTGGAGAATGTTCCATGTGCACTCCAGAAGAAAGTATATTGTGTTGCTTTGGGGATGCAGAGTTCTAAATATATCTGTCATATCCATGTGATCCAATGTCTCATTCAGGGCCCTTGTTTCTTTATTGACCGTGTGTCTAGATGATCTATCCATTTCTGTAAGTGGAGTGTTAAAGTCCCCTGCAATTACCACAATCTTATCAATAAGGTTGCTTATGTTTGAGTAATTGTTTTATATATTTGGGGGCTCCCATAACCGGCACATAGACTTTTATAATTGTTAGATGGATAGACCCTGTAATTATTATATAATGCCCTTCTTCATCTCTTGTTACAGCCTTTAATTTAAAGTCTAGTTTGTCTGATATAAGTATGGCTACTCCAGCTTTCTTTTGACTTCCAGTGGCATGATAAATAGTTCTCCATCCCCTCACTCTCAATCTGAAGGTGTCGTCAGGTCTAAAATGAGTCTCTTGTAGACAGCAAATAGATGGGTCTTGTTTTTTTTATCCATTCTGATACCCTATGTCTTCTGGTTGGTGCATTTAGTCCATTTACATTCAGTGTTATTATAGAAAGATATGGGTTTAGAGTCATTGTGATGTCTGTATGTTTTATGTTTGTAGCGATGTCTCTGGTACTTTGTCTCACAGGATCCCCCTTAGGATCTCTTGTAGTGCTGGTATAGTGGTGACGAATTCCTTCAGTTTTTGTTTGTTTGGGAAGACCTTTGTCTCTCTTCTAGTCTAAATGACAGACTTGCTGGATAAAGGATTCTCGGCTGCATATTTTTCCTGTTCATCACATTGAAGATCTCCTGCCATTCCTTTCTGGCCTGCCAAGTTTCAGAAGAGAGATCTGTTACGAGTCTTATAGGTCTCCCTTTATATGTTAGAGCACGTTTATCCCTTGCTGCTTTCAGAATTTTCTCTTTATCCTTGTATTTTGCCAGTTTCACTATGATATGTCGTGTAGAAGATCGATTCAAGTTACGTCTGAAGGGAGTTCTCTGTGTCTCTTGGATTTCAATGCCGTTTTCCTTCCCCAGATCAGGGAAGTTCTCAGCTATGATTTCTTCAAGTACACCTTCAGCACCTTTCCCTCTCTCTTCCTCCTCTGGAATACCAATTATGCGTAGATTATTTCTCTTTAGTGCATCACTTAGTTCTCTAATTTTCTCTTCATACTCCTGGATTTTTTTATCTCTTTTTCTCAGCTTCCCCTTTTTCCATAATTTTATCTTCTAGTTCACCTATTCTCTCCTCTGCCTCTTCAATCCGAGCCATGATCGTTTCCATTTTATTTTGCAGCTTGTTTAAAGCATTTTTTAGCTCCTCCTGACTATTCCTTAGTCCCTTGATCTCTGTAGCAATAGATTCTCTGCTGTCCTTTATAGTGTTTTCAAGCCCAGCAATTAATTTTATGACTATTATTCTAAACTCACTTTCTGTTTATATTGTTTAAATCCTTTTTGATCAGTTCGTTAGCTGTTGTTATTTCCTGGAAATTCTTTTGAGGGGAATTCTTCTGTTTGGTCATTTTGGATACTCCCTGGAGTGGTGAGGAACTGCAGGGCACTTCCCCTGTTCTGTCTTGAATAACTGGCCTTGGTGGGTGGGGCACAGTCAGTCCTGATGTCTGCCCCCAGCCCACTTCTGGGGCCACAGTCAGACTGCTGTGTACCTTCTCTTCCCCTCTCCATTCACTGTGGGGTGGCATGGCCCGTCTGGGCTACTTGCACACTGCCAGGCTTGTGGTGCTGGGGATCTGGCATATTAGCTGAGGTGGGTAGGCAAGGTGCACTGGGGGGGTGGGGGTGGGAGGGGCAGGCTCAGCTCACTTCTTAGGTGATCCGCTTCAGGAGGGGCCCTGAGGCAGTGGGAGGGAGTCAGACCTGCTGCAGGAGGTGTGGCTCCGCAGAAGCACAGTGTTGGGTGTTTGCACTGTGCAAGCAAGTTCCCTGGCAGGAACTGGTTCCCTTTGGGATTTTGGCTGGTGGATGGGCGAGGTGTATGGCACTGGCCAGCACCTTTGTTCCCCACCAAACTGAGCTCTCTCATCCCGGGGCTCAGCAACTCTCCCTCCTGTTGTCCTCCAGCCTTCCCGCTCTCTGAGCAGAGCTGTTAACTTAATAACCTTCTAGATGTTAAGTCCTGCTTGCTGTCTGAACACACTCCCTCCGGCCCCTCTGCTTTTGCAAGCCAGAGGCGGGGTCTCTGCTTGGCCGGCGGGCTGCCCCTCCGCCTGGCTCCATTTGCCAGTCCATGTAGTGCGCACCGCCTCTTTGCCCTTCCTACCCTCTTCCGTGGGCCTCTCGTCTGCGCTTGGCTCCAGAGACTCTGTTCTGCTAGTCTTCTGGCGGTTTTCTGGGTTATTCAGGCAGGTGTAGGTGGAATCTAAGTGATCAGCAGGACGCGGTAAGCCCAGAGTCCTCCTATGCCGCCATCTTCCCCAGGTCCTCCTGTTTTTTTTTAGTTTCTATATCATTTATTTCTACTCTAATCCTATTTGTTGGGTTTGAGTTTTGTTTGTTCTCCTTTTTGTAGCTCATTTTGGTTGTAAAGTAATATTGTGTCAGATTTTTTTCTTGATTCTTGAGATAGGCCTGTATTGCTATAAACTTTCCTTAGAACTTCTTGTTGCACTCTAAAGATTTTGGACCATTGTAGTTTTTTTAAGTTTTTGAAAAAGGAAGAAAATGATATAGAAGGAATTTTTGGAACATCAGGAGGCAAGGAAGAACAGTAAGAATAAAAATATGGGGTCCAATTGGAATATCATACATCATTTATTTTTCTAGTGTATTCTAATATGTGACAGACAGTTTTTTGGTCTTACTTTGAATCGCATTTTAATAAGCTTCCTTGGTAGCAGCCTTTGAGTCTCATTGCTGTACTATAGTCAGGGGAGATCTTGAGCACACCTCACTGACCCAAAGGCTACCCTACAACTCAGCAATAGCACTACTAGGAATTTATCCAAAGGATACAGGAGTGATGATTCATAGGGACACATGTAACCCCAATGTTTACAGCAGTGCTTTCAACAATAGCCAAATTATGGACAGAACCTAAATGTCCATCAGCTGATGAATAGATAAAGAAGATGTGGTTTATATATACAATGGAATACTAGTTGGCAACGAGAAAGAATGAAATCTTGCCATTTGCAGCAACATGGATGGAATTGGACGCTATTATTCAAAGTGAAATAAGTCAGTCAGAGAAAGACAGATATCATATGTTTTCACTCATATGTGGAACTTGAGAAACTTAACAAAAGACCATGGGGGAAGGGAAGGGGAAAAATAGTTACAAACAGAGAGGGAGGGAGGCAAACCATAAGAGACTCTTAAATACAGAGAACAAACTAAGGGTTCATGGGGAGGGGGATGGAGGAGAGGGGAAAATGGGCGATGGGCATTGAGGAGGGCACTTGTTGGGATGAGCACTGGCTGTTGTATGTAAGCGATGAATCATAGGAATCTGCCCCCAAAACCAAGAGCACACTGTATACACTGTATGTTAGCCAACTGGACAACAAATTACATTAAAAAAAAAAATAGAAAGCAAAAAGAACAAGAAAGAAGAAGAATGCTGACTGGGAACCTTCTCATGCCTGCATAGTAGGTTGTAATTTTCATCCCAAGTCTTGCTGTTTAAGGGCCCAACAAGAAAGAGAAGGGACATTTAGTAGGAGTTCTGGAGAAAATTTGACAAAAGCACCATTCACAAAGGTATAGGCAGGGTGAAGGCAACAATAAGGAATGCTAAAGCAAACAAGAACTATCAAGAATTGAAAAGTTTTACTATTCTTGAGAAGGGGGATAGAGTACACCTGATAGGAGAAATAGAGACAGGTGGTACAGGTGAATCCAGCCACGCCAGAACCACAAGGTTCTGAAGAATGGAGAAAGTAGAAGATGACACACTCAAGGTTTTACTCCCTCCTCTCCCAGATATGCTGGTGCCCCCACTGGCAGAACTGAAATGGAAGGGACCAAGGAACAAGGATGAACTTTGGAAGGCAAGAAGGATGGAGAATAGAACTGGGGGAATGGTAAAGGAGGAATAACCAGCTCTGTTGTAAGAAAAACACAAGAGAGAGGACCTAATTAGCAAACAGTACCCTGGGGGAAAAAAAGCCTAAAAAACAAAATAAAACGCTTTTGTGCCAATATACATGGACAGTACTCAGGACTAAATTTCTGGCATACTTTAAAGAAACATTCAGTATATTTAACTAACCAATACTGTTAGTCTCGTTTTCTCTTCAAAAAGCCACTTCTAAAACCCAGTAGGTATATAATGGATGTGATTTCAGTTGTAAGATTTCTAATTCCAGTTCAGTTTTTCTGGCCAGGAAATTTATTACATAAAGACCTCCAAGGTTTGTAGAAGAACATCCTAGCATTAAAGTACATAAAAGTTAAGTAGGTCAAAAGATGGATTCTCCTTGCTCTGATAGTAGGATGATCAGACTTTTAGGCCAACCACCAATAAGATCTGCATATAAATCAATAGCTTTACTACTATTATACCAAGAAATGATCATTTCTTTTCTCTTGCAGAGAACATCATGGGAATGCTATGCAGCCATCTGTCAAGGATAACAGTGGTAGCCATGGCTCTCCTATCAGTGGAAAATTAGAAGGCATCTTCTTCAGCTGCAGCACTGAATTCAATACTGGGAAACCACCCCAGGATTCACCTTACGGAAGATACAGGTTTGAGATTGCAGCAGAAAAACTTTTTAACCCCAATACTAACTTATACTTTGGGGACTTCTACTGTATGTACACTGCTTATCATTATGTGATTCTTGTTATTGCCCCTGTGGGATCACCAGGAGATGAATTTTGTAAGCAGCGCCTTCCTCAGCTAAATTCCAAGGATAATAAATTTTTGACCTGCACAGAAGAAGATGGGGTGCTGGTTTACCACCATGCCCAGGATGTCATTTTAGAAGTCATTTACACTGATCCTGTGGATCTTTCTCTGGGCACTGTAGCAGAAATCACTGGTCATCAGCTCATGAGTTTGTCTACTGCAAATGCAAAGAAAGATCCCAGCTGCAAAACCTGTAATATCAGTGTTGGACGTTAATGCCCACTTTTCTTATTCTTACTCAGTCCCTTTTCTTCCCTTAGGAGCATTGATCCTCTGTTGTCCATTCTTATCACCAGATGTTTTCCACTGAAGCATGCACATGCCGCTATCACCAAAAGCAAAGTGCCATTTTTCAAATTTCATTCAGAGCCGTTCTAGTGTTTCCTATTCCCTGCCCTTCCCGTTACTTTCAGTGATGAAAGTTCTCCTCTGACACTTTATTGCCTAGATGCTGCAATGTTTTTATTTTTCCTTTATGCCAAACATAACAAGACAATTATATAAATGCTTTAGCAAAATACAAAATAACAGCTTATAAATGGTGTTTAAATATGCATTCATTTTAATCTACTGAACAAATATTGGGATAACTCCAAACCGCATGAAAGGGTGTAATTGCAGCATGAGTTAAATCTTGAAGCCTAGAATTGTCAACACTTCCAACTTGTTGTTTGACAGTGTTATTTATGTTATTTATATTAGCTAACAGGAAACAACTATTGTGTTTCAACATAATAAATATAATAGAAAAATATTTTATTTGTATTGTTGTATAAAATATTTACAATCATATAGAATATATAGAGTTACATTTTAATAGCAATTGTATACATGTCATGAAACCATTTCCCTTATCAAAGATGTAGTTTGTAAACTTCAAATAGTTGTGTATCTGTCCTGTTACAAGTAGATGACTTCAATTAAACAAATTTATGAAGGACATCATTCTGATTCATAAAAGTTATAAAATACCAGGTAAATACAGAGAAAACAATAAGCCTCTGAAATACTCTACTTCTGAAAGTCAATATTCTTCCCACCCAAACTATATGAAAATGTGAATTTGTTCAACATCATGCTTAAACATTACAGAAAACAGAAATACAAACATGGCTGTTACAAGAGAGAAAATGTTGACCTCTTATTTTTACAAAGGCAAAATAATAAACGCATGTTTTAGTACAAAATAACACAAAACTATATGCACTAAAGTTGATGAAGCAAATAAAATATTTAGCTTTCTTTTCCAAGGTGTCAGCAATTTACAAATTTTGTGCAAGATGAAGAATACCTACAACTCATGAGAAAGCTTTGTGACTATACAAAGTACAGACTTTGGAACATTAAGAAAAATGCATATTCCCAATGGAAAAATAGTTATATACTCTTATAGTAAACAAAAAGATTAGCAATTATAACTATGATCACATTAGAATTATATACTGCAGACCACGAATCTATCCCAAAATACCTATTTTTAAATTTTAATACAATAGTTTACTTTAATATAAACATCTGTCATTATAGACAAAGTTAATTCACAAAGTACATGCTATCAGAATGAACTTTGGTAACCAGAAATGTAAAATCTCAAATAACAGGTAAAATCTGCTATTTTTATATAGAAATAAAAAATTAGCAGGGACACATTCTAGTATGCTTTACTGATAGCCTAGCAGACTTAAGGGACAAGGTAGATTTTTTTTTATCACTTAAAAATCTATTAGAAGTTTTAAATATATTAAATTCTTACTAGCCATATTCCTTCCTACATAAAAAGAAAAGTTTCTTTTCCTCCTTAGTGATTTTTTAAAAATCATGCTCTTTTCCACACTTTAACATAAGCAATTTTTGGACACAAAATAGACTTTTCCTAACAAGTGGCCCACTGAACAAGTATTATTTAGATTTCATAAAATATTAAGATGGTTTTTGAAATAATTATACTATGTGTTTTCTCCTTGGCATGGAGCAATTTTTCCAATTATATTGTTAGTATATTTCCCCCATTTAACTCTTCCATCCTCATTTATAATTACACTTGCCATCCCTTCTTAAAAACAGCTAATACTACCACTAAAGTGCTTTGATTCTCAGTATGTCAAAACTACTTAGCAAGAATGTCAGAGGTAAAGAAACTTGGCCTTATCCTGGTTGAAAGTGAGCACAAATATTTCCTGAACCTCAGATGGTTTTGGCCACATCTTGCTTGCTGATGAGGACCTCTAATAGTCTCAGTTTGGCTTTTATGTGCTTGTATTCATAGTACTCATCTGCCATCGGTATCCTATCTTCCTTTTGTGGACTTCTGCAAAACAGGAAAGACTATTAGCTCATAATAAATCAAGTCATTAAAAATCCTTTTATAATTTTTACATGAGAAAGTACAGGGTGGATGTTTCCACTTGGCTTTTGCATCATGTCTTTTTTACCTTCCCTTCCACCTTCACACTCTCCCTCTTTCATGTGTTATTGGATTTTTATATAATAGAGAATGTCATAGGTGTTTTGCAGATATATGATCCAGTGCTCAGACATATATCAATGGAGCAAGTAAAAAGGTCTGAGGAATAAAACAAAAACCACAACTCAAGGCATTCTGTAGTTATTCTACCATTACTCATGCCAAAGTCCCATACCTGTGCAGAATGTCCAGCCCTGACAGTCAGAATTGTTCAAAATTCAACCTAAAAAACTACATAAATTAAAAGAATGTATAAATTTATTGTTATAGGGGAAAAAAGCTCATTGGCTATCTTGTAAATATGAAATATTTCCAAGTTTTTTAAATTATAATACCTATCTCTGCCAATGTGTAGTAGAATCAAGGAGATGTTTATGGATTGAATTTATGGGAGTCTGAATTGCAGTGGTTCTCTTTGCACACTAATTCTAAGGCTACACATCTAAGCACAGTTTATACATCTGCATTCTAAGTACTATGTGTTCTTGCCATTTACTTTGAAGAATGTTTGGGTAACATCTGGAGTTAAAACCATTCCTTCCCACAAAAACATGTTGCCAGGATATGTTTTCTAAAGGGCAGTAATTGATTCAGGATCTTAGATGGCCCTTGTCTCCTTGGTTGATAAGATGACCAATTGCTTTTAGAACATTTTCACTCATGACTTTGAAATATAAGGGGTGGAAAACAGATGAAGTACCACAGTTGCTACTGAAAATAAACACTAATATTAGTATGGCTGAATATAGGTAAATCGCAAGCACTTGATGTTTTACCTATAGTTCCTTCTCTTTTCCTAGTACTGATAAAAGAAATATCTCTCACAAATAAAAAAAAATAGTGAAAGTATAAAGATTTCCTAAGAATGTAGTTACTACTTGTGACACACCACTATACATTGCCCTGGAATTTCTAGTACAGAACTCAGAAGAGTACACAAACCTAAAGACACGGTTTCTATTAAATATTGCCTAAGTTATTTAACAATTCCTTTGCCTCCATTCTGTATTATGGACCAACCTTTTATCTGGGAATTTAATACCACCTTAACTTGTATAAACATATATAAGTGAAGAAATGGTCTAATTTATAGGGAAACACTAGTAATCCATCATATAACTTTTCCCTGGTCCTGCATACTCCATTTTGGCTAATAAAGACGAGTGCATTGGCCAGAATGAAAAACTTTGCTAAGTATTTCCTGAAGCAGTTTTCCCATTATGTAAAACATGCTAATGTGCTTAATACAGTTCCTGGCTCAAAAATATTAATGTCATATCTATATGATTAATCCTCTTGCTTGGCAAATATTACCAAGAACATTTATAGTAACTTAAACTTTTTAGTACTCCATTTGCATGGTTATTTTACCATATGGATAGGATTAGGACTTCCTAATAAAATGTTTTAGGAGAAAAGATTAAGATCCATATTTCCTACCCATTTAACCCTTTGATTTTAGTTGTAATCTACTACCACTTTGGCATTTAGTTTAAGTGTATTACCACAAGAGGGCCTAAAATTTCAGTCAAATATAGGCATATCTGAAGTGGGATTAGGACTCAAAGGTGCAGTAGAGTACTATACATAGAACATCACTAACTTCTCTGTATATCAGAAGGCATGACAAGTACCACTCTCCAGTGGTAGTCCTCCATTAGGCAGGACTATTAGCATACTGGTGGGTTAGGGGGATTCTCAAACTTTTTAGACTCCTGGGTTCATATAGGTAAAAAAAATGTAAATGTAAAAGCTGTATGGAAATTCTGTAAAGGAAAAATAATGGAAATGAAAAAAGAAAACGAAAAATTATGTTTTATATTCTAAATTTAACAGCCACATAACATTTTTCAGTAGATTAGTTAACAACAGCAGAAAGGTAAATTTGGAGTCCAGGCAGAAAACAAAGTGGATTACATCTGTATTTGCTAAGTACAATAAGTTTCTGACTTAATAGGTCAAATCCTAGTACACAGCTCTGGAGGACTGAAATAGAGAAACTGCTAAGAGGTGAGTAGACCTCTTTCAGGGTGTTTTAGAAAATAGTCCCTTGTCCATTAGGTCAACCCTCAGTCTGCTGAAATGGAAGAAATCACGAGAGGCAGATATGTACATGGAGAGGAATATCAAGGGGCCAGTGTATCACTGACTCCCACCTCTGCCACCTTAATAACTTTGTGACTTTGGGAAAGTTACACCTTATTATTTTTAATACTGACATCCCACATGACAACTATACCTTCCCAAAGTATTCCAGGAAGTCCAGTCATTTCATTGTACAACCATGGAAACAGGCTGAGGATAGGCAAATGATTTTTCTTCTTTCTCTTACATAGATCAATAATCCTTAATCTCATGATATATGTACATACATACACACACATAATCCTTAATCTCATAATTATATATATATATGCATGCACATATATAATATATATATATATATATATATATATATATATATAGTACATATAAAAGTTATATATACATTGACAATATAGCCAAATTTAGAGGAAACTGATGGAGTGCACATGGAGACTTGGGTTGACAAAAATAGACAAATAGAGGATACAGCTAAACATTTATTTAAAGGATAGAGAGAATAGCTATGAACTTTTGACCAAATCCTGAAAATAAATAATTAAGGATAGATCCTGAAGTTTAAAAGATATATTTAAAGCAAAGGAAGAATTAATGAAGTGGGGAATAATTTGTGAAACTAATCAAGAACAAATAAATTATATGGGTTAAAAAACCAAATAGATTCCTTAAAGTTTTAGATAAATTCAATAATTATAAAGAGATTTATAAAGCAAAGTTAGGAATTTTTGGAATTCATCTTTATTTTTTTAAAGCCTTATGTCATACTTGATGGCTACAGCCTCCCATAAAACATACCTAATAATGGCACTATTAGAATGTTGCATTAGATCTCAGTCACTATTGAAATTATTTATATCTTTTATAAATTCACGTTCCTGCCCAAAACTCCAGCTCATTCTTAATGATAGTTCCCTAGGAAATACTTGCTTAAAAAAAATCTTTGCCCAACTTACCTTCCCGTTTGTTTAAAAAATTGTTCTTCAAATTCTCTTAAGGCTTTCCGAAGTCTCTTCTTGTCAGCCCTAGTTTCTCGGAGATGGTCAAGAAGTACAGGCCTATACCAAGTAAAATATGGATTTGCCATTACTAAACTCTGGCATAATTGAGACATCATAAAATGATTTATCTATGCAGCAAATCATACTATGATACAGAAGGGTTCTGCCTAAAAGTGTCTTTTGAATAAATATAGTACATGTAGAACCTAATCATAGGGAAGCACATAAGCAGAGAATGAAAACAATGTCATAGGAGAAGAGAAAGAACAAAAGGAGAAAGGAGAGGAGAAAAAAGGCAAGCTGACTGAGTGACTAAGTCCATTACAAAATGTGGTTAGGGTGAGGCACCTGTCTAGCTCAGTCAGTAGAGCATGTGACTCTTGATCTCAGGGTTGTAAATTCAAGCCCCGCATTGGGTGTAGAGATTACTTAAAAATAAAATCTTAAAAAAAAATTGAAGTGTGGTGAGGTTAATGACCATATGAATGGATGAGGGAAAAGGAGACATTTTAAAAGAATACTCATTGGTATTTGGTGATAGACTAGACTTAAGAGGCACAAGAGGAAGAGAGTTTAAAACAAGTTCCATCCTTAATGTAGAGTATGGGGAAAATGGCAAAAACCTTGGGAATGAAATTAGACCCAAAGTGAAGATAGAGTTACACTGAAAATTCTACTCACTTCATTCTACTAAGACAAAGCATATACTTTTAGAGCAGGAATTTTTATCTAGGGAACTTGTGCATGGTTTCAGAGACTGAACACCCTGAAATTATATATTGACATTAAAAAAATATTCTTAACACCCCTCAAAAGCTGCTTAAGAACCAAACAACCAACAAATAAATGAAGGAAAGGAAAGAGGAGAGAAAAAAGAAAGAAAACAAGAGCGGAAGGAAGATGGATTTTCTGCTTCCAAATGGGTTACTTCTCTGAGCCGAAGTTGTGGTACCAACTGATTCTACAAACACACTAAAATCCCAATTTACAACTTAGTCCTTAGTCTCACCTCATATATGTGGGTGGATTCCATACCTATCTTGAGGTATACACTCACCACACTGTAATACATGTTAAAGGAAATCTCATAATCTGGCCTATAACATACAAACCAAAGAAGGTGAAATGATGAAGAGAAATGCCAACTACTAAATAATGGTAATGATAACATTAATGATAATACTAATGAAAATACAAATAGCTCTGAAGGGCCATTAGGAGAAAAAGGGCAGCTCATTTACTGAAACCCAAGGTGATTCCCAGGCTAGAGAAACCATCTTATCTAAAGGCCCTGACAAATGTTGAACCACATGGGACCCCAATTCCTTTTGGTCTAGCATTTTCAAAAGCCAGCTCTGCTTCACACACTGCTGAGAATTAGACTGGTGCCAGAACCTGCTGAAAAGGTATGCAACTAGAGGAAATTGAACATTAACATTTTTGGCATCTTTAGGACCTTATTGAGAGTGTTGGTTCCTCATGGCTTTGTCTTCTCAATTCTCCAATAAAGAGAACAACCAGATTATGCTTTTAGGCTGCTCTCTGGTAGGTTGCATTTTTTAGAGAATCTAACAGCTCTTGTGAATTTTGTAGGCACATGTAAGGTATCTCAGACTATAAAGAGTTAAAAAGAAACTCCATATTTAAGATTCACACTCACATAGTGGCCTCATGTAAATTGGACATGGATAGGGCTGGTTGTTTGGTTTCTTTTTTTTCATCTGACAGCAGGACCCTAATAGGTTCCGTCTCATTAGAGAAGGTGAGGTGGTCGCCAATAGGCAGGTGAGATGCTGGATCTGGCAGAGAAGGTTGTTGGCTTCCCTGTGGACAGTCTTCATCAGAGTCTTCTTCCTCCTGCTTATCACAAGCAGAGTTAAATGAAATCACAAAAATGCTAAGTGACTCTTGAAGCAAAAACAGGAAGAGGAACCATAAATAGACACCATGAAAAGAGTAGGTGATCCCTGCACCACTGAAAACCCAGAAGGAAACAAACAAGAGTGACTCTTCCTCAGTTGCATCAAAAAACTTAGAGAAGTTAATGATCAAAGAAGCACCCCATCCCCACCCAATGCTGGGCTAAAATGCTCAGCAAGTTCGTCTTTTTGCTGGACCAAAGAAGGCACAGAATCTAGGATATGGTCCCATTCTTGGCTGCACTGCCTACTAGTTCCTCCCTTTCACTCAGACCTGGACCCCAGCTTCACAACAGTTACATGGGTTAGGATGAAATGGACTTCAGACACCATTTGTTATTCAGAAATACCCCAAATCAGATCCTGGTGTGGGCCACATTCAGATATAGAGGATAGTCAGAAAATTGACAAATTCAGGGAAGAGCTCTATGAAGGCCAAAGCAAAATGGAGTTACTCCTTAACCTGTTCTGCTAATACTTACCACAACCAAAAGAATTTTTTGCAAGGAAATCTGAAAATCATACCGCATTTTAAACCATGCTTCTTTAATGGGAACATTTTAGAGATTATGAATCACTATTGTGTTTGTCTTGAAAATTGTGAAATTATAAATGTAGTCCAGTATACTTAAATGTATATTTGTTAATGTTTATTCCTTTTTATACTGATATCTTGAGCAAGTGACTGTTTTAATATTAATGGAGTAGGATTTGTGGTGCCTTTCTAGTTCTGTATTCCCATAAGTCATTCTTTATTAAAAACAGTCTAGCTCAATTTTAGTAGCCATGTTTTCTATTGAAATAAATCTTATGTCTTATTCAGTGATGGTCAAATAGTACCAAAAACAAATGTTGCATTTGTATCAAGGAACATGTAGTCAATTTTCTTATTAAAGAAGAAAAATTAACACACGGAATAGAAAGACTCTGTGTGGTTTAGCTGTGTTGTAAATTAGATGATGAAATTGAAATTCATCAGTTGTTCTCCTCATCCAAGAAATTAAAGAAAATATTAAAACTGTCTTCAAAAATGCAATTGCTGGGCACGTGGGTGGCTCAGTTGATTAAGTGTCTAACTCTTGATTTCAACTCAGTTCATGTTCTCATGTTTTGTGAGTTTGAGCCCTACATTGGACTCTATGCTTACAGTGCAGAGCCTACTTGGGATTCTCTCTCTTCCCCTCTCTTACCACCCCTCCCATGTGTGCTCTCTCACAAAATAAACTAAAAAATGCAGTTGCTATATATTCCTGTTTCATAATAGTTTTAATTATCATCCACCTGTTAAGTATGATATTTGGCTCAAAGGAGACCACATTTCTACTGTGTGAAATAACAACTGACCTTTTTAGCAGCATATACTGCCAAGAAGGCTTCTTTATCACTGTCATAGTGCTGCCTCCCTACTTAAACAATACCAAGCACAAGTACAGGTTTCTAGTTAATGCAAGCATGCTGACTTACAATTGTTGGAATAAGGGAAGGTGTTGACAAGATTTGCTTGATAATTCTGTATCGGTCATAAAGAGGCTTTATGAGGTTCTTGTCTTGCTTAGCTACCTGAAAAACATGAAATTAATTATTGTTCCTTTCTCAGGCAAGAATGAAAGCATGTCAGTATTTTTAGCAGGCAAAAAAAAAAAAAAACAGTTTTGAAGCCTCAAAGTAAGGGATTAATAATACTATAATGCAACAGTAATTAGAAAAAGGGAAGACAATTATAAGATACTGTTTAAAGCACATGCCAATTTTCTTCCAGGAAAAGTTTCTTAAAGGATAGGTCCAAGTTTAGAAAGATGTTTTTAAGGCTTCTGAAGGAATCCTAAATATGTAATGGTAAGAAGCCTGTCATTTTACTTCTTCATTCTTAAAAAACAATATGTAGACCTATTGATTTTTCTTCTGAAACATGTATTTTTATGGATCTTCATGATTATATTCACAAACACAAACTTTGTACGGGTCTTCATCACAAGCTTGGAGTATATACTAGGTTACTGGCTAGCTCTGCCACAAACTATTTTTGATATGACAATTAACTTATTTGAATCCTTATCTTACCTGTACAATAAGGAGGTTGGAATTACAAAGTTCCTTCCAACTGAAAGATTTCATAAACTCTTGGTCCAAATATGTATTCTCCTAAGCACTATTTTTAACAGGTCACACTGTGCATAAAAATTTAAATAGCTTCCTATTTATCTATCAATCCTCTATTTACCTACCCACCACCACTATCATCCTTCTCTCCATCCAAAGTGACCATCCAAAATGACCAAACCTCTGCTTGCCTTGGTTTTCCTCCCTTCTGTGTATCCTACATTAATTTGCTATATGTTTACTACACACAATTTTTTCACTCTGGTCAGATGGTTCTCACTAAGTGACTAGCAGGAAGGAAACAGGAGAAATAGCACAGAGCAAATCACCCAGGTATCTTTTGTCAAAGTACACATACCCAAGGTGCTCTCTGGATCTCTGCCTTCCAGATCCCACAAAGGGATCCTGAAGGAAAAGAACATGGCTTAAGTATGTGTATTTTTCAAACTTCCTAGTTATTCACATGTTACCCTACCCCTGTCCCAGTTGAGAACCGTTCTGGCCCACATTTAGCTCCCTTTTCTCTGAACTTTTCTATCTGATTATCTGGGCCTTAACTATGTACTGTGTTTCAGATTTGTCTGCCCAAATGAGTTAGAAGTTTCTTGAGGACAAAAATTATATCAGATATTTTAAAAAATTATCACAGTACTCAACACATCCCCTTCCCTGCTATAAATATATCAACTCAGGTTTAAAAACAAAAGTACCCTAATTTTTAACAATCTTCATATAAATTCCATAGGCTATAACCTAAGAACTTTCATTTTCAGATAGATCACCTCTCTCTGTAGAAGCCATTTAAGTATTGGTTAAGTAACCACAAGACCCTTTCGTTTTCCAGCCTAATAATTTCTTAAATATTTTCTTAGTCATGATACATCTTGCCATGAAAAAAACAAACCTTTTATCTATCTTATGGGGTTTTAATAGGTAATAAAGAAAAAAATCTCAATCCGAGTTCAGAAAACATGAACAATGTTTTTTATTCAGTATCTCATTGGGACTTATATTTCATAGAAAGCAACTTCAGAAAAATGATGCATTTAACTATTATTAGCATCTCTGTACAGCAGTTTGATTTTTGTAATTTTATTTATTTTTACTAAATTCTTTGGATTCTAGAAAAGCTAAATTTTGTCCTAAAAGAGGAAAATAGTGACCAAAGAGCAGCTTAGGATGATAAATGCCATTATAGAAGAATATCGTCCAAAGATGCCAGATGAAAATCAGGGTCCATGTACAATGTATGCACTTATCTTTCACTCTGATTAGTTGATTTTACTCTTAGAATAATTACCAAAGTAATCCCTTGTATATGCTTTATATAGAAACTCCAAAAGTACACATAAAACATTAGCCGCAATAGTTACCTGCTTGGGGATGGGAGACCTCTAGAGCTAGCAGATGGAGTGGCAAAGAATCTATTTAATGTGTGGCCATTTGTATTTTCTTTTGAACTATGTGAGATAGTATTACCAATTTTAAAAATTGTTTTATTATTTAAAATGACAAGTAGGCAAAATAACTTGATGGGATCTTACTTTTTTGTGCCCTTTACTTTTAAGTTGCCCTCTCTGCAAGGTATAACAACCAGTGGGTATAACAACCTACTAATCACTATATTTTCATTTTTTAAAATAAAATGAGTTATATATATTTTTAAAAACCTGCTTTCCTCCTCAAAGATGCTGCAGTTAGTGAAGGGCCAGAAGTAACTGCCATTACTCATCTAGTTAGTAAGTTGTGCCATGCACTTGATACCACCTACAGTTCTGGGAAAGGGCAATAAAATGGGTATAACATGCCAGCACCAATTCAGGACTTTTACAAGAAATGGACATAAATAGGCACCACAGTCAGGGATGACTCATTCACTTACAGTGCTCAATTTGTGCCATGCACCTGATACCACCCTACAGTTCTGAGAAAGGGCAATAAACTGGGTATGATGTGCCAGCACCAATTCAAGATTTTCACAAGAAATGGACATAAATAGGCACCACAGTCATACCTAAGGGATGATTCATTCACTTACAGTGCTCAATGAATAGATACCCTGTGACCCAGAAGTTATTACCTCCAAAAATCATCTATAAATAAAAGAGGAAGAAAATTACCCTATAGCAGCATCTGAACTGACAAGGCAATGCTGTGGGATTTATCAGCTTTAGTATGGACTCTGACTAAACACCAAATGTAAAAATTTCATAAAGTTCTCTCTAGAAAAGAAATAATTCTTCATCTTGGAAATTTTAATATTTACAGTATTTTCAACAGTAAAGCAAGGACCCCAGATGAAAATAATCTGTCAATTTGAGTGTAAAGAAATAGAACCTAGTCAGATAATCTCAAGTGCTAATGAGTTCACTGAGGATCCAGGAATAATATAGCTACTGTGGAAATTTGCAATCCTCCCTTGGCTGCTTCTGTGGTTTTTGGACTCTCCTGTAGGAACCACCTGATAGCTGACTAGCCACTATCAGTTTTGGTATTTTAACTCCCCCCCCCCCCAGAAACAATACTACAGCTTTAGATATTGAGAGCTACATATTCCACTACAGATGCTTTCTATTTAAAGGGCCTCACTTTAGCCTACTGCAGAGATGCTAGCTTTATCTGAAGGGGCTTCTGACACTTATTATACAGTTTAACAGATACTTCATTTAAAATAATAGAAATAAATTGCCATTTAAGCAAAGATAACTTCCAAAGAACTCAAATATGTTTCTCTGATCTTTAGACTCTCTGTTCATGTGCCTATTAGACTTAGACGTAGGGTGACCAACCATCCCCGTTTTTCCAGGATGGGGCATTTTGAAAGACGTGAAATTTTTAGCATCCAGGAAAATCCAAGGAAACCAGGGATGGTTGGTCACTGTATTCCTCAAAAATATTAAAGTGAACGTGTTAAAAACAGAACCTCTTAATTTTTCACTCATCCTGAGTCTGTTCCTTCTGTAGTTTTCCCTATCTCAGTAAATGGACCTGTCACCATCTTAGATTCTTCCTTTCCTTCCCTCCTACCATCCAATGATTCAGCACATCCTTTTGATTATACATCCAAAATATACTTTGTCTATTTCTTTCCATCCCCAAGGCTTTCATGCTAGTCCAAACCACCCATTTCATCTTTCTCTATCCAGAATTTTCCCCTGTGATTTGTTCTCCATGCAGGAATAACAAAGATCTTTTAGGGGCACCTGGGTGGCTCAGTCCGTTAAGTGTTCAACTTCAGCTCAGGTCATGATCTCGCAGTTCATGAGTTCGAGCCCCCCATCGGGCTCTGTGCTGATAGCTGAGACTGGAGCCTGCTTCAGATTCTGTCACACACACACACACACACACACACACACACACACACACACCCCTCTCTGCCCTTCCCCTGCTCTTTCTCTCTCTCTCAAGAATAAATATTTTTAAAAATTTCAGAAGTATCTTTTAAATGTAAATCACACCATATCACTTTCCTGCTTTCAACGACTCAACAGTTTTCCAATACTTTAGGTAGTAACTTAAAAGGTACTATGTCAGGGGTCCCAGTCTGACTTTTTAACATCTCATGCCGTCCTGTGCTCTAGCCCTCAGACCCAGAATTCTAAGTACACACAATCTTTTCCCTCAAGGCCTTCATATTGGCAGTTCCATCTGCCTAAAATGATTTTTGCTGCTCTCTTTGCCTGCTGATTCTTCATTAAATGTCACCTATTGGCCTTCCTAGTCACATTATATAAAGTAGAAAGCATACCCATTATTTTCTATTCTGTTTAATTCTTTGCACACTACTTATCAAAATCTTTAATAATTTTACTTATTGAGCTGTTTATTTGTTGTTGTATCCAAATTTTCAGAAGTACATGAGTTTCATGAGGGCAGTAACCCTCATAGCTTCTCTATCTTATTATATCCAATATGTATCATACCTCACAACACATTGTTGTGCCTATTATGGCACTCAAATATTTTTGCAAATTAATGATTGCCCACCAGTCACCAGGCATCTTTCCTTATTGTCACAATAATTACGTAAGTAGGTATTACCTGTATTTTATAGATGAGTAAATTGATTCTCAGAGAACTAATTCACTTACTAAGTATACATGGCTAGAAAGTGGCTTATTGAAGCATTGAGTCCTGATCTAAGTCTACTCTACCAATCCTAACTCATCCCTCACTGCCCTAATCAAGTAGAACATAGAATTAAGTGTGTGTGTGTGTGTGTGTGTGTGTGTGTGTGTGTGTGTGTGTTACCCACTTATCCGCTGGCTATCATAAAAATCCAGAATCTTTGGTGGGGTGGAATTAGTTGGCCAAGTGGATAAAAACCTATTCACTTCTTACAACATAGAATTGTTTTTTTTTTTTTAATCTAAAAGTATTTCATAAAAATAGAGGTGGCCAAAGGCCCATTTCTGCTTGTACATCACAAGTCTCCATGTAAAGAACAAGTCCAGGGGCATATGGTGAGCCTTTTGGGATTTGGCATATGTTGTCACCTATGATTAAGACCATATAATTTGCAATATAACAGGTAAAATTACCATCATTATCGATAATACTTGATTCCAAAGTTAAATATGTTAGTTCATTCATTCATCTGTCCATTCATTCAGCAAACATTTATTCAATACCTACTATGTACAGACACTGTAGGATCATGAGCTACAAATAGCTATTCTACTCAAGAGGTCTAAAGTATAAAATGAGAGATAGAAAATGTCATACAGCATAGTTAGGGCTATGATATGCAAGCTACAACTCTTATTCAAGAAATTAAAGGCAATCATACCACTTTTAGAGTTGATACAGAAAGGACTACAAGGAAGTTTCCTGGTCATAAATGAAATGTAAGCATAGATGTGCAGGATGAGAAGATGTGCAGGATGTGAAATCTTTCACAAAGATTTCAAAACTAAGATGTCTAAAGACTTCAGTCTAAAGACTAAAACTGAGGTCTTTAGACATCTTTTTACCTAACACTCTCTTAAAAAGCCTACCTATCTATCTTATAAGATACTAAACCATTTTCCTTACTATGTATACCTCATCCCAGCTGCATTATTTTTTAAATAAAATATATGGTAAAATGGGATTGTAATACTAGTCTTGGGTTAATTTGCTAATTTATTAGGGGAATAATGGAGAAAGTAGATATGATACACCCTAATATCTTTGCTATCTGCTTCCTACCAGCATGCAATAGTATAACTTCCAGAATAACATTCTGGAATTAAGTGGCAACACCTATAGGTCATGGTCAATAACTTGCTAGGAGGTCACCTGACTGAAATTCAGAACCAGTCTCCTAAAGATGTTTATGTAGTGCCAAGTGCTCTTACAAATTGGTCAAAACCATAATCTCTCTGGAATCCTATTGAATGTTGGGACCTGTGAGGATATGGTGAGGTACCTTAGAATCCTCCTGAGCAGGAAGTTGCTCTGTCTTCTCCTTTAGGCATGTCAGCACAGTATCAGGAGTGTCCTCTCCAGAGGAGCTTGGCTCAGGGCCCACAGCTTCTGGCATCCCATTCTCTCTGGGGACTGCAGGTTGCTCACAGGACAGGTTTCTAGGTGGGTCTTTGGGAGCACTCCCTTGTTCTTCTGACAATTTCAGCTTTAGTTCTAAGAGAAATGCCATGAGTTACCATGAGCAAGGAGGACTCACTGGGCTTAAGAGCAGAGAGCCTTTCAGAAATTCCCACCACTGATGTGAAGTCAGTGGAAATGGACACTATTGCTGATAGCTTTCCACAGGGCAAGGGCAGCCTTAATAACTAGAACCAACAGCATATCTCCTACTCAGGTGTGAAAACAAAGGGCTCTAGAGACTGGGATCTTATGGAAGTTGAGGGTTATGTGTAGAAGTAAGTCAGTGGTTTAAATTTCAGAGGATGAGATCTAGAGGAAGATGGTACCAGGCCCTCAAATATTTCACCCAATACCTACCACAACACCTGGAATTCTATACTCACTGGTTCATTTACTTGAGTTTTGAAAGTTTTGTGTCATTAAGAGCCCCTGTGTAAATGCAAGCACTTCTGTAAGGCTTTACACATGCAGACATCTGAGGAAATACAGGAGGGATAGGATATGAGAGATGGGAGTGCAGCCCCAACTTGACAATTTTGTCTAATGTCATCTTTTAAAATCCAGGATTCACCATTATTGCAATGTGTTTCTATATAAACCTAAATAACTAAAAGTAAAAAAGCAACTTGGGAATTATCATGGAATTAAATTTCAGAATATGCTAAAGGGTGGCCACTTATATTGATTTCTCAATTACAGAGCTCATTTTCTTTGTTTGATGTTTGTTTTTTAGTTACACTCTGGTGTGATGTTTAAACATTGCATATTTTATAAACCTGCAACATCATTACAGTTTAATACCACTGAATTCAGATTCCCTTCCAGGTCCTTATCACCTTTGGAAAATTTACAAATTTGGAAAAATTTCCACATCTAAGTATTGAAATAAGAATGTGGAAAGAGAAGGAAAATTAATTTTTTTATAATTTTTTAAAGTTTCTTTATTTTGGGAGAGAGAGAGAGAGAGAATCCCAAGCAGGCTCTGCACTGTCAGCACAGAACTGGATGTGGGGTTCAAACTCATGAAATGTGATATCATGACCTGACCCAAAGTCAGACGCTTAACTGACTGAGCCAGCCACCCAGGTGCCCCAGAGGAGGCAAATGAATTTTTATTGGTAAATACCATAGTCCTTTTAAATGGATTTTAGAGTTAATTAACACTCATATCATCATCATCATAATCTCCAGAGAAAGAAGAAAGAAGAACACTGGATTAGGAGGTAAGAGCACTGAGTTTTATATCTAGCGCACTACCTCGCAGCTACATAAATTGTCTCTATCTCTGGACATAAATGTTTTCATATGTACAATGGGGTATGCGGAGTAAATGATTGTTTAGGCCTTTTTCTAACATCCAAGAATCCAGTAACCTAGGGGGAAGTTAATACTCCACGTGTTGAAATGTTCCTGGCACTGAAGTGAATCATTTCTCTTTGGAGTCTGGAGTTCTTCAATCTCTTTGTAAGGAGAATTATTAGATGGGGCCAAATAATGAAAGGGACCCAGGACCATTTATTTCAAAATGGAGCCTCCAATCTACGTGAGAGATGAGGTTAAAGAGGGCACAGGTGGAAAAGAATAAAAAATATCTTGGAGCAAATTATCTATTTTAACTGCTTCCTTTATGGAAAAAGAGACTCTTGGCTGGCACTTACCTTTAAGTTGTTTACGACCTTTAGCCAAATCATTCATCCATTTCAGGACTTCAGGATTAGAAGTCTTGTCACCATGTGAAGGCTACAAAGGAGGGGAAAGTGTGGGTGGAAGGGAGGGAGGAAGGGAAAGAAAGGTAAGAAAGGAAAATCAAAATTTTTAGACAGCCAAGACACACAGAGATGGTTCAGAAACATATAAATCTGGGAGAGAAATTCATGTATGACAACTTCCAGATGATACAGTTAGTTCTGAAAAACAAAGCAAACATTCTTGAACTCCTCCACACTTTTGTCCTTTCCATGGGCATTGTTCCTAAACATGCCTGGTCACTCATCACTTTTCATATAGCCTGTCCATGCCAGTGTCCCCTACAGTCTGACCATCAATCACCCTGTGGTCCACTCACACCCCACATGTTGTTGCTAGGCCATTCTTCATATCAGCGCAAATGACTGCACTGATACAAACCAGTGCTTACTCCCTTGCCTGTACTCACAAACAAGGTTTATGACCACAACTTGTCTGGTTTATACTAACAAACTCGAAGATTTCCTCAAAGATTTCCTATCAGTCATTTCCACCAAGCTCAAGAAAGGAGACCCCAGGATGTCTAACACTTGACAATAGTCTGGGAAATCAGTACTTCAGGGGGATACCCAGATTTCTAATCATCTCACTTTATACACTCAATATCCTACTAGGCTGGCACTAAAGTCAAACTTAATTATATGTGTCTGACCTTGGTCAAATTACTTAGCCTCAGTTTCATCTGCCGAATGAGGATTACACCAACATCTGCCTCATAGGGTTGCTGTGAGGGATAAATTAGTTGATGTATGTAAAACAGTGAAAGTAGTTACTGGAATATGCTATGCCCTACAGGTGTGTTAGCTATAATTACAATTATTATTATTATTATTATTATTATTATTATTACTGGTGGTGACAATACTATCAGACTTTCATGGGAATTCTGGATATGTTTTCACCAACAAACATACATGTAGGGGTATGTATCTCTTGCCAAGTAGCTAATCAAAGTTGGATGTGGCAATAAAAATGATTTTTGATTTTGGAAGGACATGACTCTGTTAATACAAATCATTCACTTTGATTTCTGGGTTTCTTCTCAGAGCATGAAAGTGGATTTTCTACAGGAGAGAAACTAGGAAAGAAAGATAGACATACTTAGTCTCCATCCCCATAGATCCGTGAGATCATTCTTAAACAAATCAGAGCCACCTGATAACTTCAATGCAGACTCAAGAAAATTAATGGTTACTTTAAATTGAATATATACAAGACTATATAGGAATGTTTACAATGACTTGATCATAATTATAATATTGCTAGAAATATGTACATTGATAAGTAAATATGTACATTGGCTAAGTCTAGGGGCTGTGCCATATTTTTTTTTAAAGCATCCACTAAGTCTGTATAACGTTAGCAAGTTTCTGGTGAGAGAAAGGCATCGGGAGAGAAATGTGTCTCTCCTAGGTTCAAAGGAAAAAACAGTGCTTGTTTTGACATAGTCATCAAATGTACATATCAAATGTACATGGGAAAATAAATATATTAATGGTGAAACACAAGGCACAGTTCTGTCACTTCTAGAGTGATGTAAAAACCACATATGTCTGAATCAAGATGGAAACGATTGAAGGAAAACAACAGTGGTTTTTTCCTACGGGAGCTCAGATGGGATAGTATAGATGCTTTCTATGAGTGAAGGCCTGGTTTCAGTACCTTGGACAGTGACACAAGGACACACCTCCCGAACAGCTTAGCCTGGTGCTACCCATGATGTGCTAGGATGATGCACTGTACCTCTTCCCTGATACATAGATTAGTATGCTGGCTTTGGGTAACAGCCTGGTTGTATGGACACCCAATGTTTTACATTTAGTTTCACAAAATCCTCACAGAATTCTACCCTCTGATCTGTAAACACATCTTATTCACCTGGAACACGTCTTTGTCACTGGATATGCTCTATACAGTTACCATCTTTCAAGTTAGTTAATTCGAGTTAGTTAACATATAGTGTAGACTTGACTTCAGGAATAGAACCCAGTGACTCATCTCTTACATATGACACCCAGTGCTCACCCCAAAAAGTGCCCTCCTTAATGCCCATCACCCATTTAATACGCTCCCTGGCCCCAATCATCTTTTGAAGTAATGTTAAGAACAAAAGCCTAAAACCTTAGAACCAAGGACTACTAAAGAAATGAGCTCTCACTACTGCAAATAGGACGTAGGAAAAATTTAAGGCTGATTTTTTCTTCTGACAAAATATTTTAAAGCCTGAAATCATTTTCTGAAATGATTTTTTTATTTATTTACTCATGGGGGAGCTTTCAAAAGAGGTTAAATCAAGCTCACAAGGATGGCAGCTTTAAAATCGCATGGAAAGCTTTCATTAACAAGCTGTGGATCTTCAAGCCTTCTAACTTATAAATTGAAATACTTCAGTTTAATAGACCCCAAGAGGCTATAAGCCCAGAAATTACAGTGTATATTTTGTTCAATGCAACTAAAATGGGATCTCTAAGGCACATGACTGAGGGTATCACTGGACCAAATCTGTGCTCTATCAAACACAGTTCAAAAGACACTTTGGAAAGAGATCTGATTAGGAATGAAAAGACCTGGGTTGTCCTGGCTAGGTCAATTCTTTGCTGTGTGATCCTGGGGAAGTTACTTCCCTTCTCTGAGCCTGTTCCTTCAAAGGTCAAGTGAGAAATAAGACTGGCTGATCCCTTCTAATTCTAACATTCTCTAATTTCACAAATAGTGAACATCTGGCTGAAATAGCCTTTTCTAAGTCCATGAGTCTAATGATAGTTAAATGTGAAATTAATTGTAGAAATAAACAGGGTTTGGATAGGAATATAAAATGGTCACATTCAACATAGAAGGAAAGATGCATTGTGTACCAGGGCATCAGACTAACATGGAGGCCGAGCAAGAGCTCAGACTAAAATATTAGCTGTGGGTGCTATTAATTCCATATTACGCATGACAGGAAGGAAAGCCTTACACACGGCAACCAATTAAAGCCCAATGACATGTCAAACCTCTAACCACAGCCTGGCACCTTGACAGGAAGGGTGAGGGGAAGCTCTGTTCCCTGAGACATCAAAGGTTCTGATTACATCAGAGACTTTTGTACACACTGAAGCAGTGGTGACCATGACGCCCTCCTCTACTGCTCCCAAATGCATTCATCCGCATTTGTGATGTTTAAGTGTGTTGTGTGAGCATGTGCCTGCACCAGCTCTAAAACTTCTCTAGACAAAAACAGGAGGTGCCAGGAGAAATTCTATTAAAATAGGCAGCCTGCTGGGTGGCTCTTACAATAGAAAGAAGTAATCCAGAGTCCTGTGGCAGCAGGCTGAAAAATTTAGTGAAGAATTAATGTGTTAAATGTTTCTCTCTCTTTGGACAAGGCAGGGACTGTCAGGGGATAGCCTGGTCGAATATCACTAAAATAGATTAAAAATGTAATAATATCTAGGACCACTTACTTCCCTTGTGTGAAACACTGTAATAAGCATTATATTACAGTATAATATTCACTCATCTAATACAAACTTAAGAAGTCACTACTATTAACTCTACTGCACAGATGGATAAACGGAGACTCAGAAAGATAAAATAACAAGTCCAAAGTCACAGAGTTCCTAACTAGCTGTGCCAGATTCAAATCCAGATCAGTCTGATTTAAGAATTTCCAGGTGTATGGCAGGCTGACAGCCTGGACACAGACACAGTGTAGAAGTGGGGAATGGACAGAAGAAGACGGAGACAAAGGAGGGATCCTTGATTGCTTGTTGGGTAGGTGAGAACACAAAGTTCCTGTGCCTGAAACTAGGAAGATGGGTGATGCCATTTTCACCTCTCCTGCACGTGCACCTACATGCACATGAACACATATACCACACCAATCCATCCTAGTAAGCAGTGCCACCTAGTGGAGAACAGAGCCATTACACCAAGCCCCGCCCAACTCCGCCCTTCAAGCACATGCCCTAGAGAACCACAAGTTTCTCCATCTTCTTAGTGTACAGACTATAGAGTGCTTCATTGTTTGAGTTCTAGGGGAAACTGGATGTAACTTCATTCGAGTTTCACTCTGTTTGCTGGTTCATCTATTTTTTTTTATTTCTTTTATTTTCTTTTTCTCCTTTCATTTATTTTTCTTGGATACAGAAAGAGAAAATTTTATTTTTGTCTTTTTATTTTATTTTTAAAAATTTTTCAACATCTATTTATTTTTGAGAGACAGAGAGAGACAGAGTGTGAGTTGGGGAGGGGCAGAGAGAAAAGGAGACACATAATCTGAAGCAGACTCCAGGCTCTGAGCTGTCAGCACAGAGCCCAACTTGGGGCTCAGACTCACAGACTGCAAGATCATGACCCGAGCTGAAGTTGGATGCTTAACCCACTGAGCCACCCAGGCGCCCATAGTTTCCTTTAAAATTTTTTAAAATTCTTTTTACTATGTTTTATATTTTTTTCTAAGTATTTTATTCTATTTCACTTTCTTCATTACATTTTATTCTATTTTATTGTATACATATTTTTAATTTTTAAACTTTCTTACTTTTTGTCTTTTTCTTTCTTTTTCTTTTCTTTCCCTTTTTTTCTCTATTCTATCAAGTTTCTTTCAACAACGAGACCAAAACTCACCTAGACAGAGGATCTAGCTTCTTTTATTTGATTTTCTGTGTTGTTTTTAATATTTTTACTTTTTATTTTATTTAGGTTATCCTTTTTCTTCCTCCAAAATGGCAAAATGAAGGAATTCACCCCAAAAGAAAGAACACAAAGAAATGACAGCCAGGGGCTTAATCAACACAGATATAAGCAAGATGTCTGAACTGGAATTTAGAGTCACAATAATAAGAATATTAGCTGGAGTTGAAAAAAGCATAGAATCTCTTTCTGAATAGATAAAAGAAGTAAAATCTAGTCAGTATGAAACTTAAAATGCTATAACCAAGAGGAAATCTTGAATGGATGCAACAGTGGCAAGGATGGATGAAGAGAGCAGCAAATCAGTGATAAGAGAAGACAAATTATGGAGAATAATGAATCAGAAAAAAAGAGAGTAACTAAGGTAAAAGAACATGGTACAAGAATTAGATAACTCAGTGACTTATTAAAAAGGAATAACATCTGAATCATAGGAGTCCAAGAAGATGAAGAGAGAGAAAAAGGGGTAGAAGGTTTATGTCAGCAAATTATTCTGGAAAATTTTCCTACTCTGGGGAAAGACATAGATGTCAAAATCCAGGAAGCACAGAGAACTCCCAATAGATTCAACAAAAACTTACCATCAACAAGGCATATCATAGTCAAATTCACAAAGTACACAAACAAGGAAAGAATTATGAAAGCAGCAATGGGGAAAAAAAAGTCCTTAACCTATAAGGGAAGACAGAGCAGGGTTGCAGCAGACCTATCCACAGGAACCTGGTAGGCCAAAAAGAAGTGGCAGGATATACTCAACATGCGGGATTGGAAAAATACGCAGCTAAGAACTCTTTATCCAGCAAGGCTGTCGTTCAAAACAGAAGGAGAGATAAAGAGATTCCTGACAAACAAAAACTAAAGGAGTTCATGACCACGAAACCATTCCTGCAAGAAATTTGAAGGGGGACTCTCTGAGTGGAGAAAAGAAGAAACAAAACAAAAAAGACCAAAGGCAACAAAGACTAGAAAGGACCAGAGAACACCACCAGAAACTCCAACTCTATAGGCAACACATTGGCACTATATTCATATCTTTCGGTACTTACTCTAAATGTTAATGGACTAAATGATCCAATCAAAAGACGTAGGGTAACAAAATGGATAAGAAAACAAGATTCATCTATATGCTGTTTACAAGAGACCCACTTTAGACCTAAAGACACCTTCAGATTGAAAGTCAGGGGATGGAGAAACATCTACCATGCTAATGGTCACCAAAAGAAAGGCAGAGTAGCTATAATTATATCAGACAATCTAGATTTTAGAATAAAGGATGTAACAAGAGATGAATAGAGCATTATATCATAATTAAGGGGTCTATCCACAAAGAAGATCTAACAATTGTAAACTTTTATGCCCCAACGTGGAAGTACTCAAATATATATCAGTTAATCACAAACATAAAGAAACTCATTGATAATAATACCATAATATTAGAGGATTTCACCACCCCACTTACAGCAATGGACACTTCATCTAAGTGTAAAATCAACAAGGAAACAATGGCTTTAACTGACACACTGGACTGGATGGTTAACAGATATATTCAGAACATTTCATTCTAAAGCAGCAGAATGCACATTTTTCTCAACTGCACATAGAACATTCTCCAGAATAGATCACATACTGGGACACAAATCAGCCTTCAACATGTACAAACAGATTGAGATGACACTGTGCATATTTTCAGACCACAATGCTATGAAACTCAAAATCAACCACAAGAAAAAATTTGGAAAGACAATGAATACTTGGAGATGAAAGAACATTCTACTAAAGAATTAATGAGATAACTAAGAAGTTAAAGAGGAAATTAAGAAGTAAATGGAAACCAATGAAAATGATAACACGACAGCCCAAAACCTCTGGGATACAGGAAAGACAGTCATAAGAGGGAAGTATATAGTAATCCAGGCCTTCCTAATGAAGAAAGAAAAGTCTCAGGTACACAACTTAACCATACACCTTAAAGAACTTGAAAAATAACAGCAAATAAAGCCCAAATCCAGCAGAAGACAGGAAATAATAAAGATTAGAGCATAAATCAGTGCTATAAAAATTAAAATAATAATAATAATAACAATAATAATAATAACAAAGCAGTAGAACAGATCAATGAAACCAGGAGCTGGTTCTTTCAAAGAATTAACAAAATTGAAAACCCCTAGTCAGATTGATCAAAAAGAAAAAAAAAAAGGACCCAAAATAAATAAAATCAAGAATGGAAGAGGAGAGATCACAACCACCACTGCATAAAAACAAATAATGAGAGAATATTATGAGAAATTATGTCAACAAATAGGGCAATCTGGAAGAAATGGACAAATTCCTAGAAACATATATTACCAAAACTGAAACATGAAGAAAAAGAAATGTGAACAGACCCATAACCAGTAAAGAAATTTAATTAGTCATCAAAATCTCCCAACAAACAAGGGTCCAGGGCCAGATGGCTTTCCAGAGGAATTCTACCAAACTTTTAAAGAAGAGTTAATAGGGGGAAATGACAGTGTAGGAGGACGCTGGGCTCACCACGTCCTGTGGATCACTTAGATTCCGCCCACACCTGTCTAAATAACCCAGAAAATCACCAGAAGACTAGCAGAACGGATTCTCCAGAGCCAAGCATATACGGTCCACGGAAGAGGGTAGGAAAGGTGGAGAGGCAGTGCGCGCTACAAGGACTGGAGGGAGGGAGTCAGGATGGAGGGGCAGTCCGCCGGCAAAGCAGAGGCCCCGAGTCTGGCTTGCAAAAACGGAGGGGGCGGACGGAGTGTGTTCTGACAGCAAGTGGGACTTAACATCTGGAATGTTGTAAGTTAACAGATCTGCTTGTGAATGGGAGGGCTGGAGGACAACAGGAGGGAGAGTTGTTGAGCCACAGACAACAGAGTACAGCTTGGAGGGGAACAAAGGTGCTCACCAGCGCCATCTCCCTCGCCCATCCCCCAGCCAAAATCCCAAAGGGAACCAGTTCCTGTCAGGGAACTTGCTTGCACCTCGCAAACACCCAATGCTGTGCTTCTGCAGATCCATCCCTCCAGCGGGTCTGACTCCCTCTCGGTGCCACAGGGCCCCTCCCGACCAGATCACTGAAGGAAAAGCACACTGAGCCTGCCCCTCCTGTCCCTTGCACCTTGCTGATCCACCCCAGCTAATTCGCCAGATCCCCAGCACCACAAGCTTGGCAGTGTGCAAGTAGCCTAGATGGGCCATGCCACTCCACAGTGAATCCCGCCCCTAGGAGAGGGAAAGAGAAGGTACACACCAGTCTGACTCTGGCCCCAGTGGTGAGCTGGGGGCAGACATCAGGTCTGACTGCAGCCCCGCCACCAATGCAAGTTATTCAAGACAGCACAGGGGAAGTGCCCTGCAGTTCCGCACCACTCCAGGGACTATCCAAAATGACCAAAGAGAAGAATTCCCCTCAAAAAACCTCCAGCAAATAATGACAGCTAACAAACTGATCAAAAACGATTTAAACAATATAAACAGAAAGGGAATTTAGAATAATAGTCATAAAATTAATTGCTGGGCTTGAAAACACTATAAAGGACAGCAGAGAATCTATTGCTACAGAGATCAAGGGACTAAGAAACAGCCAGGAGGAGCTAAAATATGCTATTAATGAGCTACAAAGTAAAATGGAGATGACCACAGCTCAGATTGAAGAGGCAGAGGAGAGAATAGGTGAACTAGAAGATAAAATTATGGAAAAAGAAGAAGCTGAGAAAAAGAGAGATAAAATAATCCAAGAGTATGAGGGGAAAATTAGAAAACTAAGTGATGCACTAAGAGAAATAATCTACGCATAATTGGTATCCCAGAGGAGGAAGAGAGAGAGAGAAAGGTGCTGAAGGTGTACTTGAAGAAATCATAGCTGAAGAACTTCCCTGAACTGGGGAAGGAAAAAGGCATTGAAATCCAAGAGGCACAGAGAACTCCCTTCAGATGTAACATGAATCCAACTTCTGCATGATATATCATAGTAAAACTGGCAAAATACAAGGATAAAGAGAAAATTCTGAAAACATCGAGGGATAAACGTGCTCTAACATATAAAGGGAGACCAATAAGACTTGTGATGGATCTCTCTACTGAAACTCGGCAGAGCAGAAAGGAATGGCAGGAAATCTTCAATGTGATGAACAGAAAAAATATGCAGCTGAGAATCCTTTTTCCAGCAAGACTGTCATTTAGAATAGAAGGAGAGGTAAAGGTCTTCCCAAACAAACAAAAACTGAAGGAATTCGTCACCACTAAACCAGCCCTACAAGAGATCCTAAGGGGGATACTGTGAGACAAAGTACCAGAGACATCGCTACAACCATGAAACCTATAGGCATCACAATGACTCTAAACCCATATCTTTCTATAATAACACTGAATGTAAATGGACTAAATGCGCCCATCAAAAGACATAGGGTATCAGAATGGATAAAAAAAAACAAGACCCATCTATTTGCTGTCTACAAGAGACTCATTTTAGACCTGAGGACACCTTGAGATTGAAAGTGAGGGGATGGAGAACTATTTATCATGCTACTGGAGGTCAAAAGAAAGCTGGTGTAGCCAACTTATATCAGATAAACTAGACTTTAAATTAAAGGCTGTAACAAGAGATAAAGAAGGACATTATATAATAATTACAGGGTCTATCCATCAAGAAGAACTAACAATTATAAATGTCTATGTGCCAAATACGGGAGCCCCCAAATATATAAAACAATTATTCACAAACATAAACAACCTTATTGACAAGAATGTGGTAATTGCAGGGGACTTTAATACCCCACTTACAACAATGGATAGATCATCTAGACACATTGTCAATAAAGAAACAAGGGCCCTGGATGATATATTGGATAAGATGGACTTGACAGATATATTTAGAATTCTTCATCCCAAGCAACACAATATACTTTCTTCTCGAGTGCACATGGAACATTCTCCAAGATAGATCACATACTGGGTCACAAAACAGCCCTTCATAAGTATACAAGAATTGAGATCATACCATGCATACTTTCAGACCACAATGCTATGAAGCTTGAAATCAACCACAGGAAAAAGTCTGGAAAACCTCCAAAAGCATGGAGGTTAAAGAACACCCTACTAAAGAATGAGTGGGTCAACCAGGCAGTTAGAGAAGAAATTAACAAATATATGGAAACAAACGAAAATGAAAATACAACAATCCAAACGCTTTGGGATGCAGCGAAGGCAGTCCTGAGAGGAAAATACATTGCAATCCAGGCCTATCTCAAACACAAGAAAAATCCCCAATACAAAAACTAACAGCACACCTAAAGGAAATAGAAGCAGAGCAACAAAGACACCCCAAACCCAGCAGAAGAAGAGAAATAATAAAGAGCAGAGCAGAAATAAACAATATAGAATCTAAAAACACTGTATAGCAGATCAATGAAACCAAGAGTTGGTTTTTTGAAAAAATAAACAAAATTGACAAACCTCTAGCCAGGATTCTCAAAAGAAAAGGGAGATGACCCAAATAGATAAAATCATGAATGAAAATGGAATTATTACAACCAATCCCTCAGAAATACAAGCAATTATCAGGGAATACTATGAAAAATTATATGCCAGCAAACTGGACAACCTGGAAGAAATGGACAAATTCTTAAGCACCCACACACTTCCAAAATTAAAACTAGAGGAAATAGAAAGTTTGAACAGACCCATAACCAGCGAAGAAATTGAATCCAGTTTGCTTCCCTGGGGAATTCTACCAGACATTTAAAGCAGAGATAATACCTATCCTTCTCAAGCTATTCCAAGAAATAGAAAGGGAAGGAAAACTTCCAGACTCATTCTATGAAGCCAGTGTTACTTTGATTCCTAAACCAGACAGAGACTCAGTAAAAAAAGAGAACTACAGGCCAATATCCCTGATGAATATGGATGTAAAAATTCTCAATAAGATACTAGCAAATTGAATTCAACAGCATATAAAAAGAATTATTCACCATGACCAAGTGGGATTCATTCCTGGGATGCAGGGCTGGTTCAACATTCACAAATCAATCAACGTGATACATCACATTAATAAAAGAAAAGAGAAGAACCATATGATCCTGTCAATCGATGCAGAAAAGGCATTTGACAAAATTCAGCAACCTTTCTGAATATAAACCTCGAGAAAGTTGGGATTGAAGGAACATACTTAAACATCATAAAAGCCATTTTTGAAAAGCCCATACCTAATAAATATCATCCTCAATGGGGAAAAACAGAGAGCTTTCCCCCTGAGATCAGGAACACGACAGGAATGTCCACTCTCACCGCTGTTGTTTAACATAGTGTTGGAAGAGCTAGCATCAGCAATCAGACAACAAAAGGAAATCAAAGGCATCAAAATTGGCAAAGATGAAGTCAAGCTTTCACTTTTTGCAGATGACATAGTATACATGGAAAATCCAATAGACTCCACAAAAGTCTGCTAGAACTGATACATGAATTCAGCAATGTTGCAGGATATAAAACCAATGTACAGAAATCAGTTGCATTCTTATATACTAACAATGAAGCAACAGAAAGACAAATAAAGAAACTGATCCCATTCACAATTGCACCAAGAAGCATAAAATACCTAGGAATAAACCTAACCAAAGATGTAAAAGATCTGTATGCTGAAAACTATAGAGAGCTTATGAAGGGAACTGAAGAAGATACAAAGAAATGGAAAAACATTCTGTGCTCATGGATTGGAAGAATAAATATTGTCAAAATGTCAATACTACCCAAAGCTATCTACGCATTCAATGCAATCCCAATCAAAATTGCACCAGCATTCTTCTCGAAACTAGAACAAGCAATCCTAAAATTCATATGGAACCACAAAAGGCCCCGAATAGCCAAAGGAATTTTGAAGAAGAAGACCAAAGCAGGAGGCATCACAATCCCAGACTTTAGCCTCTACTACAAAGCTGTCATCATCAAGACAGCATGGTATTGGCACCAAAACAGACACATAGACCAATGGAATAGAATAGAGACTCCAGAATTCGACGCACAACAGTATGGCTGACTAATCCTTGACAAAGCAGGAAAGAATATCCAATGGAAAAAAGACAGTATCTTTAACAAATGGTGCTGGGAGAACTGGACAGCAACCTGCAGAAGAATGAAACTAGACCACTTTCTTATACCATTCACAAAAATAAACTCAAAATGGATAAAGGACCTGAATGTGAGACAGGAAACCATCAAAACCCTAGAGGAGAAAGCAGGAAAAGACCTCTCTGACCTCAGCCGCAGCAATTTCTTACTTGACACATCCCCAAAGGCAAGGGAATTAAAAGCAAAAGTGAACTACTGAGACCTCATGAAGATAAATAGCTTCTGCACAGCAAAGGAAACAATCAACAAAACTAAAAGGCAACAACAGAATGGGAAAAGACATTTGTAAATGACATATCGGACAAAGGGCTAGTATCCAAAATGTATAAAGAGCTCCACACCCGAAAAACAAATAACCCAGTGAAGAAATGGGCAGAAAACATGAATAGACACTTGTCTAAAGAAGACATCCGGATGGCCAACAGGCACATGAAAAGATGCTCAACGTCGCTTCTCATCAGGGAATTACAAATCAAAACCACACTCAGATATCACCTCACGCCAGTCAGAGTGGCCAAAATGAACAAATCAGGAGACTATAGATGCTGGCGAGGATGTGGAGAAATGGGAACCCTCTTGCACTGTTGGTGGGAATGCAAACTGGTGCAGCTGCTCTGGAAAACAGTGTGGAATTTCCTCAAAAAATTAAAAATAGACCTACCCTATGACCCAGCAATAGCACTGCTAGGAATATACTTAAGGGATACAGGAGTACTGATGCATAAGGGCACTTGTGCCCCAATGTTTATAGCAGCACTCTCAACAATAGCCAAATTGTGGAAAGAGCCTAAATGTCCATCAATTGATGAATGGATAAAGAAATTGTGGTTTATACATACAATGGAGTACTATGTGGCAATGAAAAAGAATGAAATATGGCCCTTTGTAGCAACGTGGATGGAACTGGAGAGTGTGATGCTACGTGAAATAAGCCATACAGAGAAAGACAGATACCATATGTTTTCACTCTTATGTGGATCCTGAGAAACTTAACAGAAACCATGGGGGAGGGGAAGGAAAAATAAAAGAGGTTAGAGTGGGAGACAGCCAAAGCATAAGAGACTCTTAGAAACTGAGAACAAACTGAGGGTTGATGGGGGGTGGGAGGGAGGGGGTGTAGGTGATGGGCATTGAAGAGGGCATCTTTTGGGATGAGCACTGGGTGTTGTATGGAAACCAATTTAACAGTAAATTTCATATATTAAAAAATAAATAAATAAAAGAAAAGAAAAACAAAAAAATAAAGAAGAGTTAATATCTATTCTTTTGAAGTTGTTGCAAAAATAGAAATGGAAGGAAATCTTCCAAACTCATTCTATGAGGTCAGCATTACCTTGACAAAGACCCCACTAAAAAGGAGATCTACAGACCAATTTCCCTGATGAATATTGACACAAAAATCCTCAACAAGTTACTAACCAACAGGATCCAACAACATATTAAAAAAATATTAACCACGATCAAGTGGATTTATTTCTGGGATGCAAGCCTTGTTTAATATCTGCAATTAAATCAATGTGATACATCACATTAATAATAATAGTAACACATTAAGGAATAAGAACTATACGATCCTCTCAATACATGCAGAGAAAGCATTTAACAAAATACATCATCCTTTCTTGATAAAAAAAAAAAAAACCTCAAGAAAGTAGGGATTGAAAGATCATACCTTAAGATCATAAAAACCATATATGAAAGACCCACCACGAAAATCATCCTCAACAGGGAAAACTGAGCGTTTTCTCCCTAAGGTCAGGAACACGACAAGGATATCCACTCTCACCACTATTACTCAACATAGTGTTAGAAGCCCTAGCCTCAGCAGTCAGACAACACAAAGAAATAAAAGGCATCCAAATCAGCAAGGAGGAAGCCAAACTCTGAGTCTTCGCAGATGACATGATACTCTATATGGAAAACCCAAAAGATTCCACCAAAAAACTGCTAGAACTGATCCATGAATTCAGCAAAGTTGCAGGATATAAAATCAATGTACAGATATCAATTTCATTTCTATATACCAATAACGAAGCAGCAGAAAGAGAAATCAAGGAATTTATCCCATTTACAATTGCACCAAAAACCATAAAACACCTAGGAATAAACCTAAGTAAAGAGGTGAAAAATCTATACACTGAAAATGATAGAAAGCTTATAAAAGAAATCAAAGAACACACACACACACACACACACACACACACACACACACACACGGAAAAGCATTCCATGCTCATGGATTGGAAGAAAAAATATTGTTAAAATGTCAATACTACCCAAAGTAATCTATATCTTCAATGCAATCCCTATCAAAATAGCACCAGCATTCTTCACAGAGCTAGAATAAACAATTCTAAAATTTGTATGGAACCAGAAAGACTCCGAATAGCTAAAGTAATCCTGAAAAAGAAAACCAAGGCTGGAGGCATCACAATTCCAGGCCTTAAGTTGTATTACAAAGCTCTAATCATCAAGACAGTGTGGCCCTGGCACAAAACCAGACACATAGATCAATGGAACAGAATAGAGAACCCAGAAATTGACCAACAAACGTATGTCCAACTAATCTTTGACAAAGCAGGAAAGGATATCCAATGGAAAAAGGCAGTTTCTTCAGCAAATGGTGTTGGTAAAACAGGAAAGTAACATACAGAAGAATGAACCTGGACCACTATGTTATACATACACAAAAATAAACTTGAAATGAATGAAATACCTAAACATAAGACAGGAAGCCATCAAAATCCTAGAGGAAAAAGCAGGCAAAAACCTCTTTGACCTCAGTCATGGCAACTTCTTACTCAACATATCTCTGGAAGCAAGGGAAACAAAAGCAAAAATGAACTATTGGGACCTCATCAAGATAAAAAGCTTCTGCACAGAGAAGGAATCAACATAACTAAAAGGCAAGTGATGGAATGTGGGAAGATATTTGCAAAGGACATATCAGATAAAGGGTTAGTATCCAAAATCTATAAAGAACTTACCAACTCAACACCCAAAAAACAAATAATCCAGTGAAGAAATGGGCAAACGACATGAGTAGACAATTTTCCAAAGAAAACATCCAGATGGCTAACAGACACATGAAAAAATGCTCAACATCCCTCATCATCAGAGAAATGCAAATCAAAACCACAATGAGATACCACCTCACACCTGTCAGATGGCTAAAATTAACAACTGAAGCAACAACAGAGTTGGCGAGGATGTGAGGAAAGAGGAACTCTTTTGCACCATTGGTGGGAACGCAAACTGGTGCAGCCACTCTGGGAAACAGTATGGAAGTTTCTCAAAAAATTAAAAATAGAACTACCCTACGACCCAGCATTGGACTACTAGGTATTTATCCAAAGGATACAGGAATGCTGTTTTGAAGGGGCACATGCACCCACCCCTATATTTATAACAACACTATCAACAATAGCCAAAGTATGGAAAGAGCCCAAATGTCCATTGACTGATGAATGCATAAAGAAGATGTGGTATATATATGCAACGGAATATTAATGGGCAATCAAAACAAATGAAATCTTGCCATTTGCAACAATGTGGATGGAACTAGAGTGTATTATGCTAAGCAAAATTAGTCAGAGAAAGACAAATATATGACTTCACTCATGTGGAATTTAAGATATAAAACAGATGAATATAAGGTAAGGGGAGCAAAAATAGTATAAAAACAGGGAGGGGGGCAAGACATAAGAGACTCTTAAATACAAACAGAACAAACTGAGGGTTGCTGGAGGGGTTGTGGGTAGGGCGATGGGTTAAATGGGCAAGGGACATTAAGGACGACACTTGGGATAAACATTGGTGGTTATATGTAGGGGATGAATCACTGGATTCTATTCCTGAAATCATTATTGCACTATATGCTAATTAACTTGGATGTAAATTTAAAAAAAGATATGCCCCCCCCCAAAAAGAATTGCCTGGTGTATACATACAGTGGAATATTACTCAGCCATTAAAAAGAATGAAATCTTGCCATTTGCAATAACATGGATGGAGTTAGAATACGTTATGCTACACAAAATTAGAGAAAGACAAATACCATATGATTTCACTCATATGTGGAGTTTAAGAAACAAAACAAATGAACATAGGGGAAGGGGGGAAAAAGAGGGAAGCAAACCACAAGAGACTCTTAACAATAGAGAACAAACTGTTGATGGAAGGTGTTGGGCTAAATTGAAGATGGGCTAAATTGATGATGGGGATTAAGGAGAGTACTTGTGATGACCACTGAGTGTTGTATTTAAGTGATGAATCACTAAAGCCTACACCTGCACCCAATTTTACTATATGTGTTAACTAATTAGAATTTAAATAAAAACTTGAAATAAAAAAACTGGCAGGTAATAAGTATTAACAGGCTCCGGTAATGGAGCTTATAGTTGTTACTCTACAGTCCCCAAAGTGAGGGCATCACAGATCCAATAACACTCCAGCTGCAAACAGAAAAAATCAGTTTCTCTCAAGATATCTAGAACTTTCAAAATGTGGACACTTACAAATCTTACTTCTATTCCTCCATTGCAAAACCCACTCATATTTATTCTACCATCCTAAGTCTGAGCTGATAGAACGCAACCACCTAAGGCTAGTTACGGGTCTTTTCTGGGCCTCAATTTCCTTTTCTGTAAAATAAAGGCTTGTATTCATTATTTGTAGGGTGCCCCTCCTGCGCTAAAAAGGTAAAAGACGGTAAGTAGCTTTGAAAAAGAAAAGTTTGTCTTGAAAAGCTGTCTGATCTTTTTTTCTATTGTGCAAACCTAAAAATCACTCTTTATACCCCTCTTTTAGTGAATTTGAAGCCACTGTGGGAAACAGGTCAGAAAGAATGGGAGAGTGGGATATCATCCACTTTCACCTCCCTCCCCCAATCTTATTTGACTCACGGGGATGTGCCAATTGCCTTTGTACCAAGGTTTAGTGAGCCTTTAAATATTTCAAGATGTATGAGACATTATCCCCTGTTCTCTTTTATTCTGATAACAAGCTGTCTGGGCCCTCTGCCAAAGACCCAATATCTTTGTGCAGTTCTACATGAATATGATTTTTCTCTATGCCATGGTCACCATTAGGGAAGATAAATAAAACTAACATTGGCAATGAGGACACTTACCTTTCTATTGTTTCTTATATAATGAAAGAAAAAGTTCATCATTACAACACTGCAACACCAGCATGAAGACTGGTGTCTCTTGGACTGGAAAAGATAGATTGGGGGTTGTTATTATGAGTGGCCTGAACAGATGTTACTTGATAGGTCCCTATCTATCAACCAGGAGATATTTTTATGTCAAAGAAAACTCTCCCTCATTCTGTTATACAAGTAGAGATTCTGTCCTTTGTGTCCTTAATAGGTTCTTACAAACATGTAAATGGTAAAGAGTTAAAGAAAAAAATAAGATCATAATTCAAAAGTTTTCTAAATTTCAGTCCTAGACTATTAGTGATAGGAATGCTCCTTAGGGGGGAAAGAGGAGGATAGATAATCAAATCAGTTTGGAAATAAGAATTATAATCCAAATCTGGAGTCTCTATTCCATTGGTCTGTGTCTGTTTTTGTGCCAATACCATACTGTCTTGATGATCACAGCTTTGTAGTAGAGGCTAAAGTCTGGGACTGTGATGCCTCCCTCTTTGGTTTTCTTCTTCAATATTACCTTGGCTATTTGGGGTCTTTTGTGGTTCCATAAAATTTTAGGATTGCTTGTTCTAGCTTTGAGAAGAATGCTGATTACAATTTTGATTGGGATTGCATGGAATGTGTAGATTGCTTTGGGTAGTATTGACATTTTAACAATATTTATTCTTCCATTGTATGGCCAACTAATCTTTGACAAAGCAGGAAAGAATATCCAACATAAAAAAGGCAGTCTCTTTAACAAATGGTGCTGGGAGAACTGGACAGCAACATGCAGAAGAATGAAACTAAACCACTTTCTTACATCATTCACAAAAATAAACTCAAAATGGATGAAGGAACTGAATGTGAGATAGGAAACTATCAAAACCCTAGAGGAGAAAGCAGGAAAAAACCCTCTCTGACCTCAGCCGCAGCAATTTCTTACTCAACACATCTCCAAAGGCAAAGGAATTAAAAGCAAAAATGAACTATTGGGACCTCATGAAGATAAAAACTTCTGCACTGCAAAGGAAACAATCAACAAAACTAAAAGGCAACCAATGGAATGGGAAAAGATATTTGCAAATGACATATCAGACAAAGGGCTAGTATCCAAAATCTACAAAGAACTAACCAAACTCCACACCCCCCAAAAAAAAAAATCCAGTGAAGAAATGGGAAGAAAACATGAATAGACACTTTTCTAAAGAAGACATTCAGATGGTCAACAGGTACATGAAAAGATGCCTCAATGTCACTCATCATCAGGGAAATAAAAATCAAAACCACACTGAGATACCACCTCATGCCAGAGTGGCTAAAATGAACAAATCGGGAGACTACAGATGCTGGTGAGGATGTGGAGAAATCGGAACCCTCTTGTACTGTTGGTAGGAATGCAAACTGGGGCAGCCGTTCTGGAAAACAGTGTGCAGGTTCCTCAAAAAATTAAAAACAGATCTACCCTATGACCCAGGAATAGCACTGCTAGGAATTTACCCAAGGAATACAGGAGTGCTGATGCATAGGGGCACTTGTACTCCAATGTTTATAGCAGCACTTTCAACAATAGGCAAATTATGGAAAGAGCCTAAATGTCCATCAAATGATGAATGGATAAAGAAGAAGTGGTTTATATATACAATGGAATACCACTTGGCAATGAGAAAGAATGAAATCTGGCCATTTGTAGCAATGTGTATGGAACTAGAGGGTATTATGCTAAGTGAAATAATTCAGGCAGAGAAAGATACCATATATTTTCACTCATATGTGTCTCTTGAGAATATTAACAGAAGGCCATGGGGGAGGGGAAGGGAAAAAAAGTTACAAAGAGTGAAGGAGGCAAACCATAACAGACTCTTAAATACTGAGAACAGACTGAGGGTTGATGGGGGTTGGGGGAGAGGGGAAAGTGGGTGATGGGCATTGAGGAGGGCACCTGTTGGAATGAGCACTGGGTGTTTTATAGAAACCAATTTGACAATAAATTATATTAAAGAATAAATAATAAAAAAGATTTAAAAAAGAATTATAATCCATTACCAGAAAATATCTTTTTAGAGAGCAACTGACAGCCTGTGAGTTAGGACAGATCCAGGATAGGAACTCTATTTATGATAGATCCTGTGTTGGCAAATGAAAACAGCTGTCCTCTGGCACAGAGGAGTACCCAAAAAGGAAGGACAGAAAAGCCCACACACCTCAGACACAATCAACCCTTATTTCAAGCCACAGGGTCCTTACCCGGTATTTCTTTTCTTGTTCAAATTTTTCTTCAAATTTCCTAATTTTTCGCTTGAGGCTCTGGATGTGCTTGGTGAGCTGGGTAATGGTCTGTGGCTCCTTGCCATCACCACAGCCACACCGTGAAGAACTTCGTGGCCTGTAATGATTGCAGGGAGGGAGAGAATCATCAAAAACCATGGTCTTCCCATAAACATTGCTGCTGGTCTACAAACGAAGCTTCCTGGATTATCAGAGAGGATAGGCCATTTTTGATGAGTCTACCATGGTGGCATTTACTTATTAATAGAGACCACTGATCAAAGAATTCCATTATGGGACAATGCTATCAGGGAATTTAGTGCAGAAATGTCAGAATATTATTCTAGGAAGTGCATTTCCTAAAGTTTGGAAGAGGCCAATTTAAGACAAAAAGAAATAGCCTGCTGTGGCATTATCCCTAACAGGTTGCACCTAATAACATTTTTAAAGAAGATATAGATAAGTAGTTAATTTTCTTGACACAACAGAGCCTTATGAATCTAATAAGAATGGACCCCCACCTCCAGAAAATGCATTGACCCTCACATAGCCCACAGTTTACAATAGCAATAATCCACTAACTCCCTCAAATCCATCAATAGACAGCCTGCAAGGTCAGATTTGGAAAATTCATTAATGACAGCAGAAGTTACTAAGGAGAAACTAGGATTCTCTGTACATATTTTCAGTCAAGGGACACTCATTTTAGTTTTGAATCAAAATTATTTGTAGATTTTTTTTAAAAAAAGAATGCATAGTTTCACACTTTTTGGGGGAGTGGAGGGCAGCTATTGTAAGCTGCTGCTCTTGTGGAATCTAAGAAGAAATTGAGGTAGACAACTCCCAAGCACTGCCGCAAGCTATCCCTTGAAGCCACTGTTGGGCATGCAAAGAATATTGAGCTTACCAAGAAGGATACTCCTGATATTTGCATAGACATATTCTTACTTAGGACTCTGGTCATTTGACCAAAAATGTTCAAACATGTAAGCTCTGGGGTATTCCTGAATCTCATGACCATTTCCTCCTGAGATGGCAAGACCTGACACGGTGTTCCCAAATAGAAACTACACTGATTCTTGCCATTCATTGCTCAGGTCTTGCGGTTGTATTTGATAGGCATGTCTGCACTATTTCAGACACACACTTCATTATAGGTTATAAATGTATTTGAAAAAGTGGATGAAATGAAGATAAGGTTTTCTTACATCATAAACTGCTGAGTGCTGGGTGGAGAAGGGGCTGATTCAGGGTCTAAGTTGAATCTCTGGCTTTGGCTGAAGATGGAGCATCGTGGTGACAGCAGTGGGTTATCACCGTCAGTGATGTGATAGAGAAGCCTGCTAGTCCCGACAGACTGGAGGTCTTCTGGTGCACTGTCTGCTTCATTCTGCCCATCTTTGTGGGCTGGTGCAGGGTCTGAGGAAACAAGATAAATCATCAAGATTCAGAAATGACAGAGGCCTTGAGATTGTCATGTTCCTAAGTAAAGATCATAAACATTCATTATAATGTCTGGCTTCTTTGTCATTTCTTCTTTCTGGGGATATGAAAGGCTTTCAAAGTACTGTTATGTTTATTCTCAGAGAAACTGGATAGAAAATATTACAAAGCCACTAACAAAAAAAATGGAAACACAAATTATTTTGGTATAAATTTAAAGTAATGATTCAGTAATGATTCCATTTTACGTAAAAAGCATACATTTATGTGTACAAGTAAGTGCACTAAAATACCAAAGAAGCTACTTAGCAACTACAAAGCATGGAAGAATTAAGGATGATTCTTTTTCTCATCCAAAATTTTTTGTAGCATTTTATTTTTGACAAAAATTAAAAAACAAGAACAAAACAGATTCCAAATCCTGTCTCCAGCTACGTCTGTGTCTGAATTCTATGATCACTCCCCTTTTATTTTTTTTAATGTTTATTTTTGAGAGAGAGAGAGAGAGTGCAAGCAGGAGGGGCAAAGAGAGAAGGAGACCCAGAATCTGAAGCAGGCTCCAGGCTCTGAGCTGTCAGAACAGAGACCAACACAGGGCTCAAACTGTTCAACTGTGAGATCATGACCTGAGCCAAAGTCCGATGCTTAACCTACTGAGCCACCCAGGGGCCCAGATCACTCTCCCTTTAAATGAACTCATTAACTTCCCACCTCAGGGCCAGTCCAGAGAGTCGGCACACCTGCGCTCTAGAGGAAGGGCAGATAAGTGAGGAATATGAAGACACTGAGTCAGAGTGGCCAGGTGAGACTCTCTACATCAGGGGGCTCTAGACAGTTATTTGAGCAGAAGCCAAAACAAACTCCTTCTCAATTTTGCCCAGCAAACAACTCAGGACAATTCAAGGCTTTCTTTTATTCTTACCCCAAATAAAGAGAAAAACAAATGCTTTCTGGGTGAATAAGCAGAATCTGAAAACACTGACAATCCACTTTTCCAAAATAAACATTTATCACAATTTGGTACCGGATGACTCTTAATCAGGTTTAGAATGGCTCATGTTCTCCAGAGCTTGAAATGCAATTTGCTTTGTGCAACATCAAAGGTCTGATCCCTTGTGTGCTTTCAATTGGCTTCTTCCCTGTTGGGTTTCAGACTGGGAGCCTGGATAATGCCTCCAATGTGCCTGTGAAGCTCACTAACAGCATTCTATCAGTGGCTGAGCTGGCCAGAAGTGCATGAGATGAGGGCTGGTGAAGAGGTGGGACCAGATGAACACCAGTGCCCAAGTCTGAAAGCAAGGTGTGTCCGTGTGTCTGACAACTCACCACAGGCAACACCCTTGCTAAGAATAATTTACCCAGAAAACACAGTTTGGCAGGAGCCTTAAAGAGTAACAGGAGTAAGAGTTACTAATCAATAAATGTTACTAATCAACAACATATGCTAACAATCACCTTCAAAGCCCACCAGGAGGTATACAGGTGCTTACCAAATCCTTTCAATAAACCATTAGGCCCCAAAAAGAAATGCATTTTATTCATATTACCTGTTTCTGGACAGAATCTTTTGGTAATAATGATGGGGAAGAAGAGAATTTTTAGCAAGCACCTGGGACCAGTGTATTTTTGTTGAAATGGGAAAGGTCTGAGGCATTCAGCCCTTCAGCTCAGCTGTGGCCCTAGGGTCAAAATGAACATGAGTCTCTTGGTGCCGCTTTGTAATGCCAAATGGAGGCACTTGGGCTCCTAGCCATTTGACTGAAGTGGAGGCAAGAAGAGAGCTTAGCTTCTGAAACCCACAGGGTCCTATGATGGAACTTCATAAGATCACAGATCACTCTGAATGGCTCCTTTTGAATTGCATTACAATTAAATCCATAAACCTCCATTTATATGGTGTGTGCTTCTGTGGGCACTCATGTCATTTGCTGCCTACTTAACATCCCAAACCCCCTGCCCTAGATTTACCACTAGAGGAAGCAGAGAGCCACAAAGACCTAGAAGCACCAAGCTGAAAACCAACAAAAAGTCAAAAATTGGTAATTTGGTAGTGCTTCAGTTATGTGTTCAAACTCATTATTTGAATTGAGAAGTGGCTTAATTAAATCAGATGGTGCATGTGTGTGGGCACTTGCACACACAGAATTATTGAGCTCCTTCCTCAGAAGAGGCCAGAACAGATTCTGAGGCAGCCATTGCTGCTATCATCCTGGGAATAGAGCCCAGGTCAGCTCTTACAGACCCTGCTCCCCAACAGGGAAAAGCTTACTGCGGTTTCTGATGCTTCTCAGTTGAGTATGTTACTTTGTCTTCCGAAGGACAGGGCTGCTTGCTATAGGGCCCCTCATGTGATGCAGTGTGATTTAAAGGAAGGGGCCTAGGAACCAGGAATTTTGGTGTGCTTATACTTTCTTGTGAAGTTCCAGGGACTTCCTGACCTCTCTCAGTGTCTTTGTTTGGCCCATCTTACAGAGCTGTGACAGGAAAGTAAAAAGAGGTTGCTGCACATTGTGCCTGGAGTTAACAGTATTGTGCCGTACACTTAAAAAGTTGTTAAGAGTATATATCTATGTCAAAAAACAGATCTTCAGGTAAAAAAAGTGTAGATCTCATGTTATTACCACAATTTAAAAAAAAACCTATTTCTTCTTTTCTTTTCTAAAAGAAATCTTATTTTCTAAAATTTCTATAATGAATAAATCTTAATTTTATAGGAGGAAAAAACAATAAATGTTAATGTTTTTAAAAAAGTTTGAAAGAAAATGAGCATTCCTGAGAATGTGAGAAACAACTCCAGGGATGCCACAACAAAGAGCAAAGATTATGAGTTGGAGCCTCAGGTCTACCATTTGTTTAGAAAGACTTCAGAAATGTTGGGCCTTTTTAAACATGGATTTTTTTTTCACTTGTAAAATGGAGAGAATGATGGTACCTGCCTCACAAGACTAAGTGAGGATGAAGATGAAATGAAATAAAACTATATCTTCTACAAAATTTTTGCCATATCCACATCAACCTATGTTTACTCCCTGTCCCTCTCTCTCTCTCTGTGCACACACACACACACGCACACACACACACACCAAACTTATGATGGTTCAATTTATGATTTTTTGATGTTACGATGGTGTGAAAGTGATAACATTCAGTAGAAACCATACTTTGAATTTTGAAATTGGATCTTCTCCTGGGATAGCTTTGTGTGGTACGATACTCTCTTGTGATGCTGGGCAGTGGCAGTGATCCACAGCTCACAGTCAGCCATGCAGTCACAAGGGTAAACCACCAATACACTTAAAACCATTCTCTATGCAGCCATTTTTGTTTCCACTTTTGGTACAGTGTTCAATAAATTACATGAGATATTCAACTTCATAAAATAGGCTTTATTTAGATAATTTTGCTCAACTGTAGGCTAATGTAAGTGTTCTGAGAACCTATTCATGTAGGCTAGGCTAAGTTAGATTGCTTAGTAGTCTAGGTGTATTTCATGGATTTTTTTTAAAAAGTTTTTTTTTAATTTTTTTAATTTATTTCAAGAGAGAGACAGAAAGAACAGAGTATGGTGGCGGAGACAGAGGGAGAGAAAGAATCCCAAGCAGGCTCTGTGTTGTCAGTGCAGAGCCCAACATGGGGCTCAAACTCACAAACCATGAGATTATGACCCAAGACAAAATCCAGAGGCAGACATTTAACCTACTGAGACACCCAGGTGCCCCTCTGTGAATTTTTGATTTACAATATTTTCAGCTTACAGTGTGTTACCTGGATGCAACCCTATTATAAGTCAAAGAAAATCTGAAGATCTGTATATAGATATAGAGTAGAATATGTACAAAAGAGTACATATTTTATATAAATTAATATATTTACTATGTATTTTAAATGGATAGATAAAATTTCAACCTATAATTGTTTTTATTTTTTAATTTTGGCTTCATCTTAAGTTATGGTGGTCAAGACATAATGAATTTGATGTGCTAGTTACTGTTTTTCTTACTAATACACATTAAAATAAATTTCTAGTAAAACTAACAATATTTGCCCATGGACCTTTGTCTAGCATATTTGGTGAAACACTGAGATAAGGCATAGAAGCTGCTAAACATAGTAACCATGAGAACCATCATTTTATAGTAATTATCATCATCAGAATAAGGAACTGAATATTATCTTCTCTTATTGAACATGAATTATACTCAGAATCCCTGTGGGGTTAATAAGGGAAATGAGAACCAATATACCCCTCAACATATTGTCCCTCCTATCAGTTCTTAGTTATAAATAAGAATAATCATATGTAATATTTCTGGAGTAACTCACTTATTTCTTCAAACCTGTAAGAGTTTTTGCATGTATTTAATCTTCATAACAACCACATGAGGCTGATAGTAATATGATCTCCATTTTAAATTCAGTATGCAGGGTGCTATAAACTATGTTAGTTCCAGGGAGGGTTTGACCAGTGTCCATGGTAGAAGACTCCACATCTCTGACCCTGGGAGCCAACGGATGTTTCCGGTGGCCCACTTACTGAGCAGTAGGGAACAAAGAAGAGAAATAATTATCATCAGTGCATGAAGGCCAAGAGACCACTTCTGATCTTGCTGCAACCCCAGACAGAAACAGATGTTGTATTATAGCTGTTTAATAAGTCAGTCAGATTTAAAAATATATCTAATATGAATTTTTAAGCAATTAAAAATTCAAATAAATCCCTATCTGCAACCATTTGAGATGTACTGTTGAAATATAATTGAGTAATAAATTAGCCATAGTCTTGTGGATTTGTTAATTTGCACTCTTGGGTTTAGCCTTCATGGTGGGCTTTTATAGGTAGCATTCAGGTACATTCCAAAATGCCAAATGTCAGCCTTTATTGGTTTTAAAAGCTAGATAAGCCAAAAGTATGTCCATAATTCTAACAAGGTACAAGCATTAGAGTTCTCAGCCAGCCTCTCCAAAACAACTGAAGGATACACAGTGGGTTCAGTTTTAGGTATGTTGAATTTGAGCACCTGAAGGCACTTAGCAGGTTAGCTATGGGGTTACAACAGAAAGTACATGGGTAATCTTGAAGTCATCCCAGTAACTAAATCTGGGGACACAGGTGAGATTGCTTGCTCAGAGACTACCTACCAAGAGGTGAGCAGCAGTATCTCCAATGCTAGATTGGGTGGGGGTAAGCATAAGGACAGATGGAAGAGAGATTCCTCATTGGTAAGGCTGGCTGAGTCACCAAGTGGGGTGTGGGTGGCACTCCTAGTAGGCTTCTTAGTGCCAGCTTCTGTGGACAACCACCAGAAACATCAGTGAGGTAGAAGGGTGGGAAATTTGTCACTGTGAAAGCAGGGCTGGGCCTTATGGAAGGCACTCTGCAGGTCTAAGAGCCACTTTGCCATCATGGTTAAAAGCACAGGATTTAAAAAAAAAAAGCACAGAAGTTAAAAAAATTTTTTTAATATTTTATTATTTATTTTTGAGAGAGGCAGAGCATGAGTAGGGGAGGGGCAAAGAGAGAGGGAAACACAGAATCTGAAGCAGCTCCAGGCTCTGAGCTCTCAGCACAGAGCCCAATATGGGGCAGAACTCACAAACTGCGAGATCATAACCTGAGCTGAAGTCGGTTCATGACTGGAGCTGAAGTTGGACGCTTAACCGACTGAGCCACCTATGCGCCCCTCACAGAGGATTTTTCATACGCTCAGAAACACCTAGATTGAAGCCCCAGTTTTGTCATGTATGTGACCTGGGACACATTATTCACTCTTTACATTCCCAGTTTTCCCATCTATATAATGGGAATTCATTCATTCAGCAAATGTTTATTAGCCATCTACTGCATGCCAAAGCCCTGTTTCAGGGAAGGGTGACAAAACAATATCTACCTCATAAATTGTTGGAGAATTGAAAAGAAGACAAGGAATCTCAAGTGCTTAGGACAGTGCCCCAGGGGAGGGGATATAACCCATCAATAAATGTTACTTGCTGTTGTTTTGTATTTATGGTGGTATCTTTTACCTAGTTAAGAAACTTGGTAGAAGAGTTGGCTGGGGGAAAGGAAGATAAATTCAGTTCTAGATACCCTGAGTTAACAGGCAGTTTTGGTCATCCAGTGCAGGTGCCCAGGAGGCCCTGGATATGTGTAGGTATGGAGCTCAGGAGACAGAATCCAGCCGGGTTTGATCTCAGCATGTACTTCCCCAAATCTGTCATCTGCAGGAGGAGGCAGAGCCGTCTGCCTCATTTTCATTTTGAAGGAGTCAATGTACTGATTACAATTAAAATGAATGGTTAATAGGTGAGGGCATTGGGTTAGCTGAATAATGAAAAATCCCAAATTTCTCCCTAAAACCCAGAAAACTACATGGATCAAGAAGCCTCAGCTCAGATCTAAACATTTTCCTTTCATCTGCATTTTTAAATACAATCTTCTAATTAAATTTCCATCAGTAAATACAGAACCAGGTTTTAGGTTTTTGAGCAGTTTTGTTTTTCTTTTTGGTATGTTTTTTACTGCATGATTATTGTAATGTCAAGTACATTTTTTAAGTAAGCTCTACACCCAATGTGGGGCTTGAACTCATGACCTTGAAATCAAGAGTTGCATGCTCTACTGACTGAGCCAGCCAGGCACCCTTGTGAATAGTTCTTAAGTTAAATTTAACTTCATACCTCTTGTTTCCTAGAAAATTATAAGAGGACAATTTCAGAATATTTTTTTCTTGAGTTGTTGTGATTATATCTAACATAAGCAATACTTTTACCAAGGAAACATAACATATATAAATCATAGAAATACCCAAATACATAAATCTTCAGGGTATATTGTCACTGATTATTTTACAAGTCCAATCATAACTTCTATGCAGTTTCATAATAGACAATAAGGAAGATGTGATATATACAATGGAATATTACTCAGCAATCAAAAAGAATGAAATCTTGCCATTTTCAATGACATGGATGGAACTACAGTGTATACACTATGCTAAGTGAAATAAGTCAGAAAAAGACAAATATCATATGAATTCATTTATATGTGCAATTTAAGAAACAAAACAGATGAATATAGGGGAAGGGAAGGAAAAATAAGATAGAAACAGAGAGGGAGACAATCCTTAAGAGACTCTTAAATACCAAGAACAAACTGAGGGTTGCTGGAGGGATATTGGGTGTGGGCATGGGCTAAGTGAGTGATGGGTATTGAGGAGGGCACTTGTTGGAATGAGCACTCAGTGTTATATGTAAGTGATAAATACTAAATTCTACTCCCGAAATCATTACTACACTATATATTAACTAACTTGGATTTAAATGTTAAAAAAGCCTTGGAATTACATAAAACAAAATAAAATAAAATAAAATAAAATAAAATAAAATAAAATAAAATAAAATAAAATAAAATAGTTCTTTTCTAGTATTTTTATGGTCTCAAGGGTAAGAATAAGGAATAAATGACTTCTAGTTAGAAAAAAAACAAAACAAAACAGTATCCACAAAGGTTCAACCAAAGGAAAATCACATTGCCATTTGGCTAATATGTTGTTTATCTTATATACTATTATACTAACCTTTTAGTATCATTTGGGGAAAAGAAAACAGTTTGAAATCACCCAAATTTTCAGAATAATAATGTTCAATAAATTTAAGTGTCCAGACAAAATTAAGTATCTTAAATACATTTTAATTCCATACCATAAATAGCTTAGCAAAATAAGGTCACAAAGTAAAAGAAAAGAGGCAGTAAAGACAACTAGAATGAATAGAGACAGAAGAAGACAAAGTGGCAAGGTCATGGCTGAGAAAGAGAAGCAGCCAGAAAGCTGTGGGAAAAAAAAAGAATAGAAACAAAGTGATAGCATGGTGGTGGGGATGGGTGAGAAGGAAGGAGAGGCAAGTGACAAAGGTTGAGTTTATACTCAGGAAACATGGAGTGAACATAAGCTTCTAGTCCATGAAAGACTGAGGTCTTCAGACATTAATGACTTCTAACCTAAATCAAAGTAAATTCTACTCATGGGCTATAGTAACATGACCTATGCTGAGGACAGATGTGAGATCTCCAGATCCTGTCACAATGAGAAAGGGAAGAAATCCATTTTTTTCATTGTTTTGGAGTAGAACATTTGAAGTGGGAATAATTAATATTTTTGGAGGCAGTTTCTACACAGGACCAAACCAAATGTCCAATTTGGTAAGGAAAGAAGCAAATCTTCTAGACAAATCTACCAGGTGGCTAAATGAAGCTTTGTACCCTATTCTCTGATTATCCAAGACTTATTCTTTTGCCTATATGCATACTACCAAAGAACAGTTGAGAAATTAACAAGGGAAATGGCCAAGGCCAATGAACAACTTTTTCCCTCCCTGTGTCACAAAAGTGGAGCCAAATGCTCAGATTACAGAGCTCTGCTTGAACTGTGGAACCAGGGAAAGAGCAAGCATCTATCACTATCCACAATAATGTCCAAGATTTGGAAGCACCCTCTTGATATATAGAGAAAGCTGGATACTGTGTTCTGGTTATTTTTCAGGCTAAAAGACTCTCCAGGTCCTCTAGTCAACTCCTGCACAATTGACCACCTCAGTGGTACAGCAGATAAAATTCTATTAAGATAACAAGCAATCTTTGTAAGCATTCACATTCATAAGCAGATGTACTTTGCAAAGCAGAAGGAAAATTGAATATACAAAGCAAACAGGAAGGCTATCAAAGGAAATTCTAATCTTCAATTGGGGTCTGTATCTTTATGAGCCTCATCCAATGTTAGGAAAATTTGGTCAGAGAAGTTAGTCCCAAAGCTCCACATAGAGCCACAAAAAAGTATGATCCTCATGGAACTGGAAGAGACAGTAAAGGTTGTTCACGCTGAGCTTGGGGATGGTAGGGTTGGGGCATCCAGAACAGTGTTAGACACCAAGTATCTGGGCATGATATATGGGTAACTATGTGAAAGAGAAAGGGGGTATATGAAAACTCTCTATACTGTCTGCTCAATTTTCTATAAACCTAACACTTCTTAAAAAATTAATTAAAAAAAAACACGACTATAAATCAACAAGTTAAAAGCCTGGACTCTCGAGTCAGAGCCCCAAACTTGGTCTGACACTATACTTGATCTTAGCCAAAAGTCTGAGATGCAATCAGACTTGGTCTGAGATGCCACTTGCTCACAATTATTATGTCCTTGGCCAGGTAAGGCTCTAAGTCAGAGTCCTCATTTATAAAGAGTTATAGCAAGGACAAATGTTACCACAGTCCTTGACCTGCCTTAAAAACTGAATTTAAAAATCTTGTTAAAAATAATCACCTAGCAGTTTAGGCTGTAGGACTGTTTTTTTTTTTTTTCCTTTCCCTATAAAGCAGCTATGGAAACAGACTCAGAATATACTGTCATCTATGAATTTCGAAATCATTAAAAAAAAACTTTCTTTGGAAAACAAGGGGCTAATGTGAAGCCCCCTATTTCAGACACTATGAAGATGGTAATAAAAGTACCAGGGAAAAATTATTAACAGTAAAGATAATTTTCAGCCAAGTTATGTCATAGGTTTAGCACAGGATAGGTTTATGGTAACAAATGTAGTTTCAACTTTAATAGGAGGTAATTATTCAACCATCAGCTCTGTAGATTATTGCTGTTATAAATACTTTTTGCTGAAGAGAATTAGTGTAATGTCAATCATAAGCAATGTTCTAGAGGGAACCTAGGAAATGAACAGTACTAATGGCATTTCAACACCTTGAAAGTAGCTAGAATTATGAAAGTACATAAAGACAAGGGTAAACATTATCATTTGGAAAAAAGGCAACATAAGCTCTGATGACAGCAAGAATTCCCAGGTTTTTAAAAAATTATAGCTGACATTTATTGACCATTTACTAAGAGGGATGTGCTAAGTGCCTCATATGTATTATGCTACAATAGTTTCACAATAATCTAAGAAGTAAATACTATTCTTTTTTCCCATATTAAAGAAAAGGAAGCTGATGCATAGAGAGAACAAATCACTTGTCCAAGATTACCCAACCTGCTCATCAAGTTCTGCAAAGAATTATGTTTCGAACAAGGTAGAGCCAATGAATATAATTTATTTGGGCTTTCAAGAAGTGCATGGCATGGTTTTTAAATGAGAAATTGTTTAAAAACAAAACCAAATGGTGATTGAGCTAAATGTTTTGCAGTGGATTACAAAATCCACTTAACAATATGCACCAAAGAACAGAGATGAATTAGTATCTTTATGATGGAAATATCAGTACTAATCCTTGCAAATGGATCCTGGGTTAACCTTATTTTACATTTCAAAAATGACATAGAAGAGGTAGTAGTGTTGCGAGTCTGAATTTGCAGATGATATTGATATTTTTCAAAGAATAAAATGCTAAGCTACTACAAAAGCAGCTCGCAAAGCATGAGGAAGCTCAACAGTGACAGACGACCTTCAATGTGGGCCAGTAGGCAATGCACCTGGAGAAAACTAATCCATGTACTCTTAATAATAAGCACTAAACTATTAGTTTGGTAGGGAATGGAATTTTGGGAGCTCTAATGGAATACAGTTCTATGACAAAAAAGGCCAAGAAAAGAACATGCATCTCTAGGAAGAGTTTGGAAAACAATATAACAAGCATAATATTTTGTAATTAATAAAACACCCCCATGCCCATATTTTTTAGATATTAATTCATTTTTTTGTTGAGATCATTGTAGCTTCACATGTAGTTACAAGAAATAATAGAAGGATCCCTTGTCCATGTTGCCAATTTCCCCTAATGGTATCATATCTACAAATAAAATTCTATTTGACTCCATCTGGAATACATTATGCAGGTCAGGTAAATGCATATTAAGAAAGGTACAGGGTTCTAGAGATGGTTTAGATCATAGGACCTGAAATAAATATGTGAAGAGGGGTTATAACAGGTTATTCAACTATAAATCTAGGTCCCTTCAGGTTGACAAAACAAACTCAGGAGTGGATAAAGAAAATATGACTTTCATAACACATTAATAGAGTATATAGGTTGGCTATGGGCTTAATTTCAAATTCTAGAATATTAGAACCATGGGGACTTAATATTTAGACTGGATAGCTAATAGTATAGTGTGAAGCACTAAACTATGGAGTCTGACTGGGAAACCCTCCCTTCCTCCCATTTCCTCCCAACCTCTACCACTCAGTAGCTGTGGGACCCTCAGCAAGTTACACTAACTCTCCAAGCTTATTTCCTCATCTTCCATCTGGGGATAATAATGGCACCTACCTCATTCAGGACTGTGAACATAAAACAGGGAAACTCATGTAACAATGTCTGACACAAATGAAAATGTCATTGTTAGTGCTGTTAATAATACTGATGGTATGCATTTAAAAGCTTTTAAAAGGGTGTTTCTAAATCTTGGCACTATTGACATCTTGGACCAGATAATTCTTTATTGGGGTGGTGGGGTGGACACTGGGGGTTCCTTACATTGCAGGATGTTCAGAAGCATCCTTGGCTCTACTCATTAAATGTGGCACTCACCTTCAAGCTGCGATACTGAAAATGTCCCTAGATAATGCCAAATATCCCCAAGGTAGGGAGAGAGGAAGATAGAGAGATGAAAAAAAAAAAATCAACCCTGACTGAAAACCACTACTTTAAAGAAACTGAAAAGATGAAGTACTACTTTCTACAGTGGTAGCCATTTCTTTTTTTTTTTAAATTTTTTTTTTCAACGTTTATTTATTTTTGGGACAGAGAGAGACAGAGCATGAATGGGGGAGGGGCAGAGAGAGAGGGAGACACAGAATCGGAAACAGGCTCCAGGCTCTGAGCCATCAGCCCAGAGCCTGACGTGGGGCTCGAACTCACGGACCGCGAGATCGTGACCTGGCTGAAGTCGGACGCTTTAACCGACTGCGCCACCCAGGCGCCCCAACCGTTTCTTAATGTTAAAGCAACAGGTGGTACATACTGAAAATATAAAAAGGCTCAGGAAGGACTTAGAAATAATACATATACATACACATTGACCCATAATAAACAAAGTTTCTAAAGAATATTTGGAATTCTGTGCACTTACAAGGTTGAAGTAATGGACCCCCTCTTACCAACTTTCAAACAGTGTCTGGACTACTGCCAGATAGGATGAAACACCAAGTTATGTAGATGCCCCACCTAGTGGGATACTTGAGATGTCCCCTTTTCCAGAAGGCCAATTATAAACTCCACCTGCAGCAAGAACGCATTGCATGGGACTCTCTAGAGAAGCTCTGGAGTACTGTGCTCTAGAAAGTGTTCCTAAATCTACCTGCCCCTCAGAATTACGAGGGGGAGATTTTCAAACATGGAGATTTTTCAGGCTTCAACCTACATTTAAATTTTTCCTTTTAAGATAGAGAGCTCAGACATCTGGAAGTGTAATAATCACTCCCAAGTAATTGGGAACTTCTGGTCAAGTGGACAGTGTCTTGAAATGTGAGAGAGAAGGCCAGGTCCTCTTTAACTCTGCCCCATCTTAACTTCAACATCAGGAAAAGACCTACAAACCATGAAGAATTCTTTATGGGAATAATCATAGCCTGTATTAGTTTTTTCTAATAATCAACATTAGGAACAAGGCTCTTACCCAAATGGTTAGATTTGAAAATCAAGATTTTACAGTAAAAGAATTAATTAGAAACTGCTGTGGCATTATTATTTCTAGTAATAAGTCTTTAGTTATCACTGGTGACAGCTTTTGCCACAAACTCCAAACCATTCAATCACCTGTGGTCACACAGAACAGGGGTTACTATGCTTAGTCATGTGGAACAAACAGTCCTTCTGCAAACTTAGAAAATGACAAGCAGTTGAAAAGAAATTTTCATTCCATTTTCTGTTCAACAACACCAGAATAGATCCTTACTAATGCAACAGAGGAAGCATTTGCTTCAACTGTAAGAGGCTATTGATGCAGTTCGGATTTTTGAGCCTAAGTGCTTTCGGGGTTTCCATATCAAATTAGGCAATTTGCAACCTACAGGTAGGGTGACTAGTTGTCACAGATTGCCTAGGACTAAGAATTCCAAGCATGTGTGACTTTTAATGATAAAACTGGGACATTCGTGGGCAAATTGGACATTCCATGACAATTGGTTACCCTATGTACAGTCTTGAAATTATCTAGCAGGTGTCATTTTTTTCTAAGAGCCTCTACATCTACACCCCTCAAATATGTCCCTGTCCCTTGTCCATATCCCATCCCACCCTTTTCTAGCCTGAGGACTTGGGTGCTCAAGCACCTTCCTCCTCCTGAAGTAAATGACTGAGCCAACTGGTCACTGACCCTGAGTTGTAAGTCCATGTTGTCCATGAAACTGAGGTGAAGCAGAGTCAAAGAGAACCTGAGAGAACCTGGTCTTCTCTCTCATAATTCAAGACACTTAAATAATGGTTCCCACCATTTGGGAGTGTTTATGAAATATAAATATTACAAGACTTCTACCCCAGACTGTCTAAAGATAAGGACTAAGAATCCTTGCAGAAGCCTGTTGGTGGGAATGCAAATTGGTGCAGCCGCTCTGGAAAGCAGTGTGGAGGTTCCTCAGAAAATTAAAAATAGACCTACCCTATGACCCAGCAATAGCACTGCTAGGAATTTAACCAAGGGATACAGGAGTACTGATGCATAGGAGCACTTGTACCCCAATGTTTATAGCAGCACTTTCAACAATAGCCAAATGATGGAAAGAGCCTAAATGTCCATCAACTGATGAATGGATAAAGAAATTGTGGTTTATATACACAATGGAATACTACGTGGCAATGAGAAAGAATGAAATATGGCCTTTTGTAGCAACGTGGATGGAACTGGAGAGTGTGATGCTAAGTGAAATAAGCCATACAGAGAAAGACAGATACCATATGGTTTCACTCTTATGTGGATCCTAAGAAACTTAACAGAAACCCATGGGGGAAGGGAAGGAAAAAAAAAAAAAAAAAGAGGTTAGGGTGGGAGAGAGCCAAAACATAAGAGACTGTTAAAAACTGAGAACAAACTGAGGGTTGATGGGGGGTGGGAGGGAGGGGAGGGTGGGTGATGGGTATTGAGGAGGGCACCTTTTGGGATGAGCACTGGGTGTTGTATGGAAACCAATTTGACAATAAATTTCATATATTAAAAAAAAAAAAAAAGAATCCTTGCAGAAGCTTGCAAAGCTTCCTGGTAATTGTGATGTGCAGGAAGTCTCACAAACACTATTTAGAACACAGTGCTCCTCCAGGGGTACCATGAAATGTGTTTTTGCTGCAAGTGCAGTTCATAATTGCATTGCCAGAGTGGAGACACATTTCAGGTATTTTACTAGGTAGGACTGATCTTTGCAATACATAAACCCAAGTTAAAACCCAATACTTTGATCTCAAGATGTAGAGAGTATAATGCTTTGCTAAGATCATCATTTCAAATGCCTACTGAGGGGCGCCTGGGTGGCGCAGTCGGTTAAGCGTCCGACTTCAGCCAGGTCACGATCTCGCGGTCCGTGAGTTCGAGCCCCGCGTCGGGCTCTGGGCTGATGGCTCAGAGCCTGGAGCCTGTTTCCGATTCTGTGTCTCCCTCTCTCTCTGCCCCTCCCCCATTCATGCTCTGTCTCTCTCTGTCCCAAAAATAAATAAACGTTAAAAAAAAAAAAAATCAAATGCCTACTGAAAAAGTTTTACTTTACTGGTCAGGTCCTAATTGAGTCTAAAGAAAGCTTGAAACCTATTTATGTCATACCAATTTATAGTTATAAATGTTTGTTTTTAATTTTTTTTTCAACGTTTATTTATTTTTTTTGGGACAGAGAGAGACAGAGCATGAACGGGGGGAGGGGCAGAGAGAGAGGGAGACACAGAATCAGAAACAGGCTCCAGGCTCTGAGCCATCAGCCCAGAGCCCGACGCGGGGCTCGAACTCACGGACCGCGAGATCATGACCTGGCTGAAGTCGGACGCTTAACCGACTGCGCCACCCAGGCGCCCCTAAATGTTTGTTTTTAATAGTGAACTGGTAGCATATTATGTCCAGAAATTCCTGTAAAAATCACCCCTTGGGCTTTGTCTTTGTTATAGCAATTATTGATATCAAAAATAAGTAATTGAATATTTATATACATGTAAGGCTCAGGGCTAGATGTTAGACTTTGGAAAAGGACAAAATTTTATATTACTATATTCCTTTATAGACTTATGGCCATTTGTACTATTATGTGATCACACTCTCAAAAGAGATTTATACACACATAAAAACTAGCTTCAAGATGTTCAAAGATCACTCTAGAAATCCCTTCACAGGGCCTAAGACTCTAAATGAGCAAACATTTCTTCCTTCTGAGTGACACATGGAATAGAAATATAGGACCTTCCTATAAACACTTATCTTGGAAGCCAATGAGACTAAATGATCCCATAAATTAATCTGTGAAAACCTTGTCTAAATGCTTGCCAATTTGGCAATATTCCTGCCAAATGAAGAGAATTTTTAGGTCCCTAAAAACATCTAGCAGGTGGTTTCCAGATTGTGTCAAAGGGTTATTGGAAAGTTAGAGAAGAAAGGTGTCAAATAAATATTACAAGTTTCAATATAAGGGCTAGAGCTTCTTCACTTTCCCCATATCAAGTTTCATGCAGTCATTTTAGCTAAATGAGACTCCTTATTCACAAAGACTACAAAGGTGAAAAACATCAAGATGGGTTTTATCTTTGAAAACTTGTGAGAAATCTTGACTAGTACACACACAGTGAAAACGTCTCTTTTTCATAGACTCTCTTGGAAGGGCTCTGGAACATCTCAGTTTCACCTACATTTTGGAAAATTCAGTACCCAACCCACAAGTCTCCTTTGTAAGGAACCTTCTGTCCATTTCTGCCATTTAACACTTAACATGAAATGTATTGATGGTTCCTTTGTATGGGCAATTCCTACATGAACTCAGTATGTATTTCCATTACACAAGGAGTGTTAATAAAGTTGTCCAAATCCTGTCCATCCAGGATGAGAAAATGCAAAACTACTCCTGATCTTTGGAGAATATAAGACAATACATGCACTTAAAAGTCATCATGTAAAATTAAAAAAATATATATATCCATATCCAACATGCAAATATTGTACAATTCTGCCAGATACTTGTGTAGCTACACAAAACATCAAATAACTCAAAAGTTAATTTATATCTGGCTTAAGATTTCTTTATGTGTTTTGTATGTGGTTTGTTGGGGTTGGTAGAAGAAGAAGAGTGTGTCTAATAATCTGACTTAAACCTCTAATTGGATCAACATTGGGCTCTGCCCATTTTACTTGCCTCCCATCCAAACACAATGGCCAACAGAACAAGGGTAGCTCACCAGACAATAATGACACCCAACTAGCCACCTGCATCCATGAGGAAATTATTTATCACTTACCAGCAGGTTTGCACCTCGCCTCAGTGTCCTTACTGTGAAGTGTATTATTTCACAGGTTTGTTTAAAGATTTAATATAAAATATACAAAGTACTTAGAACAGTGCCTGGATCACAAAAGTCTTCAATAACAGTAGCTACCATTAATAGCTTTATTATTGGCCACTATTATTAATATGCTTAGTTGTTAATATTCTTAATTAATAAATACTGGAAGTTTTGCCTACTTAGACCATATGGATCTGTTTTAAACAGTAATGTTTTAAATGAACTATTAATAATCATACTGAAATACTCTACCTTCTTAAATCTCTTCCTTCAATTCTTGGAACTAAAGGGCATCTCATGAAGCAAGCTCGCTTAAGCCAATTTTACCACCTATCTAGAAACCAGTTTACAAACCCCTGATCTATTTGTGTTACAAAAGATAAGCTGTGCTCTCATTTCTACTCATATAAATTTGTGTTTCTTTTCTATCTAAATCTTTCAGGGAGCATTAGTTTGCCTTCTGCTTACTAGTCAATCTACCATTCCTGGGATTAAAACCAGAGAAATTATCAGACAAATGAGAACCAATTTTGAGACTTTTCAACACAGACATTAATGCTAAAAAAAAATTGAGACAAAAAAAGACAATATAGGATCAGAATGAGCTACACCACTCACCTCCACTTTCCTATGTTGATGAATCATCTTACAAGCAGGTAATAGAAGAAAGGAAGTAGTAATGTTAAAACTATCCCATCCCTGAATACCTCAAAAATACCATGACAATCGACAGTACAGATTATCTACACGCAGTGATAGAAAATAAGCACTCTACTTGTTTGTCACAGGAGGCCAATCAGGCATTCATTAGGACCAGGAGTAGTGGTGGATGTTTTTCACCTGACAACTATTTATGCATAGTCTGATGCTTGGCCCCCAGCTGGAGAGAATTCTCTGTATCAGAACACACCTTAATTCTTCCTGCACCGTCTCAGCTCCCCCACTGCAACTCAAGCTCCTCTTCAGCTTTTCTGTTGCACCAGGCATGGTTTCCCACAAGAGGCCAGGTTTAGGAGAAAGCAGCAAGAGCCTGAACTATCCTGATGGTACATGTGCGGACATTCCCCCACCTCAGCCTCTTACCTGCAACATCTGCGCCTTCTGCAAGCACACTCTGGGTCGACACTGGGTCTGGGTCCTTGAGTCCATGCACCTGAGCAGCTTCTTCCTGGTTTGTCAAAAATGCAGAGCACAGATCGGTTTCTAGGGCTTGGAGCTTGAGCAAGGAATTCTGCCAGCAAAAGCAGAACATCAGGCTAGCTAAGTAACTGCCTAATACACAACAGTAAGTCCGCAGTTCCTGCAGAACACCTTCCTCCAGCGCCTGGCAGGAGGAGGATCTCAACCACAGCTGCTTCAGGGAGAGCTGATTGTACCAGAATCAGGTACACATTATTCCACATGCAACCTCAGTTTCTGCCTCATTTCAATCCTAACGTATTTGGCTTTATATGACACACACGGGACTGGTGATTTCGTCAGCAAGAGACGCTGCACCAAGAGAACCAATCTGAGACGGTATCTGCTTCCCGGGTGCTTGAGGCTTTACGCTTTGCAAGTGTTTCATTCATTGTGCTGACATCAGGAGCAAGTGATATTAGGCCCCTCCCAGGCTACCATTCATAAAAGCCAGCATCCCTTAACCTCTGAACACTGCAGCAGACTGCAGTGCATAAAGAGTTACTGCTGCAGAGACTGCCTAGCATCTGGGAGGTGCTTCTGGGCTCCCTGATCTACATCTGTATGTGTGTGTGTGTGGGGGGGGTATGCATGCGTGTGTGTGTGTGTGTGTGTGTGTGTGTGTCTTCTGAAGTTGTTCCTCTCACATGGAATGGCTATCACTGCCTTTATCAGGAGCAGAGTGGGAGAAGCAAGGCAGAGGGCCCTGGTCACTGAGTGTGACCCAGCCACTGAGGGAGAAGCAATTTCTGAGCTCCCAGAAAAACCCTACTCCACCCCTTTCATTTCCCATTTTAAATTTCTCTCATGGTTCTTAATAAGAATAGAGTCATACAGACTGATGCATGTATCCTGCCATGATGCAGATGCCCAGCAAATTGATTCCTCTGACCAGGTGAAAGTGAGTCACGCCTGAGGCCTTGGCCAGGAGCCACTCCCCTGCAACAGGAAAGTTCTGCAGGCCTCAGCAGCTCCTCCACCCACAGAGCTCCTGGCAGGGGTGGCTACCTGCAGTGGAGCCAGTGATCCTGTGCCTACTATGACTCTCCCATACACACACACACACTCTATCGACAGTCTATTCCCCATACACCTTCATACCCAACCATCACACCCTACTCCATTTACATACCCCCATTCCTATCCCACACATACCCTCACACCCTATATACAGTACACACACACACACACACCTACCCCCATATACACCCTTATACCTTACCTCACATAAGCACCTACCCCCAACATCTCCTCACACTGAACTCCTCCCCTTATACAATACCCACTCCCACACCCATACCCTCATCCATGCTATTTATGTGAGCAAATATGAGCCCAAAGCAGTGTTTTCAAAGTTGTTCACTGCTAAGTGGGCTCCAGATACCTCCTGTGCTGTGCTCAGAGATGAAGGTACAAACCTCCTTTGTGCTCAGGGGTTGCTGATTGAGACCACACAGTTCAGATGAGACATCTACCTGAGACCAGATCACTTTTTTACTGCTCTCTCCTCCTTTCTGGGATGCTATCCCAGAAGCTGAGTGTGGAAGTCAGAGCCTGAGGTTACTGACAGGAGGTATAGAGGAATAAGGACACCAAATTTCTGAAAAGAATTCCAACCACCTGGGAAGCAAAAAGAATAATTCCAGGCAAGCTTCCTACTGAAGGACCTTGGAAATGAGCACAACCTTTAAAAAAGAGCAAAACTATTCTGAAGATTAAGAAATGACACCATGAGAATGTAAAGTGGTACAGCTGCTATAGAAAACAGAATAACATTTCCTCAAAAAATTAAAAAAGGACTACCATATGATCCAGCAATTCTGCGACCGTGTATATACCCTAAAAGGATTGAGAGCAGGGACTCAAACAGATATTTGTACACCTATATTCATAACAATATTTACAATAGACAAGAGGTATATTATGGGATGAATTGTGTCTCCTCCAAATTTATATGTTGAAGACCTAACCTCAATGTAACTGTATTTGGAGATTTTAAGGGTAAAATGAGGTATAAGGGTGTAGTCCAAATTCAATATGATTGGTATAATTATAATTACAGAGAGAAAGAGACACCAGGGATGCACACACAGAGGAAAGGCCACGTGAGAAGGTGGCTATTTGCCAGCCAAGGAGATAGGCTTCAGGAGAAACCCAACTCTGCCAGCACCTTGACTTTCAGCCTCCAGAACTGTGAGAAAATAAACGTTTGTTGTTTCAGCCACCCAGTTTTTTTTTTAATGGCAACTTTAACAGAGTATTGGCAGACTAATACAAGGTAGAACCAACCCAAGCATCCATTGACAGATGAATTGATAAAATGTGATATACATACAATGGAGTATTATTTAGCCTTGAAAAGGAAGAAAATTCTGACACATGTTACAACAAACATGAAGCCTGAGGACATTTTGCTAAGTGAAATAAGACATTCACAAAAGGACAATATCTAGGGTAATAAAATTAATAGAAATAGAAAATGGTGGTTGCCAGGGGTTGGTGGTGAGGGAAAGGAGGTTAGGTTTAATGGGTACAAAATCTCAGATAGGAAAGATGAATAAAGTTCTGGAGATGGATGGTGGTGATAGTTTCACAACAATGTGAGTGTACTTAATACCAATGAACTGTATGTTTGAAAATGGTTAAAGTGGTAAATGTTATATATATATATATATATATATATATATATATATATATATATATATTACTACAATTTAAAAAGTAAAAGTGAAGAGAAAGAAAGAAGAAAGAAATAAAGGTAAGAGAAAGAAAGAAAGAAAGAAAGAAAGAAAGAAAGAAAGAAAGAAATTCCTCCCCTCCATTTAGAGGGAGGATGTAGAACCAGCAGCTTCTTGCAGATTCCATGTTTTCTTGTATATTCTACAAAGCAGAGGAGGACATGTCAGCTCTGCTACATCCTATTCATCTGACTTTGGGCAAGCATCTGGGCTATTCTAAACCTTGGTTTCTTCATCTGTAAAAAAAAAGGCAATAATAACACTAACAATGACAGCTGTTGTAAGAATTAAATGGAAGAACACATGAAATGCACTTTGCACAGCACCAGCATATAGTAAACACTCAAGGACTGAACACTGGGTTTATTATGAATTATCTCTACACCCCAGAGGCTGCTGGGTAGAGCTCTTGTCATGTGCAAGGCCAAACTCTATACCAATTCTAAGGCCTTGACTCATAACTTCATCTCCCAGGGCCCTACTGTCTGCATCTGCCTATAAAGGTTCTGAGACTGGATGACTTCTAAGTTCCTTTCCAGCTTTATTTAAAAAAATTTTTTTAATGTTTATTTATTTTGGAGAGAGAGAGTGCATGTGAATGGGGAGAGACAGAGGGAGAGGGAAACACAGAATCTGAAGCAGGCTCCAGGCTGTGAGCTATCAGCACAGAGCCCAACATGGGACTCGGACCCATGAACTGTGAAATCATGACCTGAGCCCAAGTCGGACACTTAACCAAGACTGAGCCACCCAGGTGCCCTCCTTTCCAACTTTAAAGGAAAGGAAAGCAAACATGCATATACTGAGGATGGTGCACAGAATGTCACAAAGTAGGTGCTTAGACAATGTTTCTGGAACTGAATAAAGTGTAAGTAGCAAAGAATTTCAATGCATAGGACTATCAGCTCACATTCACATTCAAAGGCTACTGAACTCCCACAGGGAGTGAGATATGATGCTGAGACCCAATTGTGGCTAGAAGTGGTAACTGGGTTGTCATCCATCTTCCTCTCCCACTTCCTCCCTTGTACTTATACTGAAGCAAAATCAAGACTTGCTTGCTTAAGTTTGCCAAAGGAGATCAATCTGCATGGCTGATGTATTCCTTTCTGAGAAACCAGATAAGTGTAAGATTAAAGGAATGGAGGAGAAAACAAGTGACAAATGAAACAGGAGAGAGAAGATGAAGGTCTCAAGGGACAAGTAGAAGGGGAAAAAATAAGCTGCTATAACTGAGGATAAGAAAGCAGAATGGAAGAAACTCTGCAGACCAGCTGTCATCAACTATATCCCTTCCCCACCCCCAAACTGACCCTTTACCTGAAGATGACCTGCTGCTCCCCAACATAACAACAGAAAGTGGGAACTTGGACACCATGTGTGGAACAGGTCCATAAAGGAATACCTGTCCTGATGACTAGGAAACCCAGGACAGGGATGAGAGTGGGGACTTTACCTGTGAACAATCTATGCCACTGTCACATGTCCTTCCAGTGGGCAACAGAAGACATCTGGCCAGCCATCAGGGCTGAGTCCCACAGAGCCACCCTTGAGAAGGCCCATGGACAACTCAAACTGCACAAACAAGGGTCATACTTGTACATAAATGTCACACCACACATGCAGCTCCTAAGCTCTAGCAGCTTTAAATGCACGGAGAGATGCACTAGGCTCTGGTGAGACTGATATCAGACCCTTCCTAATGAGGCTTCCTCTCTACTGGGGAGACAGCCATAAAACAAGGAAACAAATCAAACAATAATGTCAGTTTCTACTGTCATAGGGTGATGGAGGAAAGAAACCATAAGCCCAAGGAAAGAGTAAACACCTATTTCACTCTGATTATCCTTGACTTTGTGATCTTTAATGTAGGAACATGCTTTTGCCCTACAGAAAAATTAAGGGCAGTAAATCCCTGGTGTCTTTGTGCTACCTCAATGAAACCCTTCTCTCACTAGGACCCCCACCCTCTGTGAAGCTGCCCCCAGCCCATCCCTCAGGGGTGGGCTGCTAGCACTTTTCCATATTTATATTCCAAGTCTGCATGAATGGGTCTCTAGGATCTGCAGGAAAATTGAACAAAGGCTGATGGATCCTCTAAAGAAAAATGACTACCTCTCTTTTCCACCTCTTGCATCTGGTATGAAAAAAAACAAAGACAAGTCAGTGAAACCTAGGTGTGGCTTTCTAAAAGCTAATTTCTCTCTTTTACATAATGGAAAACATGCTACTTGTTTTAGAAAATACTATACTCACTTTTCTCTCCTATGCAATTACCAAATCTCTCTTTAGTTTGGTTGGAATGGAGAACACCCACACATGCTGGATAGTTAAATACTATTTTAAGGTGCCTTTGTCTGCAATTCACCAGTGGCAGAGTAGGGACAGCTTACTTTTAATTTCTGTGAAGAGATTTAGTTGTCCTCTCACATCCCTTTATCTAAGAACTATATACAGATTCTCTATAGTGATGTGAAGATCAAACTGGAAATTTGCTAAAAGTTGGGGATACAACTGGGTCTCTGAACATCCTCAGTTCTACTTACCACTATTCTTCCATGATTTTAATGTTTTCCATGCATATTTCCTCCATTGCCCACCTCCCTAACACACACACATACACACATAGGCACACACACAATATCCCCTCTTTGCATTTGCTTCCTGACCCCACCTCCCCAGGCCTGATTTAGCTATAGTTGCTTCACAGTCAAATTTCTATAAATTTCTTGAGCCATTTTTGATTACCTTACCTAAGTAGAGCCCCTCAATTTCTCTGTTAGCATCTCATTTATTTTCTTTCTAACACTTGATATAATATGTAAATTCATTCATTTCCTTACTTGTTTATTGGCTCTTTCTAGCTCCAAATGGGCTGGCAATATGCTTCCATTTTTCACTACCATACCTAGCACAATGAGTATCACAGGAGCCAACCAATAAAAACACTGCCATTGCATATTAATTTTGATTTCTGGACTCTTTAGGCTCTTCTGAGTACCAATTTCAAGCTGCCCAGTTGCCCTGGTCCAGAAAATTTAAAATCATTACAAATCACTAGAGAATTTACTGAAGATGTGCATTCACTCAGGGACTACCCCAGAGATTCAGATTCTGTGGTCCAGGACAGGGTCATTTAGATTACAGGAGGTCCAAGATCTATACTTTAAAGATATAGTTCCTATTCCCTCAGGATTTGGCTCACTCAAAATGCTGTCTCACTTGCCTGAGTCCCTGTCCCTGGGACAATAGCTTTTCCATGACTCCTTGCCCTCTGACACCCTCATTATTCTCCTGCCCTGGACTCCCCTTGATGGCTGCCACTCTGCCGCCCCCGCCCCCACCTCCACACACATACCAAGACACATAAAGTATGAAGTGCTCAGAAGAAAGGCAATGTTGCCTCCTGAATTGTTGTTGCGGATCTCTGAATGTTCCTGCCAAAGAAGTGGGACTTCCCCCAATAGTAATGTCTATAAGAAAATGCCAAATTGACCCTGCCCCTAGAAAGACTGGGCTTTTGGCTAATTTCTTTGGGGCCTGTGTTGCTTATATCCCAGCACGTTTTTCAGCCAGGTCTAAATGAAGGATGACACAACTCAGCTCAGCTCCAGATGATCAGCTATCACCCCCACAATCCCCTATGGAGAAATTCAATGCAAGGGAAAAAACTATTCACTTCTAGGGGCCCTTTGTTGACAGGAGGATCTAGGTCATAGTCTGATGTTACCAGGATTTCTTTTTAAACAAGGACAACATCACCACAACACACAATAACCCAAACCAAATTTCCTTTTAGATGGATGATTTCAACCTGGGAAGGGGGAGTCCTGTACTTCATTTCATCTCATTGTGATGTCCTTGCTATGTTCACCTTGGTGAATAAATATGAAAATGAGATGTTTGGAAGAGAATAATACAGTTTTATGAACTCATTTTAATTCAGGACTCTGAGCTTTTCTAGATGATAAGACATTGATTTTCTAAAACTACAGTGTGTCTCATTTTCAATTTATAGTGTGGATTTCAATACTTTGTCTTTGGAGCTATTAAGGTCCTATTAAAAGGACAAGTATGAAAGTGAATAGCTACCTCCCCCCACCAAAAAAATTCATACTTTCCAAAACATCAGTTATAACCCAAGGGCTGAAGTCCACAAGTGTAGTCTGTGTTGTGTAACCCATACATTAATTCTTACTGGTATTTCTGTTCTAATTTCTTTTAGCTCTGAAAAATATTCTGTTTAAAAAATAAACTCAGTAAGATAGGATGTCTACAACGAAAATGCAAGAAAATCCGGAACTCCCCTGCTTCTGTGGATGTACCAAATTTATATGGGTACATATGTAATGATCTTCTCTGAAAAAAAACCCCCTGAAAACTAGCTGAACAGCTATTATGCAACAAAGAATAAAAAGGCTACATTGAGAAGGATAGGAGAAGCAGACACACAATCTTGCCAAAAACCCCACCCTCAGCATGGTGATCCACAATCAGGAGGAATCTCACAAATACAAAGCCCCCTGAGAAGTGAGGGGAGGGTTTCATGCCCTACATCAGGCATCCCATCCCTGGAACCTACAGTGGATATACAAACCCCCAAAACATCTGACGTTGAAAAACAGTGGGACTCATGTCCATAAAACCCAGGGGACTGCACAGAACTGAGATACTTGAGGCCTTATATGCAGACTAACTAACCCTGAGCAGAAGCAGCAGTTTGAAAAGTGCCTAAACTACATGTAAAGAAGATTCATTTTGCTAATCTTTTTTAAAAATATAATCTATTGTCAAATTGGCTAACATACAGTGTGTAAAGTGTGCTCTTGGTTTTGGGGGTAAATTCCTGTGGTTCATCGCTTACATACAACATTCAGTGCTCATCCCAGGAAGTGCCCTCCTCAATGTCCATCACCCATTTTCCCCTCTCCCCCACACCCCCATCAACCCTCAGATTGTTCTCTGTATTTAAGGCTAATCTTAAACCATCTGCTGAAGGTGCAGGAGTCTATTAGGACTCTGTGGGGAAAGAGGCACTGGCAGGTGCCACTTTTGTACTCTTCCTCTAACTTGATAGTGCAAGCATGTGTGCCCCAGCCCTGAATTTTCCCACTGCTTTGCCAAAGTTGGCAGATGAACCTTTGCCCTGCAGTCTCCCACTGTCCTGGTATGGCCTGCCAGCACACTCCAGCCCCATGTTCTCCCATTGCCTTACTAAGGCCAGTGGGCATGCACAGTCCATATAGGGAACGCTCCTTGATAACCTCACTCTTCTGGATAAGTAGGATTATATTCCTGAGTTCCATAGGACTATGACAATTGGAAATGTTTCTTGGCAGACTACTACCACCCCAGACTGAAAGACACCCCCAGTCTTTCTGCTAAAAAGGCATATTTACTTATTCTTGACATTCAGCATGAGGGATAGACTTCAGGTTTGCCAAACATCTAGGGGCTATGGAAGTGTTCTCAAGGAACCTAAGTGGGAACACCATCATTGTGTTCTCCTTTGACCTCGCTACCACACAAGCTGGTACCTCCCAGAAAAGAATACACTCATCTGAAGTTCTGATTTTTGCAACCATCATTCAGGGGACACCTCCAGATGACCTATCTGGAAACTATAATTGCAGTCCTTCATGAGTATATATATTTGCAAACTTTAAAAGTTGCTGCCTGAGGATCTGGCTTCCAATCACCTGAAACTAGGTGTTGACTGAGATTTCTCCCTTTGGGACACTTACATGCCTTGGCACACTCTCAAAAAGTGGGACCTACCAAGAATAAATGAGGCTGCTTAGACAATCACAAAAGTTCTAGAGACAACCAAGGACTAGGGCAAGGTTGAAAGATAAGGTTCATCTCCTACATGAGGCCACTCCTTCGATATTCGGAGAGACAGCTGTTTCCCCTAATACATAGAAACAGACACAGAGAGTCAATCAAAATAGAAAAACAGAGAACCATGTTCCAAATAAAAGAACTAACTAAAACCTCAGGAAAAAAAAAACAATAAAATGTAGATAAGTAAGCTACATTATAAAAATTCAAAGTAATGATCACAAAGATGCTCACCAAACTTGGAAGAAGAATGGATGAACCCAATGAGAACTTCAACCTCTAAAGAGATAAAGAATATAAGCAAGTACCAAACAGAAGTCACAGACCTGAAGAATATAAGAGGAATGAAAAACATACTGGAGGGAATAAACAGCAGATTAGAGGATAAAGAAAACTGATTAGTGATGTGATAGACAGGGTAGTAGCAATCACTCAAACTGAAGAGCACAGAAAGAAAAAAGATTTTAAAGAAATGAGGATAGCTTAAGGGACCTCTGGGACAACACCAAGGGTACTAAAGTTATCATTATGGGGATTACAGAATGAAAAGAGAGACAGAGAGAGACAGAGAGAGAGAGGGGCAGAAAACTTATCTGAAAAAAATAACCGCTGAAAATTTCCCTAGCCTGGGGAAAGTAACAGACATCAAGGTACAAGAAGCACAGAGAGTTCCAAAAAATGTGAACCCAAAGAAATCCACACCAAAACGCATTAAAATTAAAATGCCAAAAATAAAAAATAATGAGAATCTTAAAAGCAGCAAGACAAAGCAAGTTGTTAAATATAAGGGAATCCATCCCCCCAAAAGGTTTTCAGCTGATTTTTCATCAGAAGGTTTTCAGGCCAAAAGGGAATGGCACAATGTATTCAAAGTGCTGAAAAAAAAAAACTTACAACCAAGGACGCTCTATATGACGTGGTTATCATTCAGAATTGAAGGGAAAATAAAGAGCAAAAAGGAGTTCATCACCACTGAACTGTCTTTATAAGAAATATTAAAGGGACTTCCTTAAGCAGAAAAGAAAAGGTCATAACTAGAAATAAGAAAATATTTGAAAGAGAAAATCTGAATGGTAAAGGAAAACATACAGAAATGGTAAAGGCAAGTGGATCAACCACTTATAAAGCTAGTATGAGGGTTACAAGACAAAAGCAGTAAAATCAATTAAATCTACAATAATTATATAAAGGATACACTAAATAAAAATATGTAAAATATGACATCAAAAACATACAATGTGTTGGGGGAGAAGTAAAGATGTAGCCCTATCAGAATGCATTTGAACCTAAACAACCACCAACTAAAATAGACTGCTATATACGTAAGTGGTTATATATGAAACTCATGGTAACCACAAACCAAAAACCTATACTACATACATAAAAAATAAACAGAAAGGAATCCAAACATAACACTAAAGAAAGTCATCAAATTACTAGCAAATAAAGAGAAAAGAACAAAGAAGAGCTACAAAAACAAGCAGAAAACAATTAGCAAAATGGCAATAAATATATTCTTAACAATAACTCATTTACATGTAAATTGGATAAATGTTCCAATCAAAAGACATAGGATAGCTGAATGGAAGATGGAAGGGGGAAAAGAAAACAAAAAACAATACCCATCTATGTGCTGCCTACAAGCCACTCACTTTAGATCTAAAGATCCAAATAGACTGAACGTGAATGGATAGAAATATGTTCCATGCGAATGTAAACAAACAAACAAAAGCTAGGGTGACAATATTTATGTTAGACAAAATAGACTTTAAGACAAAGTTTGTAACAAGAGACAGAGAAGAAGATTACATAATGATAAAGAGATTAATAATAAAAGATACAATATTGTACATATTTATACACCCAACATAGGAGTACCTAAATATATATGGCAAATATTAACAAGTGCAATGGGAAAAATTGACAGTAATACAATAATAGTAGGGAACTTTAACAACCCACTTACATTAATGGATAAATCATCCAGACAGGAAATCAATAAGGAAACATTGACACTGAACAACACATTAGACTGAATGGGCATAACAGATATATACAAAGCATTTCTCCAAAAACAAGAGAATATGTTGTCTTCTTGGATGTACATGGAACATTCTCAAAGACAGATAACGTTAGCCCCAAAATAAGTCTCAATAAGTTTAAGAAGGCTGAAATCACATTAACCAACTTTTCTGACCACAGCACTATGAAACTAGAAATCAACTACAAGAAGAAAACTGGAAAAGCACAAACTTGTAAAGACTAAACAGTATGTTACAAGACAGCCAATGGGGTCAATGAAAAAAATCAAAGAGGAAAGCAAAAACACCTTGAGACATATGAAAATGAAAACACAATGCTCAAAAATATGGGATGCATCAAAAGTAGGTCTAAGAGGGAAGTTTATAGTGATACAGGCCCATCTCAAGAAATAACAACAAATTTGGGGACTCAAATAAACTAATCTTACACCTAGAGCAACTAGAAAAAAAAAGAGCAAAGCCTTACATTAGTAGGAAGAAATAAATAATAAAAATCAGGTCATAAATAAACAGGGATGAAAAAATCAATAGAAAATATTAATAAAATTAAGAGCTGTGATGAAGATGGTGAAGTAGGAAGATTCTAAAGTTACCTCATCCCACAGACCCACTGAGATAAAAGCTGCACCTATGAAACTAACTCTTAAAATGACCCTAAGACCGGCAGAACAGATATTCCACAGTTAATTATAGAGAGAAATACACATTGAAAAGGGTAGGAGGGCAGAGACATGGTTGGAAACCCCTGGTGAGACTAACCACAAATAAGAGAGACATAACAAGTATGGAGAAGTGAGAGGAGCAGACTCCACACCAAGTGCCCTGGCACAGGGGACCCACACTGGGAAGACAAGTCCCCATAACATCTGGCTTTGAAAAACAGTGGGCCTTAACTTTTATAGTTTTAAAAATTAGTAGGCTTACCTCTAGGAGAGTCAGGAATGGGAAGAAATGGCATAAGAGCCAGCACAATGAATAATTCAAGCCTAAGATACAGTACAGAAGTATCAGTTTGAAGAGCACCTGGGGTATATGTGAAGGAGATTTATTGACAAATCTTAGCACATGTGATGGAGGGGCAGGGAACTTCAGAAAGTTTGTTAGGGAATATAAGTGCTGGTGGGCACTACTTATTTTACAGTTCCCCAGCCTAGATAGCCAGATGCTTGCAGGAGCCAGTTCTAACATTCTCTAGCTACCTTTCTAGCAAAGCATACCCAACTCCAGAATTCCCCTGTGGACACACCCAACACAACCTTCCTGCCTCAGCAGGCATCCCTCCTAAGCAGCTTCTGCACCACTGAATCCTGCAGGTAGCCCTGGCAGAGGGGACCACCATCACTCCAAACTTCCTCCTGCCCTAGGGAATGAAGGAGATAACCTCACACACTAGTATGCCCACATTTGCAGCAGCCCAATCTCTTAATGAGAACCTCTCACTTGGCCCAGCAGGGAACAAGTGCTGCCCTTCCTTGTACCCACAACTGTGGCAGAGAAGCCAATTGTAGACAGCTGAGACGACTGCTGGCCCTATCCACCAACAAGACTGCAGTAGCCTCATACAGGCTTCTCAACAGTGTGGGAACCAAATCCTGCCCAGTGTATCCACAGCAAGTAAAGTGGGTAATTGCAGCCAGATGGGCTGAAGGTAATCAGGGCTCAGCCACAACAGGAGGGGACATACAGCTCATGTAGGGCCTAGTTCTGGCTACCAGGGGGGATTTCACGACAGGTCAAAAGACCTCTTCTGTATAAAGCCACAACTTTCAAGACCAGGAGACATAGCTGACCTACCCAAAGCATAGAAACACAGAGAGTTAGACAAAATGAAGAGACAGAGGAATATGTCCCAAGTCAACGAACAAGACAAAACCACAGTAAATGAGGTAAATGAAATGGAGATAAGCAATATGCCTGATAAAGAATTCCAAGTAATGGTCATAAAGATACTCACTACATTTGAGTAAGAGTGGGTGAACTCAGTGAGACCTTCAACAAAGAGAGAGAATATAAAAAAGAACCAGTCAGAACTGAAGAATTCAGTAACTAAAATAAAATATATACCAAAGAGAATCAACAGCAGATTAGAGGTTGCAGAAGAATGAACCAGTGATCTAGAATACAGGATAATGGAAAGCAATCAAAGTGAATAGCAAAAAGAAATAACATCAGTGACATCATTGAGCATTTAGCATAGTAGGAATCCCAGAAAAGGCAGACAGAAGACTTATTTGAAGAAATAGTAGGTAAAATTTTCCCTAATCTGGAAAATGAAACAGACAACAGGTCCAGGAAGTACAGAGAGCCCATATCAAAATGAGCCCAAAGAGGTCCCACCATGACACATGATAATTAAAATGGCTAAAAGTATTAGTAGAGAATTTAAAGAGCAGAAAGGCAAAGGAGACATTTATATACAAGGGAAACCCCATAAGGCTATCAACTGATTTTTCAGGAGAAACTGTAAGCCAGAAGGGAGCAGCAGGATATATTCAAAGTGCTGAAAGGAAAGTACCTAAAACTAAGAATTCTGTACCCAGCAAGATTATCATTCCCAATAGAAGGAGATATAAAGAGTTTCCCAGACAAAGATTGGAGTTCATTACCACTAAATCATCATTACAAGAAATATTAAAGGAAATTCTTTAAGTGGAAAGAAAAAGGCCATCACTAGAGGAAAACTATAAAAGGAAAAAAAATTTATGAGTAGAAGCAAGCATACAGTAAAGGTAGTAGATTAGTCATTTACAAAGCCAGTATGGAGGTTAAAACATAAAAGTAGTAAAACAATAATATCTACAAAAAATAGTTCAAGAATACAAAAAATAAAGATATGTAAAATATTATATCATATACATAAAAGGCAGAGGGAAGAGTAAAAATTTAGTGCTTTTAAAAAGCATTCAAACTTATGCAACCATCAAATTAATATATATGCTGTACACATAAGATGTTGTATAAAAACCCAGTGGTAACCACAAATCAAAAACCTATAATAGATACACAAAAGAAATAAGGAATCCAAACATAACAGTAAAAGAAGCCAACAAACCACAAGGGGAGAGAGCAAAGAAGAACTGGAAAATAATGAACAAGATGGCAATAAGTATATATACCTACCAATAATTACTTTAAATGTGAATGGACTAAATGCTCCAATCAAAACACATAGGGTGACTGTATAGATAAAAATAAATAAATAAATAAATAAATAAATAAATAAATAAAACAAGATCCATCTATATGCTTCCTACAAGAGACTCACTTGAGACCTAAAGACACATGAAGACTGAAAGTGAAAGGTTGGAAAAAATATATCATGCAAATGAAGCAAAAACAAATGTCAAGTAGCAATACTTCTATTAGACAAAATAAGTGTTAAAACAAAGACTATAGCAAGAGACAAAGAAGGGCGCTGCATAATGATAAAATGATTAATCAAACAAGAGGATATAAATATATATGCACCCAATATAGAAGCACCTAAATACATAAAGCAAATATTAACAGACAGAAAGGAAGAAATAGATAGGAATACAATGATAATAGGGAACTTTAACATTCCACTTACATCAGCGGATAAAACAAGTAAACAGTGACTTTGAACAACATATTACACCAGATGAACCTAACAGATATATGCAAAACATTCCACCAAAAAGTAGGAGAATACACATTGCTTTCAAGTGCACATGGAATATTCTCCAGGATAGATAACATGTTAGGCCACAAACCAAAAAGTCTCAGTAAATTTAAGAAGACTGAAATCATATCATGCATCATTCCATTCATAATGGTATACAATTGGAAATCCATTTCAAGAAAAAATGTGGAAAAACCACAATACATGGAGGCTAAACAACATGCTACTAAACAACTAATGGATCAAACAAGAAATCAAATAGGAAATCAAAATCTATATGAAGAAAAATAAAAATGAAAACAATAGTTCAAAATCTTTGGAACACAGCAAAAGCAGTTCTAAGAGGGAAAACTATAGGAATATAACCTACCTCAAAAAAAAAACAAAAAAAAATCTCAAAAAAATGAACTAACCTTATACCTAAAAGAACTAGAAAAATGAAAACAAAGCTAAAAGCAGGTAGAAGGAAATAATAAAGATTACTGCTGAAATAAATGAAATAGTGGCAAAAAAATAGAAAAGATCAATTATACCAAGAACTGGTTTTTGAAAAGATAAACAAAATTGATAAACTATTAGCCAGACCCATTGAGAGAAGGAGCAATAGGACTCAAATACATAAAATCAGAAATGAAGCAAAAATAACAACTGATGCTGCAGCAATACAAAGGATTATAAACGTACTTTGGTATTTGGAAATCTATCAGTGTGATACATCACATTAACAAGATAAAGAATAAAAACCATATGATCACCTTAATAGATACAGAAAAAGCATTTGACAAAATACAATATCCATTCATGATAAAAACTCCACAAAGTGAGTTTAGAAGAAAATACTTCAATACAATAAAGGCCCTATTTTTAGAAATCACAGCTAACATCATACTCAGTGGTGAAAAACTGAAAGCTTTGCCTCTAAGATTAGGAAAAAGACAAGAATGTCCATGGTTACCTATCAGTTTTATTCAACAACATACTTAAAATTCTAGCCACAGCAATTAGACAAGGAAAAGAAATAAAAAGCATCTAAATCAGTAAGGAAAATTATCACTATTTACAGATGACATAATACTGCATATATAGAGAATACTCCACCAAAAACTTTTAGAACTGATAAATTAATTCAGCAAAATTGTAGGATACAAGATTAATATACAGATATCTGTTGCATTTCCATACACTGATAACAAAGTAGCAAAAAGGAAAATAAAGAAAATTCCATCACAACTGCACAATAAAGAATAAAGTACCTAGAAATAAATCGAACAAAGGAAGTGAAAAATCTATACCCAGAAAACTTATAAGACACTGATGAGAGAATCTGAAGATGGCACAAACAAATGAAAAGATATACCAAGCTCATGGATTGGAAGAAATAATATCATTAAAATGCCCATACTACCCAAAGCAATCTACAGATTCATTGCAATCCCTATCAAAATTCCAATGGCATTTTTCACAGAACTGTAAAAAAATTATCCTAAAATTTGTATGTAACCATAAAAGACATCAAATAATGAATGCAATCTTGAGAAAGAACATGGCTGGAGGTATCACAATACAAAATATCAAGGTATACTACAATGTTATAGTAATCAAAATGGTATGGTACTAGCACAAAAATAGACACATAGATCAAAGAAACAGGATAGAGAGCAAAACAAAACAAAATAAAACAAAAAAACAAAACAAAAAAAACACACACCTATATTGTCAATTATTTTAAAACAAAGGATTAAATATATAATGAGGGGAAAGACAGTCTTTTCAATAAATGGTATTGGAAAAAATTGGGCAGCTACATGCAAAAGAATGAAAATTGCTTTCATATACCATACACAAAAATAAACTGAAAATGGATTAAAAGTTCTTTGTGAGACCTGAAACCATACAATACCTACAGAAAATCTGAATAGATTACTAGTAATGAAATTAAATCAGTAATCAAAAAACTTACAAAAAGCAACAGTAATTTATTAGACATCAGCCTTAGCAACATATTATGGATATGTCTTCTCATGATAGGGAAAAACACAAAAATAAACTATTGTGACTATACCAAAATAAAAAGATTTTGCACAGCAAATAAAACAATCAACAGAACAAAAAGGCAACCTAGTGAATGGGGAGAAGATATTTGCAAATTATATATCTAATATATATATCCAAAATATATAACAAACTTACACAACTCAACACCAAAAAACCAAATAATCCAATTAAAAATAAATAAAGGATCTTAATAGACATTTTTCTGAAGACATACAGATGACCAACAGACACATGAAAAGATGATTGACATCACTAATCATCAGAGAAATGCAAATCAAAACCACAATTAGTATGGCTAGTGTCACAAGAAATAAGTGTTGACAATGATACAGATAAAGAGAAGCCCTCCTGCACTGCAATGAAAGCAAAAATAAACAAGTAGATTATATCTAACTGAAACACTTCTGCAGAGCAGAGGAAACCAACAAAGCCAGCATTACCTTGATATCAAAGCCAGAAAAAGACACTACAAAAAGAGAAAACTATATGCCAGTATCTCTGGTGAACATAAAAAGGCAACTTACTGAATGGGAGAAAATATTTGCAAATAAAATCTGATAAGGGGTTAATATCTAAAATATATAAAGAACTTATAAAACTCAATTGCAAAAAAAAAAAATCTAATTGAAAAATGAGCAGAAGATCTGAATAGACTTTTTTTTTCCAGATAAGACATACTGATGGCTAATAGACATATGAAAACATGGTGAACATCACTAATCATCAGGGAAATGCAAATCAAAACCACAATAAGATATCACCTCACCCCATTAGAATACCTGTTATCAAAAAGACAAGAACTAACGTTTGGTGAGGATGTGGAGAAAAGGGAACCATCATGCACTGTTGGTGAGAATGTGAATTCACTATGGAAATGATAAGCAGGTTCCTCAAAAAATTAAAGACAGAAATACCATATGATCCAGAAATTCCACTTCCGGGTATTCGCTCAAAGATAATGAAAACACAATTCAAAAAGATATGTGCACCTCCTATATTCATTGCAGGATTAATTTATAGCTGAAGTGTGAAAACAATCTAAGTTTCTATCAATAAATGAAAGGATAAAGGAGATATGGTTATGTGTATAGACCAAATATGGAATACTACTCAGACATAAAAAAGAATAAAATCTTGAGAATTAAGAATACACTTATCTATCTCTCTATCTATCTATCATCTATTTAATATTAATCTATTTATGTTGTCAAATTGGCTTCCATACAACACCCAGTGCTCATCCCAACAAGTGCCGTCCTCAATGCTCATCACCCACTTTCCCCTTTCCCCCACCCCGCATCAACCCTCAGTTTGTTCTCTGTATTTGCCTCCCTCCCTCTCTGTAACTTTTTATTCCCCCTTCCATTCTCCCATGGTTTTCTGTTAAGTTTCTCAAGATCCACATATGAATGAAAACATATGAAAAAAAAAAAAAAAAAGAAAAGAAAACATATGATACATCTGTCTTTCTCTCAGTAATTTATTTCACTTAGCACAAGTGAACCCTCCAGTCCCATCCACGTTGCTGCAAATGACAGGATTTCATTCTTTCTCATTGCCAAGTAGTATTCCATTGTATATATAAACCACTTCTTCTTTACCCATTCACTGCTAGGAATTTACCCAAGGGATATAGGAGTGATGATGCATAGGGGCACATGTACCCTAATGTTTACAGCAGCATTCTCAACAATAGTAAAATTATCGAAAGAGCCTACATATCCATCAAGAATACACTTATCTTGATGAGTTCTGAGTAATACATGAAATTGTTGAATCACTGTTTTGTACAACTGAAACTAATACTAAACTGTCTGTTGACTACACTGGAATTAAAACAAAAATGAATGAATGAATGAAAATGAAATTGCAACAACATAGATGGCCCTTGAAAGTATTATTCTAAGTGAAATAAGTCAGATAAATACCATATGATCTCACTTACATGTGAAATCTACAAAGAAAACAAAACTAATTGATAGGGAGAACAGAGTGGTGGTTGCCACTCTGTTGGGGGATTTAGGGGTGAGCAAAATGGCTGAAGGGGATCAGAAGGTACAGACTCCCAGTTGTGAAATTAATGGGTTATGGAGATGCAGGGTGCAGCATAGTGACTATAGCCAACTGTACTGTAGTGCATATTTGAAGGTTGCTGGGAGATGTATCCTGAAAATTGTCATCACAAGAAAAAATTTTTTGTAACTTTTTATGGTAACAGACTACATCGCTTGTGATGAACATTTTTTAGGGTGTACAAGTGCCAAATAATTACATTGTACATCTGAAACTACTATAATGCTGTATGTCCATTATAGTTCAATTAAAAAAAAGAAGAAAAACTAAACTCAGTAAAACATGGCACAGTACTGGCCCCATAGGAGCTTTTAATCATAAATCTACCACTGGCTTATTCTGTGTCCCTGGGCAAACCATACAACTATGCTGGGCTTTAGGCCCCTTGTTTTTCTTGATGCCACTACCTTAACCACTTCAATTTCTAAAATTCAATGAATATTAGAGATCAATAACTATTCCACTAAAAATCATAAAATCACATGTCAGATGAAGTACACTACCTATCTATGCCTTAAAGGTGGCAGGTCACACTGGAAAGTATTAGTTATTTCCTCAAATATGAATTTTTTTTAGAAAACCAAAAAAATCATCTACCTGTTTTAAAATCTGATTTTTATAGCCCTAAGAAAGCCAATAATATCTTAAAAAATCAAAATATACCAACACTAGCAAGGCCAGACTATAGGATATTAAGTTGATGTGTATTTCTATCTCCCTGGAAAGTGGAGATTACAAATTTCATTCTTCTACCGCAGCTCCACACTCCATTCTAGTACCAGATCCAGAGCTGGGTACATAGTTGCTTCTAAATAAACACTGTTAAAAGAAAGAATTACTCCTTAGAGAAAATATTCAAAAAGTCATAGCTTTAAGGCAAAATTTCAGTCTTAGAATGAGCAGAAATATTTTTTAAAGCTATTAGGGGTCAGGGGAATATATATATATATATATATATATATATATATATATATAGCTGTCAGGTTTATATCCTGCTGAGTAAGAGCATGTGGGAAAACAAATAAACAAATAAACCCTTCCCATCATTTCATCAGAAAATGGAAATTTTAGACCAATCTCTAAATAAAAGACCAATCTCTAAATAAAAGCATCCAGCTTTATGGAAAAACTCACTGCATTGTTCTTGTTTTTTTTTTTTTTCTTTCTTTTTTTTTTCTATGAAGCAGTAAAAACTACAGCACACCTGAGAGTCACTGCAGTAGACGCAGCCTGTTCTAGTTTTCCATGAGAGAGCAAAAAACTAGTAGTATGAAGAGAATTAAATGAAAGAATGAGCAACAAGGAGAAGAATCATGAGAGTATAGCAGAAGAAAGAGCAGGAGCCAATGGGACAAAACTCTAGTGGAGTGTGGCAGATGGGGAAGGCCAATAGACAAATGTCAAACACAGGTCGATCAGCTATGGTAGGGGTTACCACAACTCCTCTGCTCAGCTCAACACCTCTGTAGTTTTTTTAATTCTCAGATGAGGAAGAATATAGGCAATTGTTGGCATAGCTTCTGCCTTTTCTGCCAGCATCTAAGGATTCTCCTGAGAGTGAGGACCTTAGATCTGATTCTCCCAAAAACAAAAAGCCAGGCTGGATAGTTGCCTCTGAATGGCAGGACAGATTAAACCAGCCTGGAAACTGTTCTGAGTTTCTTTGCTGTGTCGTTCATGCAACTGCAACTAAGAACATGTTGGCTACAGGATGTCCTCATTGGCAACTGACAAGAAATTGTCTGAAATTAAATGATAATAGGACACTGTGCCAGCTGAGGAAGAAACCTTGGTAAGGAAGCAAGGTCACTTTATCTCAACTCAGAAAACCATACCAAAAAATTTCCAAATGACATCCTTAAGTAGTCCAGCACACAGGAAAATCAAATTGGATACCATGTTTCAGAGACGAGTATTATGCAGTCCAGCATCCATTTATACACCTTCTGATGACAGCACTCCAAGATCTAAAGTGGGAAATATAGTCTACATCTAGCCAATCAGTTAATTCCATACCTCAAGGTCATAGTGACTGGTTCAGCCAGAAGCTCCATGCCCCAACCTACATAAATGAAACTGAAGTTAGGACTTTCTACCCTTTTACTCTGTGAATGGCCCAAGATTCATGTACCCTCATTATTCAAATACTAATCTGGGTGCTGCTATGAGGGATTTTGCAGATTTAATTAAATCTTAACTCAGTTGACCAAAGATATAGAGATTATCACCCAATCAGGTGAGCCCTTTAAGGCAGGTAGTTTCTTCCAGCTGGCGGCAAAAGACAACATCAGAGAAATTTGAAGCACAGAAGGATTTGGTGTGCTGTTGCTGTTGGTGGCTCAGTGATGAAGGCAGTCATGTGAGAAGGAATGCAGGTAACCTCTAAAATCTGAAAGCTGCCCTCAGCTGATGATTAGCATGGAAGCAGGGACCATAATCCTACAACCCTGAAAAAGTAAATTCAAGCAACAACCTGAATGAACTTGGACATGGAAACTTCTTAAGAATCTCCAGATAAGAACCTATTGTAGCCAATACTTCATTTCAGTTTTATGAGAACTTGAGCAGAGAATCCAAGTGAATCCACCCAGATTTATGACCTACATAACTATGAGCTAATAAATAGGCCTTCAAAACCAGTAAGCTTTTGTTAATTTGATACACAGTAATAAAAAACTAATATACACTGGAATTGCTAGCTGTAAGAATAATGTCCCTAGAGAGAGGTCAATCTAAAAATAAAGCCAGTATAGGAAAGCAGAGATAAGAGATGGAAAGAGATACCATCTACATGACAAGTTTTTAATCCCTGGATCTAGCCATGCATGGAGCCTATCCTGATCCTAAAAGTTCCCACTGTGTAAGTCAATAAAATTCTGTTAACATTAAAGCCATGTTGAATTGACTTTAAGCCACAAGGAAAAAAAATCCCAGATACTTGAAAAAAAGATAAAAAAGAGGAAAATATTCAATTAACTCTGAACTATGGCCAACCCCTATAGTCTAGATTTGCATTTTAATAGAAAAATACAGCTGATTATTATTCCTTCAGAAATAATACCATTCAGCTAACTGAAGAGTATCAAAAGCCTAAAGCAGCCTCTTATTATATTATTTTCTCAAAATTAAAACAATTTTGAGGGAGAAACATTTCAAATGAAACAGTAAGTACCACCTTGAGATCTGATACAACTTGAGGCCAAAATATCTATATACTAACCTTTGGATGGTAATAAAAAGACAATTAAGTTATTTGCATGGAGACACACGTATAGACACATGCATATAGGCTCAGAAAGGAGCACTACAAATGTGAAAATTGGTCTACTTTTAATAAAATTAAAGTATTAAAGGATTCTTCATAGACTGTAAAAAGGCAGGTATCTTTAATGTTGAGGCTAATGTCGAGTTATTTTGACTAGCATAACTCAACAAACAAAGAGTAACAACAGTACTGATGTAAAAGAATTGTGAATTTTTCATACTGGTTTCTGGTAGATAAATGATCTCTTTCACGGCAAGTTATGTAAAATAGATGTCCACTTTGTGAAATAAGAACTTATTATTGATGTTAGGTCATTATGGAACATTTGCTGCATGTGAACAATTTATTACACTTGTTTTTTATAACACAGACCCTTCTTGAAAATTCCAATGGCACTCCTAAAGATATTGTTTCTTTATGGTAGAACCTCAGTCAGGCCGTAGCACAAGACAAGACTGAATCCAATTGCACTTTGGGCATTTTTTTCTTCCTCTAGTTTTTTGCCAGTCACTGAGAGTGATGATACCACAAACAAATCTAGAAATGTCCCAGCTATTTTTGATAAGGTCAAAACTAAACTTCAAAGCAGCCATAGGTATAGAACACATCTCTAGGATGCCCTGTACAGTCAATTAACACCTAAAATATTCCAACTCTATTCTGTAAACTCAGTGGACTCCTGATGGAATCTTCAGAATAGTACTGCACTTCAGAATATTTATTGCATTAAAAAGATTCTATTACACTCTTTTTGTAAGGACTCATAAAAGGAGTCCAATATGGTATCAAAGAACTTGTGATTGTTGGTTTCTTTCAGATATACTAGGTTTTACTGGTTACCAGGTAAAATGGCATAGCCAGTGTGACTATTCTTTCAATTAGAAAAGTTGACATAATGTGACTAGAATTTTCTCTACTTTCAGAGGGCATTTCCTTTTCCTACTCTCCACTTCACAGAGTTAGAAAGAGCTAAATAGGGTACAAAGGTTATATTAACATTACCATTTTGACATTTACTATTAGTTATCAATTTCTTTTCTCCTATAAATACATCCCATGATCTGGATATACATGCTTCATTGATTTTCATTTGGGTTAGTTTCTTCCTTTCCATAAGAGGCCCCTTTTATATTCAGTTACTTCAATGTCAGAATGATAGCCATGCTAATATCTGTCCCCATAATTCCTCAGCCCCTTCAAACATAATGTCAACTCCATTTAGCCATGGCTGGCATCTCAGCAGGTTGCCTTAAACTTCCAGGATCTCAAACTGTCTAAGAACATTCTCCATACCTTCCATCTTTTCTACTTTACCCTGTACGTAAACTTATTCTAGTCTTTTAATTATATTAAGGTTATAGGTTCTTCTGTGCTTTAACAGTCAGTCATTTCACTTGGACTCCTTACTTGGTAGGAATTATATGTCTCCAAAGTTTGATTCTGGGGACACAAAAAAGGCTAGAAATATTTCCCTCAATTACCCTTTAAGACTTACTTACCTTGAAATTCTCAGAATAAAGTTGTAGGGCTTATTGTGGACAAAAGACTAAGGTGGCATGTATTTGTTTTCTAATTCCAATGTTGAATAGCTGCTTCTTTGTGCTTAACATATATCTTTTTGGTAAACATTAACCAATGGCAAGATATTTTTCTTCAGATTTATAAACTGGTTCCTTAGGCCTAGAGAGGTTAACTCTACATTGGCCCATGACAGTGTAAGATAGTTTTATAGCCAACAAGCCTCAGAGGGAAAGGAAATAAGGAATCCACGTAAGAGCAATTAAAGTCAATTTTTTCTTTCAGTGTCCATTGGCTTGTAGTTGACCTTACCTCTAGGACCTTGGAATTTGAGGCAAAAAGTGAAATAGAAACAAACTCTTATTCACTCAGCAGAAACTTGCTTTATCCACAAGTTAAGTGCAGAATACCTTCAAAGCATTTATCAGATAAGAAAATAAAGCACTTTTTCCTGAGCACGGAAGTCATGGACATTTTTTGAAGTGACCATTTCCTTCTGTAAGATGATAACAGAAGAACTGGGTTAGGCAAGTATAACGGCAGAAAGTCCAAATTGACTAGAATTTCAGTATGTTCCTTAGGCTCAGCTAAATTGACCTCAATTCTTCACCTTTGATCATGTAGCATCTCTTATTCTTGTACAAAATTTATAAGTAATTAAATTAAGTGATTATGGCATTTTTATAACACTTTTTATTGTTTTCTCCCCAGAGGACTTCCAGGGACGATTGGAGAGTAGAAGGACCCTAAGTTCACCTCACCCTACAGATACTAGACACTTACATTATCAGTGTAAATAGCCCAGGAAATGATCCCAAACTGGCAAACAAACTTCACAACTAAATGTAGTAAAAAGGTCACATGGAAGGGGGTAAGAAGGGCACAAACATAGTGGGGTGTTAAACAAGCTGTGGCTACCTATAGAAGGGAGCCACAGATATGGAGGGAGAAGAGAAACAGATGCTCACACCAGGGAGCCTGCATGGGGAAAACAAATACCTATAACATTTAACTTTGAAAACCAGAGGGGCCAAATTTTGTGAGTTCTTACAACTAGCAGGGCTTAAAGCCTGGAACTTTAAAAATCAGCAGGCTCAGCTTTGAGAGAGCCAAGAGGGCAACAGAAAACTGAGCCTACCCTTAAAGAGATGGCACAACAAATAGCCCATGGAAATATATAGGATAGAAGCAGCAGTTTGAAAAATGCCCAGGGCATACGGGAGGGAGAGATATTTACTAACTGCAGGTTCCAGAGTACAGAATTTGCTAGAAGACTCCTCTAGGAACAAAGAAGCTAGCAGGTACCATTTCCCTCCCCTGGTCCCAGGATAAACACATGGCCATCTGTGGGAACCAGGGCAGTGCTGCCAACATTTGCTACCTAACTTGCTTACACTATGCCCTTCCCCCTCCAGTCTGGCCTGCCTCAGTCCTGGGACTGTGAATCCTCTTTCCTAGAACACTGGTGCAAACCTTACCAACAACATGTCTCCAGACAGCATGCTTTGCAAGGCTTTGACTGAGCTGTAGTGTTGGCAGGTCACCTCCTATAAGGGTACACACACTTTGTTAAAACTGAGTGCCCTGTCCATGTGCACTTTGTGGATCAGGCTTTAGCTGGCACTGGTCCTGGCAGCAATGGCATGTCCCCTGTGGAAGAGGGCCATCATGTAAAATTTATGGGCACTGCACTGACCCAACCCTTGCACATTTTGCAGTGGCCCCAGCTGGCCCAGTCTCAACAATGGCTGCATCGCTTCTGGAAAAGGGCAAATACTCTCTTGTTAAAAATGCACACCCCACCCACTATTTTCAAGAGCAGGAGACAGATAACTTTCCTAACACAGAGAAAAAGCCACAGGAAGTTAGACAGAATAAGGAGACAGAGGAATATGTCCCAAATGAAAGAACAGGACCAAACCACAGTAAGAGACTGAAGCTAAATGGAGGTAAGTAATATGCCTGCTAGAGAATTTAAAGTAATGGTCATAAAGATACTCACTGGACTTATGAAGAGTGGAGTACCTCAGTGAGATCCTTAACAAAGAGATAGAAAATAAAAAAGAACTGATCAGAGATGAACTCAATAAATTAAAAATACAATAGGTGGAATAAATAGCAGGCTAGAAGAAGCAGAAGAATGAATTAGTGATCTGGAGGACAGAGAAATGGAAAGTAATCAAGCTGAGGAGATGAGAGAAAAAGAATTATATAAAATGAGAATAGATTTAGGGAACTCAGCAATTCCATCAAGTGCAATAACATTCACATCATGGGGATCTCAGAAGAAAAAGAGAGAGAAAAGGGAGTGGAAAATTTGTTTGAAGAAATAATAGCCGAAAATCTCCCTAACCTGGAGAAAGAAACCGATATCCAGATCCAGATATGCACAGACAGCCCCCAACAAAATCAACCCAAGGAGGTCCACATCAAGACACATAGTAATTAAGATGGTAAAGAGTAGTGATAAACAGAGAATTTTAAAAGTAGCAAGACAAAAGAAGACAGTTACATACAAGGGAAACCCCAAAAGGCTATCAGCAGATTTTTCAGCAAAAACTTCACAGGCCAGAAGAGAGTGGCATGGTATATTCAAAGTGCTGAATGGTAAAAATCTTCAGTCAAGAATATTCTATCCAGCAAGGCTATCATTCTGAATAGAAGGAGAGATAAAGAGTTTCTCAGAAAAACAAAAGCTAAAGGAGTTTATGATCACTAAACCAGCCCTACAAGAAATGTGAAAGGGGACTCTGTGTATGGAAAGAGCATAAGTAAGTGTAAGAAAAGTAGGAGGTACAAAAGCAATAAAAATAAGTATATCCATAAATGTTAGTCAAGGGACTCACAAAATAAAAGGATGTGAAGTATGACACCATATACCTAAAACATGGGAGGAGAGAAGTAAAGAATGGGTTCAAACTTAAGTGACCATCAACTTAATATAGACTGCTATATGCAGATGTCACATACAAACCTAACGGTAACCACAAATCAAATATAGTAATAGTTATGCAAAAAACAAGGGAAAGGAATCCAAGCATATCACTGAAGAAAGCCAATTTATGGTGAAAGAAGAATGAAAGGAAAGAAAGGACCAGAGAAGATCTAATATATGCTCCCCAAACTAGGCCTTCAAGCATTGGGAAAATGAATAAAAATGGGGGTTGGAGGGGGAGAGAATCAATAAATGTTAAAACTGAAAGGGCTCTTAAGTTAACCCAATCCAAAACTTATTGCCAGAGTGCCTGGGTGGCTCAGTCGATTAAGTGTCTGACTTTGGCTCAGGTCATGATCTCACAGTTCATGAGTTTGAGCCCCACGTCAGGCTCTGTGCTGACAGCTCAGAGCCTGGAGCCTGCTTTGGATTCTGTGTCTCCCTCTCTCTCTACCCCTCCCCTACTCACACTCTACCTCTCTCTCCTTCAATAAACATTTTTTAAAAATTAAAAAAAACTACTTCCTGCCTCAATTTTCCAAATGAAAAACTAAAATAAGTTGATGTGATGCTTTATTATCTGTGGTCTATAATAGAAAAAGTCGTTTGAAGACACAATATGGCATGCTTTCTCAGGGAAGGGGAGATCCATTAGTTTTCTTTACGCATCTGCTATTTTTCTAATTGGAACTGAAGCCAGCCAGGAAGAGGATTTAGTAATATGTAGAGAAGGAAAACAATATTTGTTCTCATTTTATCCTTCAATTTTTTGATCTACTGAGTGCTTGTCAATTATATGGACATGGAGGAATAATTAAAACCAAGGATTAAGATGGATGAGACATGGGTAGTGGATAGATCTCAAGTCTAGAATACTTTCCAAGCAGGATCCAGAAGACTCCAAAAAATAAAACCTCTTGATGTCTTACAGATGAAGAATCTGACAGTCCAGGTCAATGGCAACAGGGAGACTTACTCAGTTTTTCAGCTATAAACTCCTATCACATAGTCTCAGAGACACTAAAACTCATAGGATGAAGATACAAGTCTTATCAAGAGACCCAAGGTCAAAGACTAGTAGCTTGAGACTCACTTAACAAAAATGAGACTAGCTACAATCAAATCTATATTCATGCCAACTGGAAATAATAAGTGAGTGAGTTTTCCAGTTCACTGGGAAAGTAGGGGAATACACCCAGAGACAGACGCTTATATGTAGATTTATCACACCATGTATCACTGAGTAAAGGACACCTTGGGTCAAGTACCAGTTCTGGAACCAAAATATAGCTGAGCCCCATCTATCTGTGACAGAGAAAGTATAATTAAAAAGTTCAAAAAGTAGAAGTAAATTGCCAGATGAAATTTGGGGAAAATATAAATAAAGCACATACGTAGCATCTTAAAATTTTTATCATATATATATATATATATATATATATATATAATAACCAGTTAAATGTATTCCCACTCTATAGGATGTCTCCTTCAATATATATTATATATAAAACTTTAGGGTCTATGGAAATGTCTGGAAAATATTTGTGGACCATCTTCCCATGAAACTCAAGAAACTCTTTTGACTTTAGATTTGCAATTGGGATGAAGAAGGAAGACAGATACGGAACTGGTGGGTTCTTTTTACAAAACTAGATAGCTGTATGTGTGTGGTACAGAAGGGGGCAGTGGTAAATAAATACAAGAAAGAAACAAAGAGCAATGAAGAGAGCTCACATAACAAAAATTCCACCTTGTATTTCTATTTACAGATGGAAGGAACACTTGTAAAAAAAGTCACTTGTTCAGAGACCAAACCACAACTCATTAAAAAAAAATTATTCTCAGTAACAACTGATCATAATAGTCAAAAACTAGAGGAAAAAAACATACAATGGGTTACAGCAAGGAGAATGAAAACTTAAACTACATACCTAAATATGTATGAATCTCAGAAGCACAATACTGAGTAAATGAAACCAGACACAAAAAAAGTACATACAGTGCATTTGTGAAAAGCTCAATAATAGACAAAACAAATTTATTTCAGTCTGAAGAATAGTTATCCTAATTGGAAAGTAGTGACTGGAAGGAATTACTAAGGGGTGTCTGGGATGCTAATAATAGTGTTTCTTAATCTAGGTGCTAGTTACACACTTTATGAGAATTTATCCAGCTGTACATTTGGGATATACACACTATTCTATATATATTTTCCATTTCAATTAAAAATACTAGAGGTGCCTGGGTGGCTCAGTCAGTTAAGCGTCTGACTTTGGCTCAGGTCATGACGTCACGGCTCGTGGGTTTGAGCCTTGCGTTGGGCTCTGTGTTGACAGCTCAGAGCCTGGAGCCTGCTTCAGATTCTGTGTCTCCCTCTCAATCTTCCCCTCCCTCACTTGTGCTCTCTCACTCTCTCTCAAAAATAAACATTAAAAAATTTTTAAAAAATACTAAAGCAGCATTTCCCACCTGTGTTCCACAGGACTCTGTTGCCTAAAGAAATGTTATGTTATGGACTTCTTCCATAAAATAATTTGGTTTTCCATACATTTGGGAAATGCTGGGGAAAACCCAGTTAAATATATTTCCACTCTGTAGGATGTCTCCTTCAATGATATTAACTCTCCCTGCATGGGCTTGGATCCACTCATACTGTCTCTATTCAAGTTTTTCTAAGGTTTCCTCTGGCCCCCAAATTTCAGTCACAACAGAAACTGCATGAAAGGATGTGGATCTGTACATACCCCACATAGTTTGCCCCCTGACTGGAACAAAACCACTTTGAACACACACTGAATCTTATCAACCAGGGCAGATCAGCAGCACCACCTTATCATGGAAGAGCACACATTTAAAATAGGGTGTTGCCTCCTCTTTTGAAATCATGACTCCATTCAATGCTCTTGCACCCGTCTAATCCCAGAGCAGTGAATTGGCACATTTCATGAAATTTGCCAATACAATACAGCAAACAAATACAGGAAAACAAATTTCAAATAGAGCTTTTTACAGCTGTGATTTTGGAATGCCCAAGTAACCTCAGCATTCTCATGGATTTCCAGCTCATAAATCTGAGTTTCTCGCAAATACTTGAAACCTATCACAAGTTGACTCTTACAATCACTTCATTTTTCTACTCACTTATGTCAAAACAAATCAATGCTTCTTTATAGCTAGCATTTTACTTGTTCACAATGCATTCATTGATTCAGGCTCTTGCCTCTTTTTTCTTAAACTCTTTGTCACTCTTGTTACCATGAGTGAGATTGTGGAATGTGAAGGCTGTCTCTATGCACAAATAAATAACAAGCAGTGTTCTATGTTGTTAATTTTAGGTCATTTTCCACAACTTTAGTTATTTATCTAACTTAATTTAATCAATCATCTAGTTTACCTTTGTCTATTCATTTCTGCCAAATTCTAAAGTAAAAAAAAAGAAAAAGAAAATCCCCTAAATTTAGCTAATTACCTTTTTCTTGGAGGGGGAGAAAAGATCAATCTTCAAATGACTTATAAACAGTATGCCTCAAGTCCGTCATCTCTTCCTGGCATCTGAGCATCCAGTCTTTTCATTCCTTTTGCTGTAGTCCTAACCAGATACACCACCCACTGCTCCTTAATTATAAAATGAGGGCAGGGAAACTAGATGGCATTTCAAACCAAGGCCTTAAGCCAAGGCATTCAGAATAACGGATCCTAATTATGTTATATTGATTTCCAGCAGGAGGATTAAATTATCTATTTCAAAGAAAATTTAGAACAAACATTAACATAGTGATGTCTGGTTTGGTGAGAAACCATTTGGAGTGGAAAACAGGACTTCAATGTTTCAAAGCATACTAAGAAGACCATACTGCAAACACCAAACTATATTATACTCCATGGATAAATAGTAAGCATGATTATATTTGCCATTAGAAATAGAGGGAGAATAAAATTAAGAGAAAATTCTACAAATGGAACTGCCATAGCCATGATTATACAATCCTAATGCAAAGTTGAAAAGAGTGTAATAAAATGACCACTGGAGCTTGGGTGGCTCAGTCGGTTGGAGATCTGACTTCAACTCAGGTCATGATCTCCCAGTCAGTGAGTTCGAGCCCCACATTGGGCAATGTGCTGATGGCTCAGAGCCTGGAGCCTGCTTCACATTCTGTTTCTCTCTCCCTCTCTCTCTCTCTCTCTTTGCTCCTCCCCCGCTTACGCTCCATCTCTCTGTGTCTCTCAAAAATGAATAAACGTTAAAAAAAATTTTTTAATGACTACTGGACTTGGTTTATGTCCAAGATACAGTGAGCAATCTTGCAGATAATATTTTAAATATATTTGCTCCAGAATGAGGAAAAACATTATCCAAAGAGCTACAGGAAAAACAAATTCACTTAAGAGTAAAAACACTTAAAGTTTTAATCAGAAAGAATTCCTTATACTAGGAAAAAGAATAATACATTTCATGATTAGCTAATTCATGTTCATACAACTAATAATGATGACACCTACCTCATTTAACTCTTGCCGAGTCTCAAAAGTGTCCTTTGACCAAATGGTAGCCCTCTGGTCGATTCTATAAAATACAAAGAAAACGTATTTCCATTGAAAAGAAACTTTTCAACAATGTACAATTTGAAGCTGGCAGCTACAGATCTGGCTGTACCCTTGTTCAAAACCCTCAGTGGTGTCCCACTGACCATGGAATAAAATCCAAACTCCTTATAATAGTGTACAACACATTATTATTATTATATATTATATCAGTGCTTAAATTCTGCCAGCCTGCCTGATCCCACTTCCCAACACTCATATCCTGTTCCTTACACTCCAGGCTCTTTCGGCCTTTCCTTGGTTTCTTGAACACATAGTGCTGGTTCCCATTCAAACCTTCACACTTGTCCCAAACTGTTCTCCCCAAGATCTTCATAAACAGACACTTCTCAGCATGTAAACATCAGTTCAGTTGTGATGTCACCTCCCAATAAGACTTCCTGATGTCCCTGACTAGAAGTAATCACTATCACACTGTCCTTAATTTTCTGCTTAGCACTTATCACTATCTGAAAGTAACCTGTTTGTTTGCATTTCCACATTAAAAGGTAAGCTCCAAGAAGTTAGTGATTTTGTCCATTCTCTACACTGCTGAATCTTGAGTACCTAATACAAATTCAATATTTTTCATTCATTTAAAAAAAGTCTTATGTGATCAGATAGATCTGATACAGTCACTACAGAAAGATACCATTTGTTCACTGAAGACAGCATTTGAAAATTTCATGCTGCCTTTTTATTAACACAAAAAACATAGCAATTTCTGGGTAACATTGTGAAGCTAGGTTTTGCCACTACATAGTTTCTAATAAAATAAGGCAAATCTACTCTGAATCATTTTTTTTAGTTTAAATACAAAAAAGCAAAACTTCACTACTGACTGATGCTAAATTCCAAATCATGATTTGTCAATGTTATAATCCAATAGTATTTGTTACATAACATTCAAGTTTTTCTACAACAATTTGCATGATATTATATAATAAGCATATTAAATTATAGTTAATATCTTTATAAAAAGTCCTGCTCTCTTAATAAAATATTTAGTCACCATTAAGTCATTTATAAAAAGCTTTATTTGGGGACATAATTATTTATAGTTATTATTCTACTTCAATTTGAGTCCTGAAGAAAGCATACATGACCTTTGAATGGTCAATAAGATTAATGATTTCTTTAAGTCATGATGCACATTTAAAAATGCCACAAGCATAATTTCTTCAAAATATTAAGATTACAAAATTTATTCAGTCCAAAGGCATTGTTAACTGTGCAAACAATTTACTTAAAATAAGAAAAGTAAGGATATGAAAAAACAAAATCATATAAGATGTACTGATGTCTACTACACCACAAATGAGCATGTATCTCCTCAGTGTGAAAGAAGGTTAATGGTCCAACAATGAGCTCAGGGAAAGTCCACTCAGTGAGAAAACAAAGTGAGGAAGAACACTGCTGGCACACCCATCCTATCCTCATCAATTTCCTGATATGCAAACACAGTAATTTTAGGGATTCAGAAAATACTCAATTGCTCTATTCCAAATGGGGGAAACCCTCTTGAGGATAGAAATTAACCTGTCCAATCCAGTAACATCTAAAATTTTTAGTGGTTCATAATTTCTTTGTAATTCTTTGTGGTTCTCAAATTGCATTTCTATAGATTTGTAATAGCACCAGAAAAATGGAAGAGTGATATCCTTTAATGAAAAAAAATATTTACTACTTTATATTTTAAACATAAATTTGTCTAGGAATTTAAAACAAAGATAGCATATGTTAATGGAAAAAGCAGAAATAGACTTTGTTAAAAATATGTATTACTAAGATACAGAGTACAGACTACTTGTACTACACTCACATGATCTTCCAGGAAAACTACTTAAAATCTCCAAATAAACCTCAAGATCAATTTTGAAAACTGTGGTCTAAGCATCAAGGGGCCTTTAATTCAATAGCCATCTGAATGTTTCTTATGTGCCTGGTATAGTATTGGGGAGGTAAGTGTTAATAAGACTCTAGGCCTTTAGGAGGCTTATGATTTAGTGGAATCTGAAGCAGAGGATAAAGCTAACACCAAGTCTTGAAGCTAATTTCAGTAAGTCAGGGATCAGGCCATAGAGGCTGATATTAGAATGGTAGAAAGGAACTGGGGAGGTAGAAACTAGAGAGATATTTTCAAGGATAAAAACAATCAAGAAGTCTTGGGTATGTATTTAAAGTACGGAATAAAAGAGATAGGATAATCAAAATTATTCCCAAGTTTTGAGACATGTGACTAGAAAGATGACAGGTGGTTTTTATAATGGAGGTAAAGAAATATTTAATTTTGGTGGGAAGATTAAGCAGTTGGAAGAAAGGGAGGCAATTCATGAGTTTAGATTTAGATATTTTCAGTCTGAAATAGAGAAGTAATCCCTCAGTAGGGCTCAACCTAGAATTGGAACTCTACAGTGTGTTCAGCAGAGGTGTGGTGGTGATGGTAACAGTGATGTGTTGTCACAAGTTCTGCCTTGATATTTTCCATGTTGTGTGGCCAGAGCCTAGCATTATGCCTAGCATGGCATACACTCAGTACCTGTCCTTCAGATGGGTGGGTAAAGGAAGAAACAGAAGGAAGCTGATCTAAGAATGAGTTCTTCATCCACCACTTACTAGGTGTGTGTACCCATGGGTAAGATATCAGTCTCTCTAAGCCTCAGTTTCCTCAACTGTAAAGTGAGGATAATGACAGCTACCTCATAGGATAATTCATGATACTACTGCTAGGCGTATTAAAAATAACACATGGATTCTAGAATCATATAGAAAAATACCATAATCGAATTATAAATGATGATAATTAATGGTATATTTTATTAACAATGATCAAAGTCTTGTGAATAAGCAAACTGAAAGGGACAAAACCTGGGACTTCCTTACTCAGGTCCACTGGGTAGGTCTCTGAAACTGGTCAGTTGGTAGACAAATGAAAGAAAGTATAGATCCATCACTAGGAGTAAAGAAGCTTAGTATATCATTCTAAATATTAAAGAGAAAGAAGCTATAAGAAAAAAAGGGTGTCAAGGACCATCTAACAAATTGCCAGCCATTACTATGCCAGGCTGGGAACGCCAGGTACTTTACTTACATTATTTCATTTAATCTTCATAGTGATTATATGAGATTAGCATTACTATATCACTTGGCTTAACAGGAAACAGGGAAGTTAAACAACTTTATACATTCATTAAACTACTATTTATGAACCTCCAACTATGTGCCAGGTACGACTGCAGATTTTTGGAATAAAACAGTAAATCAAAGTCTCTGCCCTCACGGAACTTGTAATTTTCATACAAGGAGAAAGAACCTACAGATATAAACCAGTGAGCTATGGTGCACCAGATTCTAAGTATTATGGAGAAAAAGAAAGCAAGGCAAGGAGAACAGGGCATGCATATGGAATGCCTAAGCTCACACTGCTAGAAAATCTCAGTCATCTGGAGATAATGAGAATGAAAGCAGGGAAACAAAAGGCCAGTGGAATTGAGCAAGATAAACTTCATGGCAGAAGAGGAAACAGAAATGAAAGTTTCTCACTAGAGAAGTTTAGCAATGAAAAGAAAACTGGAACAGTAGCTAGGTGTTTCAAGTTCCCCTTTTTTTAAAGGTATTTGAAGATATTGCTTGGACCATTTGTAAATCTTCCTGGAAGCTAACCTAAATACAAACACTGGGTCACACTGAAACATTCCCTCCAATTCTCTTGCTTCTCTTCACCCAAAATAATAACAGGAAAGGAATCAAGCAAATCTCTACCCAATGCATGCTTCTGGAGAGGTCAGTGATGAGAAGGCCAGTCAGAGCACTCTGCCCTGCTCTGTGGTCGAAGCAACAGGAAATGCAGATTGGACTCCTCAAAGCATGATTATGGCCCTCAGCACTGATGGGAGTGTCCTGCTTCTGAGCATTACTACCACTACCATCACTGTCATTGTCACCACCACCATGATCACTGTCACCATCACCACCATTGTGACAACAATGTGTCACACCAATGTGTCATTGTCACCACCACCACCATCACCACAATTACTACTGTACTGCCACCACCATTGGCATCATTGCCATAGTCCCTGTCATCACTGCCACATCCATCATCACCACCACCAAGGTCACCACCACTGCTGCCACCATCATTGTAGCCACCACTGCTGCCATCATCACCACCACCACCATCGCCCATGACCACTATTGTATCTGCCACCACCACCGCCATCACTGCCACTGCCACTGTCATTACCACCTCCATCACCAGTGTCATCACCACCATTGTTGTCACTGCCACTACAACCATCACCACTATTGTCATCACCATGACCACCAACACTGACACTATCATCATTGCCACCATTATATATTTTGAATTAAAAGCACTTCTAACAGAGAAATATAAAACCTAATTATGTGCTGATATTAGAAGTGCTTCTTCCTGGATGGAACTGCATCCAGTTTTGGTCACTGCAAAATTATGGATAACCTACTGAAGTGCAAATTTTGAAAATTTTGGTGTTTCCACATTGCTGGGAAATTAAAGCATGTGCTGAGTCAATCTATATGGTCATCCTGCAGTGGTTTTCCCTCAGAATGTGCACTGGAATTCAAAATAGCAAAATAAACAAAGCATTAAGATATTTTTCTTGGCCTAAGGGTAGTGTCAAGCCCCAGATGTGATAATTTGTGAAGAAGCAATATCTTAGCATAGAATTTTTATATCAACCTTTCAATTATCTATAATTAAATTAGCAGATGAAGGTGTTCCCTATCTCAGTGAAAATCTTCTCCCTCTATCCAATGTCTTCCTCATGGAAGACATCTGAGAGTTATTCTGACACTTTCCTTCAAGCCCCATAGCCACTGTATTATGAAGTCCTTCAATTTCTTATCGCAAATAACTTCTGCATCTGTCCTCTTCCCCTCCACCTCCATCACTACTACCTCAGGTCAAACGACTATAATCTGTCTTTTGGACTACCACCATGGTCTCCCTATTTCCCCTCTACTCCCACAAACCATTTTCTACACAACCACCTTATCATTTCCCTTCTCCACATGACACTTAAAATAAAGACCAAAATTCTTAAAGTATCCTAAGACATTGTGAAGGATTTATCACCTGTTAGCCTCTTCAACTTCAATTCACACCATTCTCACTCTCTGCTACTACTACACTGACACTTTTTCAGTTCTTTGGATGCACCATGTTCCTTTTCACCTCAGGCCTTCGTATGTGCTGTTCCTGTGCCCATAATGCTGTTCCCTCTCCATTCTCTTTCCTAATTAACACATTCATCCTATAGACACAAGGTAGCTCATAATCAGGTCTCCCTTTTATATGTTCTTCCTGTATTCTGATCTACATCTGCTCCATAGCATAGTCCCTAATTGTGTATTTCTATAATTATCTGATTGTCTCTTTCATGATGGAGCACTCTATAGAGCAGGGACCTTGTGAGTCTTGCTTGTTATTTTTATCTCTAGGGCTAATCCTGACATTTGGCACATAGTAGGTACTCGATGTTTGTTAATAAAGTATTCATCCTAGGGTTATGGACAGCTGTCAATTCTGGTATATTCCCAAGTATGTACAATAATTATGATAAAACGCATGCTTTTTCCCCACCTGTGATTTTCTAGCAGGACTGGCAGGATAGGATGACTCTCATTCCTACAAACAGTTACATTTCTTCCCTGGGGAGACCTGCTGAAGATTAGCAAGTGGTGTTCTAATCCACATTTAGAAAACCCGGGCAGAAAGAGTAAAAGGAGAGCAGCCAGTACACTTTTCAGAATGCTTCATATAGAATCAGAACCTTAAGTCTGAACCAAGCTGAACTTTGGATCACTCTTAAGAGTTCAAGATATTCCACTGCATTAAATTGAGCCTCTGTTCAGAAAGCAACATGGGATACACTAATGTATACCCGGATGACTACTGGCTAGCTGTATGACTGTTGTTTCCTGAAACTCTTTTTAAAACAAAAGGTATATCCCAAGAGGACAACCATCTGAGCAAAACATTCTTTATGTATAAACAATAGCTCTATATGCAGACACAGACAAGATGCCAATAAATTCCAGTAGTATTATTAGCAACAATAACAATCTTCAATACCAGTAAATATAAAATTCCTTTCTCTAGGGAGTCTAAGCTATATTAAAGACATCCTCTTATTGGTGTTTTCTTTTAACCAAATTTCTGTGCCAAAGGACTGAGGTTACGTACTGGGCAGCTATCTTCAAAGATAAAGAAACCAAGGCACTGAATCTTAAATGACCCTCAAGAGACCACTAACAGAAAACAGAACTGGTAGTCAGTAGATCTTTATGAACTGGCTTTTCAAACCATGTATGTACTTTTCCATGTAAATAAATTCTCGTAGATGGGAGAAGGAGGTCATGGTTAAAGGCAGAATGCTGATTTCTAATAATATGCCTTGGCACTAATTATTAGAACCCAGTCTCCACTGCTTTTCATACTTCTCTGAAGATTACTATCAATCAGTATTATTAAAAACATATTCCTGGGCCCCACATTTACTGAAGCTGAATTCCCAAAGGAATGCACTGGTAATATGTATTTAACAAGCACTCCAGGGCATTCCTAGTTGGGAAACATTATCCTAAAGGTCCAGGTAATGGGAGGATACCAGTGGCTGAAGAGCACAGGTGAAGGACTTCTGTGAGTACAGGAGTGCTCTGGGTATTTCTGGCCTGAGCTCCCAGGGGACACATTCCAAAAAAGGAAGAATCATGTCCCTGAAGAGACTCTAAGAAAAACACTGAACACAAGGCAGCCCAGCTGCACTGGAATAGATACCGCTCCTCACCTTGGTGGGCTGGAACAGAGCCCAGAAACAGAACCATACCAATGTCCAAAGAATGTGTGAGGTGTGAGTCAAGCCCATGAGGCCAGCATCAGTACTGAGAGAAGAAAGGAGGTAGAGTAGCCATGGGTGTGGTCAAAAACCCCTATGAATCAAAAAGAAGAGTTTGGGAAGGGATTGAGGACAAGGGATCCATTGGGAGCACAGATCCTAATACATTATTATTGATAGCAGCACCTGGTCTGCTGAGCTGTATACAAAGCACTTCCTTCCATCATCTCATTTATTCCATTCACTTAGTAAGTATTTATGAGACATCTGCTTCCTGTGCCAGGCAGTGGTCTGCCCAAGAGGCACAGTGGTCATAGCAGATGCGTTAGCTCCATGGACAGTTCTGCTCACTCAAATTATCTCCCTTTAAGCACCTGCCAAGTCTCTTTACTTTTCTGCCTCAAGATTTTGTGAGGCAGAGCTCACTCCCGCAGCCTAGAAGTGTGGGGGTTACTCCTCTGGGGACAACCCTCTGCCAGCAAAGAGGGGAGCATGTGAATATACACTTCAGCCCCCAAATTTCAAAGGGATACATCCTCAGATGTATTTACAAGGTTCCTCAGAGAGTCCTCAGGGAGCTAATCTCCAGTTGCCAAGAGTAGTAACCTTAGTTACACACATGCTGTCAGCTTTCCCTCCTCCCCCACTTTCTATCACCTCCCTCTACCTAAGGCTTCCTATAAGACTCTGCTTTCTGAAGGAATCTAATGTAAGCAAGTGAGCAACATTACAAAGTAAACACGTTACCTGTCTTTCTGAGTCAGAAACAGAAAAAAAATCATCCAAATGAAGATTTAGTCTAGGGACAGATACAGTGAAGGGGACAGGAGATCACAAATAATGGTGGGGAAGGGTGGCTAATTTGAATGACAGGTAAATATTTGATGAATATTAAATTTTCATTGCACTGGGCACTGTGATATTACATCTGATACTTGGCCTTCCAACATTCTATCTTTTAAATTATGAATCAAGATAGTGCTAGGAACAAAAGAACTTAAGAAATGACACAGAGGACTTACATAAGCATTAATATTAAACAAGCCTAAATCCTAACTGTTCCCTATTAAAGATTTTCCTTCTCTTCCAAAAACAAGAAGTTATGAGTCTCTAATATTCGCTTCTACTCTTCCCTCTTCCATCTTCACTGCCACCATCACCTCCCACGTGGATGATGCATTGCCTCCAATATGTCTCCTTGCTTCCCCATATCACACACTACCTAGAGTGGTCTTTTAAAGATGGAAATCTGAGCATGTCATTCTCTTGGTTATAACCTCAAATGGCTTCCTTTTGCACCTCAACAAAATCTGAGATTCATACCCTGGCTTCAAGGCCCTGTGCAGTCTGGGCACTGCCAGCGTTTCTGATGCCATCTGATATATTCCCTCTGCAATTCAATTTCTCCAGCCTTTTGGCCCTTTGTCTATGACTTGAATAAGCCAGCACCTCCACACCGCTATTCTGAGTACTTACACTAGTTAGGATTCTCGATATCATTCCATTTTAAAGCAAACAACAAATGCCATACACACAGGCAACACTAACCTCTCCTTACTAATGTGGTCTTGGCAAAGAACCTGGATTTGGCAGTTTTGGATTGGCAAATAATCTGGAATCCAGGACCTGGATTAGTGCTACTCTGAGAGGCAAGGGTGAGTTAATGATCAGAAAGACAAGTCAGGGAGCCTGGTTCTTGCATGCTTTAATCTCATTCAAGTTTGACAAGGCACATAAAATTTTTTGGCAGTTACCTTGGTTCTTAACTGTCTTCTTCTTTCAGTTCCAAGTTCTTCTCATGCCCCTCCCCACAAGTCATTCCAACAGTGTGGTGATTTTATCTTCTCAGCACTTTTTACCTCAAATCCACTTCTGACAAACAACCTTCCCAGGGAACTAGCCCTTCACATGCAAATCCCAAGGACTCTATTTTGTGTGTCTAGATGTATTCAATAGGCTTAGTGTGGCCAAAGTTGTTTTCTTGTATGGGTATTAAATTCAAGGCATTGTTAAAAATTCTCCTGAAATCTGGCCTTACTCCTGCTTCCACCTTCTCTAGTTTCACCTCTTGGACCCCATTGCCATTTAAATGGGCCCTGGTATTTCCTTTTCCCATGGCATCTACAGTCATAGGAGTTCTCTTGATTAGAACTCTATGCTAGTGGACCCCTGAAAGGCTTGCTCTGCTTAAGGGATATAAAAACAGACTTTCTTCAACTTTTATATACAGAATAAAACACTCAAATGAAGAGGTGTCTAGGATACAAATTCTGATTTTAAGTGTCATCTGACCCTACAAAAATCACCTTTAATATTTGTTTTCTGATCCCAACTGACTCAAACCATAAAAGCCACAGATACCACTGAAAATGCCTTTTAGGTTTCTTCTAGTCAAAAATAATTTTTAAAAATCCATTCTCTTCTATACTTTCCTAATATTCTTCTCTACCTCGAACTGATATACAACAGTTCAAAGAAACAGAACATAAATGATGATTTGCATTTGTGCAAACTGATGATTGCAGCAATTATAGTAAATTTATTTTTGGTTCTATATCTTGAACAGTTGATACTACTTTTTTTTCATGTATAAATAATTTTCCCTGTTACAAACTTAAGAGGAACCCAATGGGGGAAAATTTGGAAAGCAAAATGAATATTTTAAAAATCACCCACAGCCATTCCATCTGAAAATAACCACCAATAAAATGATTTATGTCTTTCCAGTGTATATTTCTGTATATAATTATATGTTAAGCAAAAATAAGATAAACATAATTCTGTTATGTAGTTGCTTTTTTCTCCATGTATAAATAAATCATGAATATGTATCCATGTTAATGAAGACTCTCATAAAACGTAGTTTTAAATATCCATCATGAATTTTGGCATTTCTCTTGGAGGTGGTGGTATGCACTCTAGAAAGCATTTAGGAAATTTAGAGGCTATTTGTGATTGGTGCAAAGGCTGGGGGTCCCTGCTGACATTCTTTAGGCTACAACCAAAGATATTAGAGCCTTGAGATGAGCAGGGTAGTTTCACACATCAAAGAATTGTTCCACACCTGGCATGCCTTCCAAATGTCTTTTGGGAATGTTAAAGTCAGAGGCATTTTGCCCTAAGAACAGTCTGAGCTAAAAAAACTGTAAGGGCTAGTGGGTTAAATAAAATATCTAGAATATACAAGTATGGAGAAGGGGATTGGACTGAACTGTCTCAAATGTTCCACTTAGACCCAGTATCTTAAGATGCTGCCATATACAGAAATCCAGCCACATGACTTTCTAATTCTCTCAAAATTATCAATTATCCATTTTATTCCTATCTTCTTTCATGATCAGATAACTGAAAAATTTATATGCCACATCTTTTTGGTTTATCATTTTAAATCCCATGTCTGGATAGCTTTACCCTTAAGCACAAACCAAGGAAACTGAAATGGAAGTACATAAAAATATTTTAAGAAATTCTTACTACAGCAATATCTACAAATATGAATTCCAGAAGTAACCAAAATACATACCGATTTGGAGTTACAAAAATGATGGTATATTTCATAGTCACTATCATATGGAAAAAAACAATATTAAGTAGGACAAACAAGCTACACAGAAATGCCTAAGATTTCATATATATGAAAAAAATTTATATATACAAATTAAATTGGTTAAGAATAAAAGAAAAATAGGAAAAGTGGGTAGAAACTGTATATGTCACTATACATGATGTGAGTGGATGTGGATGCGGATGTGGATGTGTTTGTGTGTGTGTTTAGCATTGAACATTAGTCGATTTTTTTAACATTAGTCTTGAAAAGGAATAACCCTTAAGCACCAGAGCAACCATTGCCTCAATGGGAAGATAAAGAGTAAGTTAAAGAATAGGACACCCTTAAATACAGACAACAGGGTGGCTAGAGGGGAGGTGGGGGGGGTGGCGGTGATGGGCATTAAGGAGAGCACTTGTTGGGATGAGCACTGGGTATCATATGTAAGAGATAAATCACTGGGTTCTACTGAAGCCAAGACTACACTGAATGTTAACTTGAGTTAAAACAACAAAGGAATAACCTCATTCCCATGGCCTCAGGCACACTGAACGCCTAACCAGCTGGTCAGTTTTAAATTAAATTTAAGTTTATACGCACACTCTGTCTTCTATAATCACTATTGAAATTTGTCTCTTAAGTCTAGTCCAGGTTAGGCCAAGAAGATTTACAAGATGTTGAGATATTAAGGACAAATTTTTTGTTCCATCTCCTAGAAATATTATTTCTAACACTATAGGCTATAATGATACCAAAGTTTGTAAAACATGTTTCTTATAGAAACTTGTATTAGAGTATTTTGATGAAAAATCAAATTTGATCACCTTAGCCATAAATGAAGCTGAGCTTGGTGATAATTACCCCATTTCATATTTATAATCTTATATTTATATTTTTATTTATACTTATATATCTATATTTATATTCATATATCTATATCATTATATTTATAATCTTTAAGATTATATAGTCAGAATGCATTCTGGCCTAGCTTTATACTCTGGAGTCTGTTTAAAATTAAGTCAACTCGAATGTATTAGGAAGTCCCTTTTATACACAATTTTTTATACCATATTAAAACAATAACAATACGAGGAGTGCACTTGTGGTGAGCACTGGTGATGCATGGAAGTATTGAATTACTATATTGTACACCTGAAACTACTATAACACTGTATGTTTACTAACTGGAATTAAAATAAAAACTAAAAAAAAAAAATAGCAACAATATAAAAACATACACTACGCTGGTAACCATGGTTATATTGGGGTGGTAAGATTATGAGAAATTTTTATTTCTTTGGAATTTTTTATATTTTCCAATATAACCATATTTCATTTATTATTATTTTTAATGAGAGAATGTCTCTGATTTTCCCTTTTATCTTTATTCCTAATCATTGTCCAGTGAAAGTGCTAACAATTTATAAAGTAACCAAGGGCAGTTGCAAAAAATAATAATAATAATTTTTAAAAAGGAGTGTTTCATTCCCAGAATAATCAAGTGTGGGCTCTATGTTGTCAATCAGTTCAATGATTTGGTGATTTGGTGTAGGATACTTTTTGTGCTCTACAGCAAGGAGGAGGAATTATTTTTATCTGTGACTGAAAGAGATTGTTTTATTAAGCTACAATCTTTCGACTCTAATCCTTTAAATATCTAGAATGTTGAGCATTTTTAGTGTTAGTGCCAGAAGGGAACTAAGAAGTCATCTGACCCAGACTCGTGTTAGACAAGGGGACTGAGGGATTTGCATGAAGTGACCAAGGTAACCTGAGAGACATAATACAAGACTGCATTTCTTAATTTGAATGTTCTTTCCATTCTACCAAATTGTTTCTGAGCCCATCAGGATGGAGGCAGGATCGGGGGATGAAAAACAGCCCTAACTATATGGCCCCCTTCCTATGCAATATAGGCAAAATAAGCTATTCCAGAACCCTTGTTCTGGAATACTTGTCACTCAACATAGTAGTCTCAAAGCACTATCAAGACCAACTAGTTTTTTTTGTTCTATACCTCATTTGTTCTCCCCCTGCCCTGTTAAGAAAGAAACAAAGAATGAAGAAAGAAAGAAAGAAAGAAAGAAAGAAAGAAAGAAAGAAAGAAAAGAAAAGAAAAGAAAAGAAAAGAAAAGAAAAGAAAAGAAAAGAAAAGAAAAGAAAAGAAATCTTAAGAGCACACTAATAAGAACATGCTGGCAACATGTAATGCTCCTGCTCTGGTACAGTCCAAGAAGGCAGTTCTCGTGTACTATGTTATTAAGAATCTCTGGGTGCTCATTCTCTTACTCATTCTTTCTCTTTTTAGCAGAGCTCCTAAAGACTCTGCTTACTTCTATGAAAAACACTTAAATAAGAAACAATTAGCTATTAAAACACACACAAGTTGTCTATCTCAAAAACAAAACCTGAAAGGATTTATCCCTCATGGAAAAGTTGCTGCCAACAAAACTTCCTATTTCCATAAAGCAACAACCCTTTTTCTTTCTTCTGGAATGTCACAAAAATAGTCAAAGCCATCAAAGGCCATTATTTTTGCTAATACTCCAATCTTCAACCCCCTCTAACTGGGGACTTCCAGACGAAGAGGCTAATGAACTCCAATTCACAAATGCAACCACCAACTTAATTAGTAGTAACACAATGCTACAGAATAGTTCCTGTTTATACAGACAAGGTCTTAACAACATTAAAGGTTTAATGCTGTCATAAATTTTAATAAAATATTTTAAACACAAGTGAATTAATCACTCTCAAAAGTAAATTTACTTAGCTGGGTAAGAAATCCCCAGCTTCATTAGTATTCTGTTACATTGATAAATCCTCCTTTGTCATATCCAAGGGTTCACAGGATTGGCACTGGCTGTAGCTATATAAAAAAATCAATCAAACTGATGCATATTCATCAAGTTACTGCTCTGAACAGATTGATGGCATTTGTCTTCATTCTGTTTTAAGGGGAACAAGGGCTTAAGCAAATAACAGCCTCACTGGGTGTCACACTAGAAAATGAGAGGGTTGTATTAAATGATTATTAAGGCTTCATTCTTGCTCTAACTAAATGCAGTTCTATAACTTTATATGTTTTGAAAAGCTCCAGGTACTTAAGAGTATGCCAGAGTAGGGTAATATGCAACCCCTCAACTCAGATGCAAAGGAAATCCAAGTTAAAATATAAATACATCATCTTGGAAAGGAGGCAAAAGACATTATCAGACATCACCTTATCAAGGCTTAGCTCTGAGCACCTAGAGTACCCAGGATGAGTAGTTGCTGGGAAGAAAATGATTGAAGTAAGCATTATAAATCAAATGCCTGTATGAGTCAGGCAAAGAGTACAAATAAGTGGGCAGATCTGGGCAGGAGTTGTGGAAAAATGGATGGCTGCTCCTCAGCTCCTGCTAACTGTTGCCTTGTAGGGCCCTGGGTATCCCATCTTCAGATTTTCAAAAAGAATCTCCAAAATCTATAAACATGGTGATTTTAAGTTTATTTATTTTGAGAGAGAGAGAGAGAGAGAGAGACCGAAGCGGGAGAGGGTCAGGGAGAGAGAGAAAATCCCAAGCAGGCTCTGCACTTGACACAGGGGTCAATTTCTCTAACCATGAGATCATGACTTGAGATGAAATCAAGAATCAGACACTTGACCCAGTGAGGCACCCCAAAACTTTCGGATTTTTAAATATTGAATCAAAATATTTTAAAACATTCTGTAAGCCAAATGTATCTCCACACTTTAGATACATCACAGATCTCTGCTGTGGGGCACTGTACAAGGAATATAATATAGGGACAGCAAAGACATGGCAAAAAGGAGGATGGATGCAGTGAAAGAGGACAGAGGGGGCTAAATCAGTATCTGAGGTTGTCTCTGTGGAAGAATATGCAAAATGGAAGGTTGGAAGTGGTTAGGATAGTGTTTCTAAACTTTTTGGGGTCATGAGTGACATAAGATTCTGATAATTGCTTTAGAGATCTTCCTTGGAAAACAACTTTTATGTAGTAGGCAGAATAATGGAGTGCACACACACACCAAGGTGCCCACGTCCTCGTTTTTTGTCCCACTCCACATGTCACTCTTACGTGATAAAAGGGATTCAGTAGATATGATTAAGTTAAGGACCTTGAGATAGGGAGATTATTGTGGGTTGTCTAAATCAGTCCACTCTAATCCCATGAATCCTTTAAATCAGAAAATCTTCCCTGGGCACGGTCAAAGAGAGATGTATGGAAGAATGCTCAGAGATGCAATGTTGCTAGCTTTGCAGTGGAAGAAGGCGCACAAGTCAAGCAATGTAGGTATCCTCTGGAAATGGGAAAAGGCAAGCAAATGGATAGATTCTCCCCTAGAGACTCCAGAGAGGAATGCAGGCCTACCGACACCTTTATTTTAGCCCAAGGAGATTCATGTTGGACATCTACTGAACTGTAAGATTTTGTCAATGTGTGTTGTTTTAAGCCACAAATTTGTGGTCACTTGTTACAGTATCAACAGAAAACCAATATGATACATATACACTCAAACTTTAGAAAAAAAATTCATAAACCTCTCTGAGGCTCATCCACAGACACAAATATAGGCTCCCTGTGTTAGAAAGAGCTGACAGACAACACAATGCTCTGAGAGCTAAAGGTATGAAACTATTTCTCCTAGACATGCATGCAAAGATCAGATCCCATCTCAACACAATTAGCTCAAAAATCTCACTTCTACAAGCATGGATTAATTCTCTGAAGACTAACTGTTCCTTTGAGTCTTGCTGAAGTGACATGTGACCCCTTGACAGCATAAAGATCTTTCTTCCCTTTTTCAAAGTGTTCATTATGCAAATAAAATATTCCCCCTATCCCCAAGAAGGTGGCATTTTACACCTGCTGAGATACAGACTGGTTCCTTCCCTCACTTTGAGTCAGACCTAGGTCTGGAGTGTCCTGTTACAGTATCATGTATCTATCAAGATCTTATTGGGCACCACATGCCTCAACCTGGTCATATGCTGACTTAAAAGGGAAGAGGAATGTTATCAAGAATGTGAGATACCTGACTCAAAGTTGTTTTTAGCCTCAGATCTCATTTCACCAGTTCATCAAATTTCACAATCCCTGTAATATTTTGAGATTTTTTTTAAGTTTCATTAGAATGTCCCTAGGTGACGTCACCATGTTTGTGACAAATAACTCTGTAGTTTAAAGGTTACCAACGCAACCTAAATACTAAACTTAACAGTACCAGATATAAGTGGCCTATCACCACTTCTGATCTGAGACTTAATACCAGATCCTGTGATTCCTTTCTTTTTTTTTTTTTTTAATTTTTTTTTCAATGTTTATTTATTTTTGGGACAGAGAGAGACAGAGCATGAACGGGGTAGGGGCAGAGAGAGAGGGAGACACAGAATCGGAAACAGGCTCCAGGCTCTGAGCCATCAGCCCAGAGCCTGACGCGGGGCTCGAACTCCCGGACCGCGAGATCGTGACTTGGCTGAAGTCGGACACTCAACCGACTGCGCCACCCAGGCGCCCCCAGATCCTGTGATTCCTAAAACTGGGGTGCAGAATATTCTGGAATGGTGCTAGCTCAGAAAGCTAGATCCTATCAAAGTGGAACCTGGGGGCTAGAAGGGAAGAGAAGAAAAGGAAAACAGGATATTTGGGGTCCTATGGAGGTTTGCTAAGCTGCAGAAGTGGCCAATGTGTTGGAGAGAGACAAGGCTGATTTAATGAGGAAGGCTGCCCAGTGACCCTGACTGTATTCAGTTCCGTTTTCTGACATGCAGAGGAGGTCTAAGAACCTAAGATGTTACAAACTTGTGTATATGTGCATCTCTGTTTTTCTGAGAAAAGGTGTCATAGACCTGAAAATCCGAATTCAGCTGTAACTACCCATCTATCCTCAAATGTAAGAATTGCTGCCTGGTACATTTCCTCATCAAGACTATTCTCATTCCATACTCTCAGTTCTTACTGATCATATGTGAATGATTCCCAACACAGAATCCTATTAAATTTCTGACCTGCCCTCTGATAACAGGAATATTACCTTCCCTGCTGTAGGTAAGAGATAAAATGGTTTAAAGTTACCAAACATCAAGTATATATTCCATACACACACACACAAAAAAATAATTTAGGGGGTTTTTTTGTTTGTTTTGTTTTGTTCTATTATTTTGAAATATGCATGGGTATATAGTTGGCTATATTCTTGCTGAGAAAGACAGTTACAAGTCTGGTAGAGGGGAGACAGTGTCACTACACAAAATTGGTTCTAGTCAGTCTAAAACAGCTTAATTTATTTTTTTTACTTTTTTTAATCTTTACTCATTTTTGAGAGAGAGAGAGACAGAGACAGAGAGAGACAGAGAGAGACAGAGTGCAAGTGAGGGAGGAACAGAGAGAGGGAGACACAGAATCCGAAGCAGGCTTCAGGCTCCAAGCTGTCAGCACAGAGCCCGATGCGGGGCTCGAACTCATAAACCATGAGATCATGACCTGAGCTGAAGTTGGACGCTTAATTGACTGAGCAACCCAGGCGCCCCATAAAACAGCTTAATTTATAATAAGGCTTCAAATAGGAAGGAGAATGCTCCAATCATCAGAGAAATGACAAGGTTGAGTCTTACCTGACCTGAGGTCACGTAAGAATAAACAGAAAAGAGGTGGCAACTTGTGAGAAGGGTGATACAAGACACCTATGAATACAGTTGAAAAAAGAGTCACCTTGCTTTTGGGGTCCCTCCAAACTTTTAGGAATCTATGATTCTAAATTTAGTACTTGAATATTTTAAAGCAAAATTATATACTACAGCCAACTTCTCTGTAGTTGTTGATTCATTTAGGCTGTGCTGCCATAAAAAAAATCTAAAGGTCGTGCTCAGAAGCAGAGCACTCTCTTCCCACTGAGTGAGGGCTAAGATTACGCTGTATACAAGATCCTACAAAGGCAGCTGACACAACTAGCAGCTGAATTCTTTCTTCTGTTTATTTCCAGAAGAGATTTTCCACAGACAGCTGCAATGCCAGGCTCCCATCAGAATGTCATGCCAACTTGCTGCAGACAGCTTTCCACCCACATCCTTGCCCTGGACCCAGGGCTGTCTCCAGCAGGTCTAGCAGACCAGAGAGGCCAGCCCCTGGACTGCTTCAAGTGTCCCAAGGATACTACTTGGATCAGCATTGAAGCACACCTGGTATGCTGTAATCAGACATTTGTGGGTTCAAATTCTGGCTCAGCTTTTTCACTTGTGCAATATCAGGCCAGGGACACAATGAATCTTGGGCCTCAGGCTCCTCCTCCATAAAATGGGGCTATAAATATTTACTTTATGAGGAAGTGATGAAGGCTAAATGAGATAATATATAAAAAGAAACTGACTTGATGGCTACACTGTCATCACTAATTATCATTATCATGGAGGAAAACATTTCTAGCATGGAATGAAAGAGTACAAAATGAAATCAACATTTCTTTCTCCCAGACTATCTCCTGTCGTCTCTGAGCTGTAAGGCTGATTATCTCCAAATTGAAGACAGTGACAGTAGGTTATTTACATTTCTCTTCAATTCAGACTCAATGATACTCTCTTACAGCCCCTTAAAGCTGCTTCTGTGACTTGTAAGGAATGCCAGCCAAAGTCAGAAAGCCTTGCCTCTTGTATGGGGGTGACAAGCACCAGCATCAGCATTTCTGGGAAAGCAACACCAGGCACAGCACAACTTCTGACAGCAAAAGACCCACCTTTGTTGAACTCGCACTGTTTCTTGGCACCTGAAAGGGTGATTTTGTGGACTCTCGTGGACTTGCGTTCCTGTTCTCCCCCGACACTCTGGCTGGCTGGGTACCACATGCTCTGTCTCCTGCAAGAAGAAACAGCAAAAGTAGAGATGCTGTCAGAGGCCATCCGTTCTCTAGTGTTCCACAGTGCTCTTCAGCTGGGAGTGGGTCTCAGGGCAGGGAGCACAATACAAAACACATTCTGCTGACTATAGTTGGGGAAGGAGGCCAATAAGTGATTTGAAATTCAAGAAACCTCTTTCTGTCAGTTGCTACAAGATTACAGGATGAAGAGAAAAATAATTAAAAATCTAATGTTCAAGTGATGATATAACCATACATTAAAATTTTCACATTAAAATATTATAAAAGGATATTGAATAAATAGATATATCTGAAAATATAATTTCGGGAATATTTATAGCATTGGCTCGTTTTTGTAAAAACAAACATATGTATGAATGTACATACACACAGATTGAGATACCATAATCTTAACAGTGACTAACTCTGAGATGTCATTTCTTTTTTTTTTTTCTTTTGGGGACTCATCTATATTTTTTACAATAAACATACATTATTCCTATAATAAGAAATAAATTTAAGTTAGTCTGAAATTTAAGGAACATATCATTTTTATAAATACCAAACATGCTTGATATTCCTTCTCCCATTCCCTCTCTCTGACATGCACACACACAGAATACACACACACACACACACACACACACACACACACACACACACTTGCCATTAGCTACACTGCATCCAAAGAAATCACTACATTGGTCATCCCATGTTGCAGTCTACTCATTAGTTTAGAAGAACTCCAGAATGCCAAACTCTCCAGAGAATATCATAAACAAATCGAAGCAAAAATGAATCTGGATTCACTATAAAGACACACACACACTAAAAATGAAAAATTTATATACATTCAGCAGCTGAACCGCTATAGTCTTTGAGCTGTGCCAAACCCCTAATAACAAGTTTTCCTAACAGCAAAATAGCCCCTCTTTACCTGATAAAAAAAATACTAAAACTATAATCAGTAAATCCAGATGGCCGCCATCATGCAGTGAAAAAAAATCATGTGCTGCAATACATTTGGGTCTTAGCAGTATAGTGTGGTGGCAATAGAGACCAAGATTTTCTATTCTGAGTGTGGGCTAAAGTCAGTACAAGTGACAATATGTCAAGTCACTTTTCCAAAACACTAATGTGGTGGGGCTTTTTGCCAAGTAGTCATCACAAGCTTCTAAAACAAAATTACATGGATACTTTTCTATAAGAGAGTTAAAGTGGGGAGTGGGGACAGAGATAAGGAAAGGGATTAATTATGCCACCAGAATCTTTTAATTCCATTTTTCTAAGCCTCCAGCTTCAGGCAGAAGACACTCTGGAAGTAGTAACTGCTTATGAAAAATTCTACAACTACCCCAATACTGGCAAGTTTCCCCAAACAGTGGCTTTCAAGTGAGATAGCTCACTTGCAAGGTATGTGACCTTAGACAAGTTACATCAAGTATCTGGATCTCAGTTTCCTCATCTGTAAAATGGGACTAATATTCTAAGGTCACAAAGTTGTTGAACAAGATGTCACTAGAACATCTCTTACTTCCTGTCAACTGGAGGCACACAGCAGATGGGAGCTATGAATGCTACTATTGCTTTTATAAAAATTCCTTTAAAGCTCAATATTCTGAAAGTAATGTTAAGGAAATATTCAGAGATTTAACCCAAATAAGTTTATCAAAAACACACCTATTTTTGTGGCAGAATGCTTGTTTCATATTTCTATACTATTAATATCATTTTAAACATCATATTTAGAAGCCCAATACCTGTAGGCCTAAAGGAAAGATTCTTCTAATCTCTAAAAAGTTTAAATCTGAAATTTCCATCTTATTAAAATTTTTCCTTTTAGGAAAAAGTAGTTTTTTTTTCTTTTTAAAGACGATGTCTTATCTAATCCTTTGAATCCACAAAAGTTTGAGAAGGGTTATAGGCCACACATTCTGGACTGCCATGGATTTTATGATTTATCTTAAAGATGAATAAGAGGGGGTATCTGGCTGGCTCAGTTAGAAGAAGATGTAACTCTTGATCTCAGAGTTGTGAGTTGGAGCCCCATGTTGGGTGTGGAGATTACTTAAAAAATTAAAAATCTTTTTAAAAAGATGAATAAATGGGGCTCTGGAGAAAGTGCCATAATCCTCTCAAGTCACAGATCTCAAAGCGTTGCAAGAGGAGAATTTTTCTCTGGCATGGGTGGATAGAGTATTTGGGGACATCTGACAATCAAGTCCCTGATTCAAGAGGAGAAAAAAATGGCATTGTCAGCCATGCTTCTGCCCACTAAGAATTTGAAACTTCAAGATGATATGGAGAACTTGGAAAGAGTAAGGACTTTGGTATAAAGCATCCTGAATACCAACCAACAGAGCAGACTCTGATGCGAAATATAAGCATAATTGTAATGATGGATGCTGCACTTTCCAATGACAAAATGTTAGATCATGCTCCAAAGTGTTGATCTCCAAAACCTCCTCAGATCAGAAACAAGTCCAGCCTCTCTCTGAAAATGCTGAATGGGTTATTCCTTCCAAAGTTCCTATGAGTTTGGAAAATCTCAATTGTAAGAAAAGGAATAAGTATTTTTAGTTTAGTCCCTTCCATTCTATTATCTCTTCATGGAATGGCTCCAGGTGGACCAATAACCCCAGCAAACCCCACATGGGAATCAAAACCTTCAGGTGATTCTTGTAGGCTACATGTCTTCTGGCTGAGGCCCCAGGCATCATGAAGTGAAACAACACCTCCCTATTATGCCCTAAGTGAATTCCTAACCCACAGAAACCACGGGACATAATAAATATTTGTTTTAAGTGTTATACAACTATAGATAACTAAAATACCACTACCTTTTTTTTCTTGATCTAAGATACTACCAACTATAAAAGCCAACATCAGTTTAATTAAATAACATGTTAGGAAAAAAAAATAATGCCATATTAAATGCATCCATCAATTTTAAAGTATAATCAGCTATAAGAAAGGTCAAAGTGTGAACAATATATGTTTTGGCATCAAGGAAATTCAGATCATGCCCAGCAAAACACAGTACTATGTGTGACACAAAAGCAGTCTTGTCAGTAGGACACACCAGAAAAAGCAACTTCAAGAGTCTAATCTAGAAGTTACTCAAGAACCTCATAGGAAATAGGGGAGTAAACCCCAATTCTTACTTGCTCCACTTTTAAAAATAATTTCATGATTTTCCTTAAAGGGATAAGGCAGAAAGAAAAGGGATATCATTCTAAATAAATTAATAAAACAATAGCTTCCAAAAGTATTGTGCTGCCAGGTATCATTTATTCATAAGGACATAAGGGAAAGAATATATAACAAGAACAGTAATAGTCATAGTTATTGGCCTTTATAACAGAGATTTAGCTAGACACATGAGAGACCACGACTTATCCCCCTTGGTGATTTCACATCCCTATTCCAGTTGGGCTCCACCACCTGACAAGTGACAAGGTTAACTAGGACTGCCAAAGAAAGTTCTTAGAATAGATAGTGTACTTGTGTATGACTGAGAGTGAACATATTCTCCCTGCCAACCCCCCAAAGGTGACAATATCTGAACAAGAATAATATATTTAATTAGTTTTGCTCATTTAAGCTTCATTATATCTTTGTTTGGAATCTGCTATGACACTCCCCCCCCTCCCCCCGCCACCTCAAAAATTCTAGAACATTAAAGCAGGGTGTTTATCTTAAAATGACTGAGATATATTTTTACTCCAAAGGGAATCACCTACTATAAACCAAGGATGTTGACAGTTGAGGAAGTTATATAAAAGTGATTAAGACAATCTTGCCCCCAAAGAACTTTAAAATCTACTGTTTGACAAACACTGAAGTGTGTGAGAGCAGACACTAACTTGCTTACTTCTGTGTTAATGTACTTGCCAGATGGGCAAGTCCAAGCTGACCAATGGAAGTGAAGGAAGAAGCCAAGACCCTCCCCTCCAGGCTTGTCTCCCTGGTACCTGGCCAGGCAGAGTCTGGGTGGGTATATGATGAGTCATCCTACCTCTTCTCTTCCTCCCAGCCATTCTCTATCTTTTGATCTCACCTCCTGTACATCCTAATTCTAGCCTCAGTGGAGTGATTTCTTGGTTCTCTGCTATATGCAGGGCCAATCACATCGACTTAGCTCTGACATGAGTAAGGTAAGTGTCACACACAAGCATTATTTCACTCATTTTCTGACCCAGGAGCACAGGCCAGGACAGTATGCACAATGACAACAGAGAGACTGTCTGTTGGATTGAGAGGCTTGGAACCTCAGCTGAGTCAAGGAAAAATTAGCTGCCCCTAAAGTGGGAATAGTGGAATATAATATTTTGCCCTTGTTGGGATTTTAGTGAATTCAGCTGACTCTTACCGAACTTGAGAGAATCTAGTTTTGATCCAATGGCATGGCCACAACTTCAGGACCTTCCAAGTCCCCCAATTTGTACAAATCCATAACTCAGAAGAAAGAAAACAATTTCCATCCTAGTCTTAGTTTTTGCTTATCTACACTAGCTTGCCAAATCAGAACACTACCTTTAGACCTCAAAGACACATGCATCCTTTAAATCTTCCTTTCAAGATGTGGTCAGTCAAAACATTAACTCTTGGGGCGCCTGGATGGCGCCGTCGGTTAAGCGTCCGACTTCAGCCAGGTCACGATCTCGCGGTCCGTGAGTTCGAGCCCCGCGTCGGGCTCTGGGCTGATGGCTCAGAGCCTGGAGCCTGTTTCCGATTCTGTGTCTCCCTCTCTCTCTGCCCCTCCCCCGTTCATGCTCTGTCTCTCTCTGTCCCCAAAATAAAAACAAAACATTAACTCTTTTCAGCTTCTCACAGTTGAGGTTTTATTATGTCCATTCTATTCCAAAACTGATAAAACAATTTACTTTCCTCAACTACTGGCTTAAATTGTAAATTAAACAGATTTGTAACTAATTACTCCATTGCTAATGCCTTGCATTTTTCAGAGCATGTTCTTCCCAAGAGCTCTAAATACTACATGATTAATACTTCTGATATCTCCATAGTTTTGAAAAACAAAAATATTCATCTCTTACAACAAACAGGCAATGTGTTATAAGTGTACCCTATCCTATGTCACCCCAGAGTACCTTTTACCTTAAATCTGCACACATCTATGAAAATGACTTAAAGTCCTTTTGAATAATTGGGGGTTTTAAAGACCTTTCCCCTGATTAAAAGAATTATCACATTCATTTTATAATTGGGGGAAAGAGGCTCTGGAAGAGCTGATTAGAATATCTTCTAAAAATGTGTGTCATTATTATTTTAAGTATTCTGGATATTTAAGAAATAGTACTTAGAGAACTGTTGTTTCAGACCTATTTTAAAAATAATTTCTGGGGGCACCTGGGTGGCTCAGTCAGTTAAGTGTCCAACTTTAGCTCAAGTCATGATCTCTCAGTTCATGAGTTCGAGCCCCACATCAGTGCTGACAGCTTGAAGCCTGGAGCCTGCTTCATATTCTGTCTCCCCCACTCTCTGTCTCTGCCCCTTCCCAGGTTGTCTCTCTCTCTCTCTCTCTCTCTCTCTCTCTCTCTCTCCCTCATAAATAAATAAATAAATAAATAAATAAATAAATAAAATTTCTGCCTACCTTGTTCACTATTTCAACACAGAAATAAAATAAATTATGGAGGAAGATAGGCATAGGTTCAAAATCCACACATATCCACAAAGTAGGATCTCCTCTGATCCTATTTTCTTATCTGAAATACAGAGATATCACTAAGTTTACTGCTTACATTTGTAAGAATTTCTAGTAGAAAACAGATATTCAAAATATGCTATCTTGTCCACTTTCCAAATCAAATAACATTCTTTGAGTGCCTGATCTATACCCAGCACTAAACTACACACTTTTAACTTGTATTTCCTCTTTTAAAACCAGGAGGTGGATCTCACTGTGCCACTTTCACCCATTGAGAATAATCAAGTGAAAACAAGACAGGTGACGTATTAAGGCCAGAAATATTGTCTTTTATGCAAGTGATGCCTTCCAGAAAACCCTGAAAATTTCAGTTTAACTGATATTTATGCATTTTAAGGCTACACATTTCCCCACTATCAAAAGTACAATGTTCCTATGAAATCTTCCAGAAGTCATGGTGGTATAAAGCAAAGCAGCAATTACCATTAGTCTATATGGCAAAAATTTTTTTATTCCCAGACCCCAAAAAGTAACCTCTCTTACACCTTTCTGATACCTTAGGACACACAAAATAAATCTAGATAAAGCACCGATGTTCACAGACCCCGTTCAAAGCTATGGCAGCTTAATGCTGAGATTCTGAGTAGAATTCCCAGGAAAGCAGCTTGGTAGCACCACACTAGCTGTTCAGGGTGCATGCTACCTCTATAATGGCTCACTGTAAAACAAACACCCAATGCTATTTTCACTTTTTGCCTTTTTTCATAAAAGTAAAAATCCTCTTCAGATTTCTTCTGGTTAGTGGAAATATGTACCAATATAGGTCTTTCATAAAACTCAATTGGCATAACATGAACTTTCAAAACCCAAGGGATATCTCTATTATCATGACAGAAGACAGTGAATATTTTGTTTAACCAGCTAAAGTTGAAATATTTTAATAAAATAAACACAACTTTTATTCAATAGTCCTGAAGTTCTTTGAAATTAGGCAAATCTTGATAAATTTGGGGGTAGTTGCATTATTTCAAATTGTTTCCATTCAGAGAATTAATATGTTATATTCAATATTTAATTCAAAATTGCATAAAGTAGGACCACACTGAATCTTTTGAGCTATAGAAGTCAGATCCTAGCTCTAATCTCCTAAACTCAAATTCAGAATTCTTTCCATTTTTTCAACATCCCAAATTTATTATTCTCAAGTGACAAAACTAAAACTATTATTTGGGGAGTATAGAGCCTATCAAATAGTGGAGCACTCTTCCTGAGAGACTTTGGGCAAGAAAGAGTTTTATAGAGTGAGAAGAGACAACATGGAAACAGGGAATGATTGGCTAAGAAGACAGGGGTTTCCTCATAAGGCTAGCGGGTCCTATTTTCTAGGTTAGATAAGCTAGATAAGGCTAACTTGCACAATTGTGACTAATGTTATGTTTTCTTGACAGGTGTTTTCAATAAGTGCAGGCTGCCCTAGTTTAGATTTGTGACATGGGCTAGGCCACTGGGATGGCCTCCATTTTGTGTAATATACAAATTAACTTTATCAACTTCCTCCTTTTGATATACTCTCAGTTGTACTGCAAGTATTGATCAAAATTTAAAGTATTGGTGCCACTGTGAGCTACTACTCCTTGTCAATGTTGGAGTCAAGATGACTCTTTGACCACAATTCATAGATTAGGATATCAAAGTCCCTTAGTTGGCAGTTGTTCATCCCATTTTTTGTCATTCTAGGCACAGGAAGACCATTTGTCTCATTACCAGTGGCTGCATGCATGCCTTTAAAGCTTTTGAGAGAACACAGTGCATCAAGGTGACTATTAGAATAGCTATAAAGTGAATAATACGCAATATTTGGAGGACACTCCAATGCCGCAATCCCCAGGGACCAAACCGACAGAGTAAATAGATCAAAGAAAGACTTCATTGAAGGAGTTACTTTCTCAATCCAAATGATTTGTTTATATATTTTGTAAAACAGTCTACACTTCTACAGAACTATTTATCCACCAGTGTGTTTCAGAGAAACTGAGGCATTGAAAATGGGGGAAGAGGTTTATGATGGGAATAATGACAGAATCACCAGCATCATACTAAATCCAACAGTCCACTGGAGGCTGGATAGCCCACTTTTGTAATGGTCTGAGATATATGAACAATGGTGTTGTCTTTCCAGGCCAGGGCAAGACAATAGGTTAACAAAAGAATGACAAAAACCTTCATGGTGTAAAAATTAGGAAAAGGATTGTTGGAAAGGGAAGGAGAAATGGAAAGAATCATTCTCAATGTTTTGTGAGGAAGCAGTCTGCTTCAACATGAGCTAGTTTTTTTCCTAGTCAGTTTGATTTTCATGTCTCTAGCATTTGCACAAGACCAGATGTCAAGTGGAGGCTTCTCCAGCTGTGAAATAAGCACCCAAGTTTAAACATCTTGTTATTTGGCAATGGTGTCTGTGTATGAGAGTACTTGGTAGATAGAGTCCTTTCCATTAATCTTAGTTTTGCAAAATCATTAGAATAAAAAGTGATTGTCTTAAAATAACAAAATATTTAAAAATGCACATGGTTAAAGACCTGATGAGAGTTTCTTTGATGGTTAAATGTAGTTATTTCTGTGGCATACAGTAATTTAGAATAATAATTGGACATTGAAGTATTGATAAATTTCTAGAAACTCTATAAACAATTTCTGGAATACCTATGTTAGTAACATATATCCATACACACATAGCCTAACAAGGTTTATCATTACTTATTTGACAATGTTTCCCACATAATTTAACATATCAAATAAACTTAATTTCTTTAACATCTCTCTTTTCCAAGGTGAGATTCAAATCTTTTGAGATTTCCAGGGACTCTCTGGGATATATCAAAGTTACCTTAAGGTCAAAAAGACTCCTTTAGAGTTTGATTTGGTGAAGTTGTCAAAATGGCAAAAGGTTTGAACATTTGACTACGTGAGACCACAGATCATTATCAAATATTAATTAACTAAATTGACAATAGAAGATTGTGAAAGGCAAACACAGGTTACATGTTATGAATGAGACTTAGTTCCTCATATTAAGAAGACTGGGTTCTCTTAAGTAATCTAAGACCTGATATAAAAACAACATGAAACAAAGGAAATTATTTTGCTAAGAGAAAAAAAAAAATCTTTGCTTTGCAGGTAGATTGCCTTAAAAGTAAAGGGAACAAACAAACCTTTCACAATCATTTATCCAGAGCGGACCGAATAGTACAGGAATATCTTTTTCACAGAGAGAAAACCAAATTTTAATTTTGCTTCAGGGCACTCTTAATAACAAAACTCATTTTTTTTAGGGAAAAAAACCCTAAATCCATTCTAATCTTAGCCAGCTTGACCACAGCTAAAATTATTTTCCTAAGATTCCTTTTCCACAAAAGTTTTACAACTTTTTATAACCATTCAGATTTTTTACTGTATTTTTTCCTTCTTTTTCACTCTGAAACAGTCACTTTCCTTTCCTTATTTTTATTTTACTTTTTTGAATTTTTTAAAGTTTATTTATTTTGAGAGAAACAGAGACAGAACAAGTGGGGGAGGGGCAAAGAGAGAGAGACAGAGAGAGAGAGAGAGAGAGAGAGAATCCCAATCCCTCTGTGCTGATAGCACAGAGCCTGATGCAGGCCTCGAACCCACAAAGCTCTGAGATCATGACCTGAGCTGAAACCAAGAGTCAGACACTTAAGCAACTGAGCCACCCAGGCACCCCTTTCCTCATTTACTTTTCATTCACAGTTGTTTACTTTTACTCTTATTATTTTTTGATAGTTTTATTTACATATATGATTATAATTATTACCATTAGAATCCTAAATTCCTAGTGAAAACTAAGAAGTAAGCAAGTGTGGACTGGCAAATTTACATATATATTTCATAATTTCTAGAAATATCTTCTTCCTCAGTGAATTTTTCAATGTGGACAGAACATGTTTACTAATAGACCAAATATCTTTAGTTCTTCTGTAAAAGGAAATAAGTAGATAATCTATGCTCAGTAGTTAATGTTTCAATATTTTATATTCCTTATAAATGATCTAGATATTCAATGTATATCCATCATTTAACTTATCTCAGTATAATATTAAGGTTTCAAGTTGCCAAAAAGATTTTGTAAGCTACTTTTAAGTAGATGTACAAAAAAGGATAATTATTGTTGAAAAGTTCATTTATAAATTTTTATCTTACTTGCTTCTATTTAATTTACTTATTTCTAACAATTATGTTTAGATTACTCATGAAAAGATGATTTGCTGTTTAATGATTCATGAAATTAAGTTATCTGTTAGGCTCACAAATTCTGTAACAGAGATAATATGAGCTCCTTTAACTTTTAGTAAACCTAGGTATAATAAAAGTTGTAGAGCTGCATTATATTTAATACTGATAGCTCTAAAGACATGCTAATTTTAATTAAACCAATGAACTTAAATTAATGTTTATTTACCAAATATAATCTTAGATTAAAACAAATTTGAGAAACATTTGGGTTACTTTCTATAGTTCTGTGAGTATATTTGATTTATATATATGTTTATATATAAATAGAACTCTGCACAAATTAATTTTGGCAATACCATCTAGATATAGAAATTACCACACTTTTATAAAATACTTATACACATACATAGACATACAGACAGATGTAAAGAGAGATCTTCTAGTTTTTTAATTTCAAATTTTAGCCACAAGACAGGTACAATAATGCAAAATTCTGTAGCCTCTAAAAGAAGAGTTGGATACAAATTGGTTTCTGACAGATAGAATATGTTAGGCTACCTGCTCAGATGGCTTACACATTTTCATAATATTTTTGGAGAAGACTTTTAAGATTTCTTCATATGCCTAGGCTCCAAATTGCTTTTCCTTCCCCCCCCTTGTGATAGAAATAACCTCCCCAAAATTTGTATTTCAAAAAGATGGCTTCTATAGATAAGAGTTCCTAGAGATGACCAAGTTCAACTTTTACATCTCAAAGACACAGAAAAAGAATGCAAGTTTCTACAAAGACTTTTGTTTACTAAATCCAGAATTTTATAATACCTACAATCTTATGAGAGGAAAAGGGGATGTTTGGAGGGTGGTTTTAAAAAAGAAAAAGTGGTGGTTTTAAAAAAGTCCAGAGCTGTACTTATATTCTTATAATGACTCAATTTATAAGACAAGTACAATTGTTTTTACTTCCTCAAAAATTAGGTTGCAATCTGAATGGCATCAAGGATGCTGACCCTTCCAATCCAACTACTTTATCTATTTGCTTCTTTAGATAAGGGAGAAGATCTTCAACTAAGATGCAAATCAAAAGATTCCTATGTTCTAGATTTAGAGCTTCACCCTTGGATAAAGTTTGTCTTTGTTTTTCTTTCTTTCTGGATACATTTAGCTTAGGGGAGAAAGCCTTGTAAAAAAGAAAAAAAGTTCCTATCAGGTTCTGAATGTCAGCTAAAAATGTGGCTAACTTCTGACCATAAAGCTACTCAGAAATCCTTGCAAATATCTTGTCAAGTATCAACTGGGGCAAACAGTAAACATTCCTGTTAGTATTAAACAACTCAAAGACACTAGCTTCCCAATATCCAGAGCCATTTCCAAAAATTGCCAAGAGTAGGAAAGACTTAAGACAATTCCTCTGAGAGTGGGCAACAGTAAGTAGGACCCCAACCACAAATGGATTGCAACCTACATTTCTTCCTGGCCATGTTTTGGGTTCCCTACTCTTAAGTTGCCCACATATGCAAGAACCCAACAACCTGCCTGCCCCTGCCAAGCAGAAAACTAAGCCAAGTTCTCAGGAAGTTCTTAGGACACAAAACAAGACAAACAAGAAGACAATAACTGTCCCTGGGAGACAAACGATTGACAACCAATGGGGACCTCAAAACCAAATTCATAAAAGTCTGAATTTAGAAGAGAAGGGATAACATGAAATCTTACTTTTCTCTACCAACCAGGCACTATAGAGATCTTGGAGAGCTGACTCCAATAAGAATTCTCACCTTTCATCAGCTTCTGCCAGTTTTCCCAAGATCCCATTCATAGGCTCCAAAGAGTGGGGTTTAGAAAGTAGTTCTGGTATCAACAACATTTAACAAGATTTTCCATTAATTTTAATTTAGTTTCCCCTTGGTTGTTTAAGGGAGCAACTGGTAGCCATTGACTGGAGAATTCCTTGAAGTCCTGGTAATTCTGAGAGGTGTCCATATGGGGGCCCTCTTTCAAGCATAGATATGGGGGCGTTTGAGTTGGTGTGGAAGAATTTGACAAAAAAATCTTTGAGGAAAGTCTTTTTTCCAGTGTCCCCCATTGATTACAAACGAGACACTGATTTCTGGGCCAGCGTGTTGGTGATGGGCCTCTAGGAGAGTGACATCTGAATTTTTAGGTTTCTTGAATTGGAGCTGTTTCAGTTGTAAGGCTACTAACTTGGACTTATGTTTATGGTCTTATGGTCAATTTCAAATGGAAAGTCAATTTCAATAGGGGATTAGTAAAAACAAAAATACACTATTGAAAAAAAGGAAGATAGTGGTGAGTAGAAAGAGATATGCCAGTCTCAAAAGCCTTTTGTTTTTAGGTACCACTTAGGTCTTTAATTTTTCATCAGCCTTTTGCAATGAATCTTTCAATGAAGCTATTTTGGAATGTTGAAGACTTCTGGTGACTTCTGCATGGCAATTAAAATAGTTATCTCATTCTGTTTGTCTGATTTGGGAACCTTCTGTTAAAATCAAAAATAGACTGAGACCAGCCTTGAACATTCCCTGAGCAGACAAAACCAATTCCCTATAATTGAAGAAAATGTTGACATTATAACCAATCACTGTGAAGAATAAACAGCCACTGCCTTCCCACTATACAAGCTGCTTTATAATAATATACCCTTGAGCCTCATTCCATGTTTTGGTTTGAGTGCTCCTGGTTTTTGAACTGTCTTTTTGATGTGTGCACAATAAACTTTTACTGACTACTACCTCAGTGATAAATTGTTTATACTTCTGTTATTTATGAACTTTTGACATTTCATAGCTTCGGAAGGGAAATCCAAAGACCCAGTGACTCCAAGGGCAGTGAGCAAACAAATGCTGATTCTCAAAATCCACTGAGCTCTATGCTTTCTTGCTGACTCTGAAATTTGAGAGTAAGTATCTCTTCAATGTGAGCTTTGTTCTCTTTGCATTTTGAGCTCTCTCTAACTTTATTGTGCATACCTGAATTTTGTTTATTGAAACTCCTTGGTAAGTCACACTATTCTGCTCAAAAGGAGGTGGGAGGGGCATGTAAGTCCAGCTACTGAAATCAGAAGACCCCTCATTTTAAGAAATCTTAGGGAGTCTAAAGGGAAAGATGAAATCTACTGGGTCTAAATTTTTTTCTCCATTTCCCTCAAAAACTTTCCTGCTTTAAACAGACCAATTACTAGTACCAAAATTGGGTCAGTAATCAAAAAATTCCAATTAAAAAAAATCCAGGGCCAGATGGATTCATGGGTGAATTCTACCAAACATTTAAGAAGGGTTAATACCTACTCTCCTCAAATTATTCCAAAAAGTAGAAAAGGAATGAAAGCTTTTAAATACATCCTACTGCAGCATTACCCTGATACCAAAAACAAACAAAACACCACAAAAAACAAACAAACAAAACTACAAGTCAATATCCCTGATCAAAATAAGAGGCAAAAATCATCAACAAAATATTAGCAAACCAAATTCAGCAATACATTAAAAGGATTGTTCACCACAATCAAATGAGATTTATTCCAGGGATTCAAGAATGATTCAATACCCACAAGTCAAGGTGATACACAACATTAAAAATGAAGGATAAAAGTTATATGATCATCTTAGCAGATGCAGAGAAAGCATTTGAAAATTCAACATCGATTCATAATAGGAAGTCCCAACATGGCAAGTTTAGAGGGAATACACCTTAACATAATGAAGACAATATAAAATAAACTCATAGTGAAAGTCATACTCAATTGTGAAAAACTGAGCTTTTTCTTTAAGATCAGAAACAAGACAAGGATGTCTACTCTGGCCACTTTTATTCAACATAGTACTGTAAGTTCTAGCCACAGCAATCAGACAAGAAAAAGAAATAAAAAGTATCCAAATTGGTGAAGAAGAAGTAAAACTGTCATTATTTGCAGATGACATGATACTATACATAGAAAACTCTGAAGACTCCAGCACTCCACCAAAACACTACTAGAAATAATATATAAATTCAATAAAGTTGCAAGATACGAAATTAATATACAGAAATCTGTTGTATTTCTATACACTAAGAACAAAGTAGCAGGAAAAACATTCAGAAAAAATTCTATTTACAGTTGCAAAAAAAAAAGCAAAATACTTAGGAATAAATTTAAACAAGTAATTGAAGACCTATACTCTGTAACCACAAAACATTGATACAGAAATTGAGGATGACAGAAACAAATGGAAAGATATACAGTGTTCATGGATTGGAAGATTAATATTGTTAAAATATCCATACTACCCAAAGCAGTCTACAGATTCAGTGCAATCCCTATCAAAGCACCAATAATATTTTTAAAAGAACTAGAACTAATAATCCTAAAATTTGTATGGGACCACAAAAGGCCTTAAGCAGCATAAGTGATCTTAAGAAAGAAAAACAAAGCTCGAGGTATGACAATCCCAGATTTTAAGATACACTTCAAAGCTGTAATATATGGTATATGGTGCTGGAATATATATATATATATATATATGTATATATATATATATATACACCATAATATATGGTATATGGTATATGGTGCTGGCATATATATATATATATATATATATATATATATGCCATATATATGGTGCTGGAACATATATAGACCCATTGGTCAATGGAATTGAATAGAAAGCCCAAAAACAAACCCACACCTATATGGTCAATTAATCTATGATAAAGGAGGCAAGTATATACAATGAGAAAAAGACAGTCCTTTCAATAAATGGTGCTAGGAAAACTGGACTGCTTCATGCAGAAAAATGAAACTATACCACTTTCTTACATCAAACACAAAAGTAAAAAAGGATTGAAGACCTAAATGTGAGCTCTAAAGCCATGAAACTCTTAGGCAATAATCGTTTTGAGATCAGCCTTAGCAACATTTTTCTAGATACGTATCATCAGGCAAAGAGAAACAAAAGCAAAAAAAAAAAAAAAACTATTAGGACAAATCAAAATAAAAATAAAAAAGATTTTGCACAGTGAAAGAAACCATCAACAAAACAAAAAGGAAACCTACTGAATGAAAGAAGATATTTGCAAATAATACATCTCATAAGGGGTTAATATCCAAACTATATAAAGAACTTAACACAACTCAACATCCAAAAAACAAAAAATACAATTAAAAAATGGGCAGAGAACCTGAATAGACATTTTGCCAAAGAAGACATTCAGATAGTCCCAGACACATGAAAACATGCTCAATGCCATTAATCATCAGGGAAATACAAATCAAAACCATAATGAGATATCACCTCGCACCAGTCAGAATGGCTAGTATCAAAAAGATAAGAAATAACAAGTGTTTGGCGAGGCTATGGAGAAAAAAGAACTTTTGTGCACTTTGGTGGCATTTTAATTTGTACAGCTACTATGAAAAACAGTATGGAGATTCCTCAATAATAAAAATAGAAATATCATGCTACCCAGTAATTCTACTTGTGGGTATTTATCCAAAGAAAAATGGAAACACTAATTCAAAAAGATACATGCACTCCTATATTTATTGCAGCATTATTTACAATAGCAAAGATATGGAAGTAACCCAAGTGTCCATCAGTAAATGAATGAATGAAATATAATTCTGCCATAAAAAAGAATAAAATCTTGCCATTGGCAACAACATGGATTAACATAAAGGATATTATGCTGAGTGAAATAAGTCAAAGAGAGAAAGACAAATACTACATGATTTTGTTTATATGTGGAATCTAAAATCAAAGTAACTAACAAAAAGTGAAAAATAAATAAAGAACAAATTCATAAATACAAAGAACAAATTGGTGGTTGCCAGAAGGGAGGGGGTGAAAGATAGGCAAAATAGGTGAAAAGGATTAAGTGGTACAAACCTCCAATTATAAAGTAAGTCAGTCACGGGGATGAAAATTACAGCATAGGGAATATAGTCAATAATATTGTAATAATTTTGTATGGTGACATTGGGCAACTACATTTATCATGGTATTTCATAACATATATAATAGTCAAATCAGTACAATTTACACCTGAAGCTAATATACAGGTGTATATTATCAACTATACTTCAATTACAAATTAAGTATATATAAACAAAACTACTAGAAATAATAAGGGCTAAAGAAAACAACTTTATATAAAAAGTAGGTAAGGTGAATAGAATGTGTTTTGGGGGATAAAGAAAGTTATGAAGGACATGTTGTTTTGTTTTGTTTTGCTATTTGGTAAGAAAAAAAGCCCACATTTTGTCCTAAAGTAAAATAATTGTTTCAGAATAAGGATAAAGGGCAAAACCTAAGTGGACGTACAAAAGTTGTGGAAGGCTTGTGGAAAATAAATTGAGAAAGGAAATTTATGTGTGATCAGGCTGGCTAAAATTGGAATGATTTTATTTAAGTTAAAAAAAAAGAAAGTGTTTTAGTATCAAAAGTATACTGGTAGGGGCATCTGGGTGGCTCAGTCGGTTAAACGACCCACTCTTGATGTCTGCTCAGGTCATGATCTCATGGTTCCTGAAATCAAGCCCCACATCCAACTCAGGGCTAACAGTGCAGAGCCTGTTTGGGATTCTCTCTCTCTCACTCTCTCTGCCCCTCCCCCACGTGCACCTGCTTTCCCTCTCTCTCTTTCTCCCTCTCTCTCATAATGAATAAATAAACATTTAAAAATATACACCAGAGTAGGTTATCTTTGTGTCCTGTTAATAAATTATAAACAAAGGTTTTCCTTTACCTTTAATGTAATCTGACTAGGAAACAATTATGTGTCTTTTTTTTTTAATCTAAATCCAAGTTAGTTAACATACAGTGTAATAATGATTTCAGGAATAGAATTTAGTGATTCATTACTTACATATAATACCCAGTGCTCATCCCAATAAGTGTCCTTCTTAATGCCCCTTGCCCATTTAGCCCATTCCCCCCCAACACCCCTCCAGCAACCCTCAGTTTGTTCTTTGTATTTAAGAGTCTCTATTGGTTTGTCTTCATCACTGTTTTCGTATTATTTTTGCTTCCTTTCCCTTATGTTCATCTGTATGTATCTTAAATTCCACATATAAGTGATATCATGTGATATTTGTCTTTTGCTGTCTTATTTCACTTGGCATAATACATTCTAGTTCCATCCACCTTGTTGCAAATGGCAAGACTTCATTCTTTTTGATCACCAAGTAAAATTCCATTGCATATATATCCCACATCTTCTTTATCCATTCATCAGTCAATGGACATTTGGGCTGTTTCCATACTTTGGCTATTGTTGATAGTGCTGCTATAAATAAACATTGGGGTGCATGTGTACCCTCAAAACAGCACACCTGTATCCCTTGGATAAATACCTCATAGTGCAATTGCTGAGTCATATGGTAGTTCTATTTTTAATTTTTTGAGGAACCTTCATACTGTTTTCCAGAGTGGCTGCACCAGTTTGTATTCCCACCAGCAGTGTGAATGGGTTCCTCTTTCTCTGCATCTGGATCCTCACCAACATGCTGCCTGAGTTGTTAATTTTAGCCATTCTGACAGGTATGAGGTGGTATCTCATTGTGGTTTTGATTTGTATTTCCCTGATGATGAGTGATGTTGAGCATTTGTTTTTCATGTGTCTGTTAACAATCTGAATATCTTCTTTGTAAAATTGTCTATTCATGTCTTTTGCCCATTTCTTCACTGGATTATTTGTTTGTTTTTATCAAACTGTTGAGTTTGATAAGTTCTTTATAGATTTTGGATACTAACCCTTTATCTGATATATCATTTGCAAATGTCTTCTCCCATTCCGTTGGTGGCCTTTTAGTTTTGGTGACTGTTTCCTCTGCTGTGCAGAAGCTTTTTATCTTGATGAGGTCTCAATCATTCATTTGGTTTTTGTTTCCCTTGCCTTCAGAGACATGTCAAGTAAGAAGATGTTGCAGCTGAGGTCAAAGAGGTTTTTGCCTGCTTTCTCTTCTAGGATTTTGATGGCTTCCTATCTTATGCTTAGGTCTTTCATCCATTTTGAGTTTATTTTTGTGTATGGTGTGAGAAAGTGGTCCAGCTTCATTCTTCTGCATGTTGCTGTCCAGTTTTCCCAGCACCATTTGCTGAAGAGACTGCCTGGTTTCCATTGGATATCCTTTCCTGCCTTGTCAAAGATTAGTTGGCCATATGTTTGTGGGTCCACTTCTGGTTTCTCTATTCTGTCCCATTGATCTATGTGTCTGTTTTTGTGCCAGTACATGTCTTGATGATTACAGCTTTGTAATGCAGTTCGAAGTCTGGAATTGAGATGTGTCCAGCCTTGTTTTTCTTTTTCAGGATTGCTTTGGCTATTCAGGGTCTTTTCTTGTTCCACACAAATTTTAGCGTTGTTTATTCTAGCTCTGTGAAGAATGCTGATGCTATTTTGACAGGTATTACATTGAATATGTAGATTGCTTTGATTGGTATCAACATTTTAACATTTGTTCTTCCAATCCATGACAATGGAATGTTTTTCCATTTTTTGGTGTCTTCTTCAATTTCTTTCATAAACTTTCTATTGTCTTCAGTACATAGATTTTTCCCTTTTTTGGTTAGGTTTATTCCTAGATATTTTATGGTTTTTGGTGCAATTGTAAATGGGATCAATTCCTTGATTTCTCTTTCTGCTGCTTCATTATTGGTGTATAGAAATGCAACCAATTTCTGTAACAAAGATTATGTGTCTTATGAAAATAATATCCTGTGTTCCCTGTTGTTTTTATCAGATCTCTGGTTACTCAGAAAAATAAAGACTAAGCCTTCTCTATTAAAAATAAAAAGCTAAGGTTATTTGCTTGCTTGTTTGTTTGTTTATATAACAACTATGTAACTTTTCATATTTGCCTTGAAAGTTTTTGTCACTTTGGTTAAGTGGATAACTAAGTATTATTTCACAGTGACCTATTATCCTATTTAATTAAATGTTTTAAATATTTTGACATTTAAACAAACTTTCTCAAATTTTGAATGAAGTATAAAGAAAAAATGTTACTTTACTTAGGTTTATTTGGTATATTACATCACATGGGATACACTATCAAATAAAAAGTAATGTTCAACCTTTTTCAATCAAATTTATATGAGATATCAATCATTAAAATAAGTAGTTCAGAAATTAGATAAAATTGTAATAATCTGATATGTCCTGCTATAATCTTATCAGTTCATAATTTCACCCATTATCTTATAATATTGTGTATTACAAAAATGACCAAATTTTCTTGTCATTTGTGTCATTTTGTGCGTGTGTGTGTGTGTGTGTGACCACTCACCAGATCTCTAACCATGGCTATTTTTAAGTCTTTTGTTGTTTACATCAATTTTACAGTTATTTTGCTTTGTTGCTTTTGTAATTGTTCCTGCAAAAATGCTTCATCTTCAGAGGGATTCATGGAAACGGCCCTGAGAATTACTCTAAAATGCAGGTTTCTGACAAGTTTAAGACCATAACACTAAACTGAGTAAGAACTTCTAAAACACTAATGGAAAACTGATTTATAAAGCTGCTCACCCAAGATGAACCAACACACGAATGACATAAGACTGAATAAACTGTTGAAGACAATCATAATTTTTATGATTTGATTTAAAACATTGCTGGTTCTTTAATATTTTGTTTTCCAGATTTAAAAGACCCCCTTTCCTACTTTCTTTAAAGCTGCACTTTACCAAATTTTTGTAAGTTATAGATATTTTGCAACAAATATTGAAACATTTATGATTTTCACCCTACCTGATCCCTCCAGAATTTGGAAACTCTTATTAAATATTCTTGACAATGTATGTATTTTCATAAGTTCAATAAGAATATGTTCTCTAGGTAGCAGGACACAATTAGACAAGCTCTTGCAAAGCAGATTTAAAAGAGTTTATATGGTCAATCACTTTATTGATGCATTTATGTCAATAATCAGGCCAAGTTTATTGAAATTAGATTTAATTTGCAAACAAATTCGTCTTACTGTGGTTATCCTTGATAGAAATGAGGTTGATTACAGAAAGAAAAATAATGTTTCAGTGATATATCTTTGTGGATATCAGATTTTAGTGCTGTTAATTGTCTTTGAGATACTGTTTTCTACCCATAAACTGGATTGGGTCCTGAATTCTTCAATATTGGGTTAGAACTTTCCAAATTCACATTTCTAATTTTTTTTCACTCTTTTGACTTATAATCACTATATAACTAAAATTTCCCCCTTTCCAAAGCCATGAAAGTTAAAACTGGAAAACTTGATATAACTTTCAGAGAAATCACCACAATAGCTCATGTGTGCATAGTCTTCATGCCTGTTCCTATGGAGCCACTCACAAATCTCACCACAGACATTCAAACTGCAAGGCAGAAAAATCTGTCAGAATGCCAGTACTTTCGCTCACTCTATCTGAAGGTGCTTCAAACTGACATATAGAAATCTTCTCAGCCAGCTGCTGTCTAAATTCAGAAACTGAATTTATAATTTGCTCCAATGATTAACTTTGTTTTTATTTTGTTTCCATAGAAATACCTCTCATTAAATTTTCTGATTGCTCACAATATATAGAGGTCTAATTTAGGGGGAAGCTCAACTGCAGTACCACCTCCTGAAAAGAAACATCCTGATATTCATCCTTTCTCAAGTAATCATGAGGATATGAGCCTGCTAATACATAGCAGGCCTTTATATAGGCATATTTGTGCCTATATAAATGACTCAGAAAAAAATTGAAACCCAATTATACACTGGGTGTATACATTATACACCCAATTATCCAAAAAAATATATATAGATTGATTTAGCTAAAACTGAATCTGATTATAACGCACTTGAGTTATTTAATTGGTTAAATCTTGGCTCCTGGGAATCTCTGTTCTGGGGAATTTTTCTATCATTGGCTATTGTTCTCTTTATAGTCATAATAACTTCTCCAGGTTAGTATACTTTTGATGGATCCATTAGAATTGGTATCCATTAGAATTACACAACTGGATAAAAGCAACAATAATTACATAAATGATGAAGATGGTGACTACATGACCTTCCTATTTGATGATTCAATGAGTGGAAACAAAATATGTGGTTCTTTGGCCGAACCACGTCAATGATGGTAACTAAGAATGCCATACTGGTTGGTCATACACTTAGCCTGCTGTAAGAATGACCAAAAGGAAGGAATTGTTAAAATAAAACCCAAATGTAGACCAGCCTCAAAAATTCCCTAAGCAGACAAACCAGTTTAGCCATACAAGCAAAGCTTAATTTAGCATATTTTGCGAGACTTACTTGACCCGGGTCATTTCTTGCTTATGCCTCTGGAAATCACAAGTAAAATTTAAATTGTTTTCCAAAATTGTTATGGAGTAACCACTAACCAGTTCTCTGTAATTTAAGAAAATTCTAAGTGATTATTATCACTGTGAAAAATAAGCAGTGAGTGACTTCCTACTATATATATGGCTTTATAACAATATATCCCTGAGCCTCATTCCATGTTTTGGTTTGAGTGCTCCCAGTTTGAGAACTATCTTTTTGTTGTGTGCACAATAATCTCTTACTAATTACTACTTTGGTAATTCATCAATTTTATTTCAGCTATTTCTGAACTTTTAACACTTTACTGTTAAGTGCACTTCTTAACAATCTTGTCTAATTGAAATGTTCCCTACAATGACCATTGTAATTCTAAGTTGTCTTAGTAAGATTTTCACCTTTTGTATGTATCTGTAGTTTCTGGGGCCACATTTCTCAGAGATAAACGAAGCAGATGTGCCAAAAGGTGATGTGCTTAATTCTTTGAAACTTTACAATCCCATTTCTTTAGCTAAGCCTTGGGTCTCGTGGAGCCAAATACTTAGGAGGGATGTGCACCTGGGTTGAGGATTTTAATATTTTACAGGGTACCTTGCTGCATGAAAAAAATTTTGAGGTTGGTGGGTGACCTGGTATCTTTCTAACCCATTCCATGACCAACCTATCCTGGCACAGAGTTCTTAGAGTTGGGTGGCAAGTACTCAAGTGTTCAACCTGCACCCACCAACTTTGCAGTTTTACCTTCTGAGATTCCCATTAGCAATAGATCTATCATTCCTTTAATAATATCCCTTTATAATGGAGAAAACCCTGATGGCTTTTAATAGTCTGACCTGTGCCTACTTACATTTCAATATACTATTGATCAAAAAATTCTGAATTTTTTTCTCTTTATTTCCCCAAATCACCCAGTAGTTCACACTGTGGACTTTCCTTGAGGCTTTGTGAGTCCCCTAAAAGCTGTCATCTTGCTTTCTTTAGATTGAGGGATACTCATTATTCTCCCTTGAAGTAATCCTCCCTAATTCAACCAGTCTTACTATTTCTTGTGGCCTGTGCACAGTTCCTGAAACCTGTGAGTCTTACTGTGAAAATCTGGAGTCTATTATATCCCAATTTCCACTGGGTGAAAATCTAGAGTTTTGCACACCCCAGTTTTCCAGTTGGAAGGATTAGGACAAATTCAAAGAGTTCAGAATGCAAAATATGCAGAGCTCCATCTGAGAGCAGCTTTCCAGAGATGCTGGAGAGTGGCTGAATAAGCAGAGAACCAAAAGGGCTCTCTAGATACCTTCACCTATACATCTAGGGGCCATTCTCAGAATCTTCAGCAAGTTGTCTTTGGGTCCCATCTTGTCACCAAAACTGTCAACTGACAAAACTAAAACAATTTAGTAATGAGTTTGATGTACTTTACTCAAGGAAAAACAATACATGGGTTGGGAGAATATAATGCCTACCAAACAGTGGAACACCCTTCCTGAGGGAATTTGGGCAACAGTAAGTTTTATAGAGCATTACAAGAAGCAATGTGGAAGCAGGGCATACTTGACTAGGAGATTGGGGATTTCCTTATAAGGCTAGCAGAGTTTCTATTTTCTAGAATGAACTAGGTAAAGCTGAGTTGGAGGAGTGTGATTGATGTATGTTGGGTTTCCTTGACAGGTGTTTCTTAGAAGTGCAGGCTCACTTAAGTGTAGGTTTGTGATAGGGCAGGGCTACCAGGGAGGCCTCCATTTTGTGAGTCCCAATATACAAATTAACTTTATCACTGTAAAGCTGAGAAGTATTCCATGCAAATCAGCAAAACACAGTCACATAAAAAAAAACTGTAACAGCTGGAGTGTGTGGTATTCAAATGTAAAATCAATAAAGCAGGCAAGAAAGTATAAAAGAGAGTCATAAGGCATTAGGGTTATCAGTGGTATGTATTTATTTTCTTTGTAGCATGTGGATAAAGGACACAGGGACTCTGAAGTAAGAAAGATTCATAAAGAAATGAAGGTCTTCCTTTAATGAACTTGCCCACATTGAAGGTTGGAGGCAGGAGAGAAGTAGCCAGATTAACCAGCTGTGTGGGAGGCGAGATTAGCCAACAAAAGTGTTGTGCCTACCCCAAATCTAAGTACCTCACTCTGAGAACCCTCATATTTCTGCTCCTGCCCCACTGAGGAGTTAGATCACCTCTCCTGCTCACTCTGAGTCTATAGAAGTCCCCAAATAGGATGAAGTTCAAAGAAAAACAGAAGGCAAACAGACTCTGGTCATGATAACTTTGCTTTACTCCTTAATAGCACTGATATTTCAAACTGCCATATCCAGGCCCTGAAAAGTGCTTATCCCAACCAGAGTCAGCCTCAGGCACATGAAGTTTCTAACTTGACCATTATAACTCCTAGGATTGAGGAACAAGCCACCCCTTCAGTTTTTGGGCTTCTTGGGCTTCTATGTTCACTCATCATTCAAATATGCAGATTCTGACAGGTGCTACATTTTGTGCTCTCCCTAGTTTTTGCAGTCAGGGAGTGCATAGTGTAGTCACCAGTGGTGGTGGTGCTAAGGGTGAAGGGTCACACAAACCATACACAGGTAACTGCAGTATGATCTACAGTAAAACAGGGTAAAGGTAAGTGTGATATGCTCTGGAAACACATAGGAATGACACCAAACCCAGGTTGTAAAAGAAGGTGTCCATGAAGTAGCCTAAAAGAGGAAACAAAGAGATGGAGAGACACAATGTACCAAGGCAAACACGTAAGTGAAAGCATGGCATGTTCAAGGATCTCAGAATGGTTGACTATGGGGTTAGAGTCAAACATAGGTGGGGATGGTGACCAGTGAGGCAGGCAAGGCAAAGGCAGAGTCCAGATCAGATGAACTCTTAGAAGTCTTAAAGAGTTTTGGCTTTATTCTGAAGGCAATGGCAAGTCATTATTATAAGACATGTTAAGATTTACACTGAAGAAAGATCATCTGAGTCCTGTGAGACAGATGGGTTAGAAGATGAGAAGGGAGAGTGGAAGAAGGGAGGACAGTTAGACAAGTAGAGCACCCAAGCAAGACATGATGCTCACCTGGCATCACAGAAGTGATAGTCAGAAAGGCGAAAAACTGATCTAAGAGATATTTAAGAGGTGGAAACAATAAGCCTGGGGATTGGCACAATATGGCTAAAGAAGAAATAGGAAGGACTGAAGATGATGCCACATCTGGACTTGGAAAATGAGATGAAAAATACCATGCTCCTTGAGATGGAGACAGAAAGGGAAACAGTGTTCAGGGAGAGATGCACATTAGTGTCTATGAGGCAATGACAATAGATGGGCTGGAGTGACAGACCCACATCAGGGCTGGGAGGATATATTTGGGAATGAGCATGAAGGTGGCTAAAACTACAGTACTTGCAGTGAGAGAAAAGAAAACATGGACAAGAAGACACCAATATTTATGGGATTGATGATATATTGTTAAATGAAAAATCAACCTACAAAATAGTGTATGTAGTAAGGTCTCATAAGGAGAGGTAGAGGGGAAGATTGTGTGTGTGTGTGTGTGTAATTGTGTACTTGTGTTTTTTCTGTGGGACATGTTAATTTGTAAACTATTCCATTGCTTGAATTGTTTAATGAGTAAGTAATGCTTTTACAATTTAAAATAAGAATACTTAATTTTAAAAACATTTAAGAGACAGACAATAGAACACTGCAAAGTCCAAGAAAGAGAAATGGGAAGAAAATGCAGAGAAAAAGAAGATTATTGTCTGACCCTACCTATGTCTTACTTTAATGGTATGCTAAAGGATTTTAACTCCATGTAGAAAATCAAGGTAAAGCAGTAAAGGAAATATTAAATATTGGTAAACATGCACTCAACCATATGACTTCTGTCTGAAAATGTTAGACATAATGATCTTTAAAATAGGTGCCACTATTTCTTATAGTCTATTTATGTTAAATTTTAACAAAGACATATAATTTTCGTCAACAAGGAATAAAAAAATATGAACAAATGGGTCAATTTGAGCAGTAAGTCAGCACCTGTAGATACGGAAACATAAGCTGAAGCCTTCCTACTGGGACTTGGTCATATTCACAGTGCACAGGCAAGAAAGAAAGGCAAATGGCACTTTCATCAAGTCTATATTCCCTTCTGGGCCACATGGCATCTCTAACCTATTACAGAAACTAGTCACTTATTTCCAAAAGAAAAATTATTTATTTTTAAAAAGATTACAGTAATTTGAAGAGTCAGAAGTATTGATTTCAGTGATTTTAATGTAAATTAAATGTTTACATATATTTTAAGTCATTTCCCTTTGAGTTAAGATTTGAACTCCTTTAAATACCTCTGCTTACTGTAGAACATCACCTTCCTAGGAAAAAACACCTTTTATTCTCCTTTTCACTGAGAAAGTGAACAGTCTGCTGATATAGAATATCTACCATGTTATTTTTTGAAATTATTAAGCTATGTCTACTGTTTGCTTTTAAATGTTCCTCAATGTTGGGTGCGTTGGTGGCTCAGTCAGTTAAGCGTCCAACTTCTGCTCAGGTCATGATCTCGCAGTTCATGAGTTCGAGCCCCACATCAGGCTCTGTGTTGAAAGCTCAGAGCTTGGAGCCTCCTTCGGATTCTGTGTCCCTCTCTCTCTGCCCCTCCTCCACTCTCCCTCTCCCTCAAAAATAAACATTAAAAATTTTTTAATTAATTAATGTTCTTCAATGTTTCATTTCATAAGCTTCTTGTTTATTTTATTTAGTTTAGCAAGAATAAAATTATTCTTCTACTCCCAAAGCAGTCATGAGACAAAATCCAAAATTACTGTCATAAAAATTACCCAAGAGCCTCAATCTTCTCCACTAATGTCAAGCACAAAGAAAATTGTGGATCCTTAAACTCAGAGAAAGCTCTAAACTCAGTGAGTAGGCGGGAAAGGCTTCTGATTCTAGTTATTAATAAACTCTGTGGTTCCTTGGTGGCTACTTATTCAAATACTTTCTACAGTGACAGGGATAGTTCTAGCTGTGGGACTGCAGTGGCAAAAAAAAAAAAGAAAAGAAAAGAAAAGAAAAGAAAAGAAAAGAAAAGAAAAGAAAAACACTCATGAAAACAACATGAAAAAGAGAAAAGAAAAGAGAATAGAGGTGCCTGGGTGACCAGTCCATTGAGCTCAGATCATGATCTCATGGTTCATGAGTTTGAGGCTCTGTGCTGACAGTGTGGAGCCTGCTTGGGATTTTCTCTCTCCCTCTCTCTCAAAAGAAATAAATAAACTTAAAAAAATTTTAAGAGAAGAGAGAAAGGAAAGGAAAGGAAAGGGGAAGAGAAAGAAAGGGAGAAGGAAAGGGAAAGGGAAAGAGAAAGGGAAAGGGAGAAGGAAAGGGAAAGGGAAAGGGAAAGGGAAAGGTAAAGGGAAAGGGGAAGGGAAAGGGGAAGGGAAAGGGGAAGGGGAAGAGAAAGGGAAAGGAAAGGAGAGAATAAGGACGGGAGGAAGGAAAAGAGACTGTAAATTCTAGGTTTTTTGCTAAGTCAGTGCAGATTTGATCCTATATCCTACCTTCTATAATAATGGATGATGAAATCAATAAGCCTAAGAGAACGCTGAGATGTAAAATAGCTTGTTGAGGAGCTCCTCTGCACCTGGAGCGTTCCTCAATTCAGACCCTTTGCTCTCTTCATTCCAGGAATGCCTTATTTCTATCCTGTCTTAGTTCAGGCTGCAATAATACAAATATCATAGACTGGGTGGCTTAAACAACAGAAATTTATTCCTCACAGTTCTGAAGGCTAGGAGTCCAAGTTCAAGGAGCCAGCCAGTTAGTTTCCTAGTGATAGCTGTCTTCTTGGTTTACAGATGGATGTCTTCTTACTGTGTCTTCACATGCCAGAAAGAGAGAGAAGAAGCAAACTCTCTCATTGTCTCTTCTTATAAGGGCACAAATCCATCTCCCAAAGGCCCATCTCCAAATGCCACCACATTGGGGAATCAGGATTTCAACATATGGATTTTGGGGATATACAAACATGTAGTACAAACCACATCCCATGGGGCCTGGTGGTCCCTTTCAAATCCCATCTCTTCTGATGACTTGAGGCCACATCAACAGCCCTGTCTCTCTCCTTCTGGACTCCCCTCTTGATCCCCTTGGTGTTTAATCCTGTATGGCCTTTCTTTGCAGCATATGCAGAATCCGTGTGCTTGGTTTATGTTCCCAAGTTAAAGTGTAAGTAGCCCAAGTGAGAGTGTCTGCATTTTGCATTTCTTTCCCTTTCTTGAGGTGCTTCAGCACTGTACAAAATATCTGTTGATTCATTCAGTCAGTCATAACACGTCCATTGAGCACCAGTGCCTGATGCTGAGGAATAGTCGTTGATGGATTTGGGAAACCTAAAGATTGGGATTAACTTAAGGGGAATGCCAGTTGAATTTCTGGAAAATAGGAACAAGAAAATATTTTTACTGAAATGCCCATTTCTTATTGCTTGCATGCTCATTTCTATAAGTGGAATGAGGCTAAGATAGTTTGGCCCAGGGAAGGGCCTTGAACAGCTGTTTTACTGAATAAATAAGAGACTGCCAAATACTAACAGCAGCTTGCATTTGCAGTATGTAAACTTTTCAGACTGCTTTCCCATCCATTAGCATAACTTATCGAGTATGTTTCTTAAGTGAGGGCATCTAAGTACTTGGAAAGAATCAGAGTTTTAAGTGTTTCTCTGTCTACATGATTATGTCTAACCATCTTTTATAGAAGATGGTCATGTAAAATTTAACCCAGACTTTTTCTTACAAATTCTGAATGAGCGAAAGCTTAAATCTTCCTATAGAACACTGAATTCCATCCAAGTGCTGAACAAAACACAGCGTTAGACAAGGGTGTTCCATAGCTTTCCACACTGGCCTCCAAACATGTTCCTGTATTAACAACGGACATGTATCTTTCACTCTGTTGAGCCAGTCATTGAGGACTGTTAGGAAAGCCTAACTCTTCTCACAAAATGTGGACCATCTAACACAAAGAAGAATCATGTCATTCCAACATTTTCCTTTTAAAGATTTGGAGGAAGGGGCACCTGGCTGGGTCAGTTGGAAGAGCATGTGACTCTTAACCTCAGGGTTGGGAGTTAGAGCCCCATGTTGGGTATACAGATTACATAAATGAAATCTTTTTAAAAAAATAATAAAGACTTCATGGAAGTATCAGATCTCCCTCTGTCTTTAAAACATATAGTTCTGTTTTTAGTTGTGGTTTTGTTTTGGGTTTGTCTTTGGTGGGAGATTGTAGAAGGCAAGCAGAAAGAAGACGGGAAGTAATAGTATCTCAGAAACCAGAAATGGCTAGATGGATTTTAATTTCACAGAAACCTATTTTAAAAAGGCATTTTATAACTGGACTTAAAATAAACTGAAGTGAAAATGTAATACTATGTACTACACTATCTCAAAATAAAAATAAATTAACAACAGTAAGAAAGTTAAATCCTGACAAGAAATTATTCTACTGTATCTAAAGAGAATAGACATATTGCAAATAGTGGCCTAACATTCACTTGCATTGTGGCTTTTCATCCATTAAAACAATAGTTAAGGATGACAAGTCTTTGAGGTTAGCTCCCCACTGTAATGCCCCAGAGACAAGACTTTGGGGGGATTCCACAAAGGTGCAAACTATTAGCTCCCTCTTCAAAGATCATCTACAGTGTTATCACAAAGCAGGACCAGCTCTCCAGAGATGGAGTCTTGTCTTACCAAATGCTCCCCAAACAGTCTCTGTGCCTAATTTCCCAATCAACAGTGATTAGGACTGTTTATCTCTAAATCTTTCATCAGGTTCTTCAACCACAAGTAGAATATGTAAAGTTTTTGCTTCAGAAAAGTTCTCTATTTTAAAAGCATGCTTCCCCCTACTCAGTAAGAGCAAATGACCCATGTAGGCTGAAGTGAATATTATAAGTAAAGGTAACTCAAGAAAAGTTTGCATGCGGACCTGAGAAAAGTCTAAGAAGGGTCTATTAGATCCAAATATCAATTGTAACATTGTTCATGCTGAGGAAGTTTTTATTTTGAAAGACATTGTTGTTTTTTTGTTTTTTAATTTGGAAACCCAGCAATTATCTGGAATGAAGAAAGAACTAACACTCAGAACATTTGAATTCAAAAACATTTGGAATATAAAAGATATCTGGCATTTCAAAGCCAAATGCCCACATCTCTGGGCTCCAAACAGTTTCCATAGAGGTTGAAGATAAAGGAGATTGTGAAGGGAGACAGGATTGCCCCAGGTGAATGAGGATGGGAATAAGTGAAGAAAGCCCATAGAAGTGATTGTGTGAATGTGGTCACATCACTCTTAAGTTAAAGTATCTCCCAGCTTTCAATTACCTACACTGTGCTTCTTACGTAGAGTCAAGTCCCTGGGGATAGAAATGGCAGGTGATGTTCGGGGGAGGGAGGGAAGGGGGTCGGGGGGAGGGGGGATGCAAGCCCACAAGGGACACATCGGAGTGAAAGTTCCAGAAGACCCCACTCCATAATATCACCTAGAAGTTTTCAATAAATACTTGTTGAATTATGAGTTATCAACCTGACATAGTTTCTTGAGACATCAAATTTAAGTGAAGATTTAGAGAAAAAGTCCTTTTTCCATTAAAACAGATATATTAACAAACTGCAGGATTTGTAAAACTTTTTAAGATAACTTGTATATACCAAGATGTGTAGTTTCAAGATGTGTAGTTTCAAACAATAGAAACAAAGTCTAACTAATTTAAGCAAATAATAAATTTATTAGAAGGCTTACAGAGTAACATAAAGGGATAGACAACCAGACACGAGGCTCTGAGGCTAAACCAGTGCTCAGAACTGGTCTGACATGGACATTTCTGCTACCACTGAGAAATCTGTATTTCTTTTTTTTTTAATTAATTTTTTTAAGTGTTTATTTATTTTTGAGACAGTGCAAGAGACATAATGCAAGCAGCCGGAGGGGCAGACAGAGGGAGACACAGAATCTGAAGTGGGCTCCAGGCTCTGAGCTGTCAGCCCAGAGCCTGACGCAGGGCTTGAACTCACAAACCATGAGATCATGACCTGAGCCGAAGTCGGACGCTTAACCGACTGAGCCACTCAGGCACCCCAGGAATCTGTATTTCTGATGTTGCTGACTCTAAGACCATTGGGTTATTACTTTATCTTTTAAGGAAAAAAATAAATAATAATGCTTATCAAACTCACAATGGTGATTTTAAGGAGTGTCCTGATTTCAGCAATATTAAAATTTGGGTAATATGTGAATCATAGGATTGATTAAAAGTGGTCACTCCTGCAGCATGCAATACTCACATCACTCACATCACACACTAGCTACAGGCTGTGACCATGACCACTGCACACAGCCCAGATCTCGTCTTTTGCTGTGTGCACTCCCACCTCAGGTTCTGCCCATGTCCTAGCTGAAAAGGAGGCTAGAAAGGCAAGTACTGGCATTTCAGCTTGTAGAGTGGGGCAGGAGGGAACAGATCTTGCTTTTTTCCCTCCTATGGGAAAATTTTCAAGCACAAAAACAGAGTTCAGATGCTGGGCAGCCAAAAAAGAATGACAAATATCCCCAATAGGGAGATTTCAAAGAAACTCCCTCTTATGGTAAAAGTTCAGTTTCCTCTGTGGTTAGAACTCAGAAGCCGAGAAAAATGTTTGAGAAGCACCAGAACAGGAAAACTCTTTTGGATGGGATCCAAGGCCTTTACAATCCAGCCTAGTTCTGTTCCAGTCTAGTATCCAGCACCCCACCCTACACCTACCCCGCGTCCAGGGATGACGGATTAGGAGGCAGCTCCACAACCATTGCCATTATCACTCAGGTCTCCACTCGTGGTGTGTTCCCTCAAATTAGAAAACCTCCCCCTTGCAATTTTTCTGGACTTGAATAACTCCCATTTCACACCCTGGACTCAAACTCAGCTCTTTGTGTGAGCTCCTTCAGACACCCCCATCTTTGTTATCTCTTAGCATATTTTACATGTCTCCACTGTTAAAAGAAGAGGGCTCCACCCAACAAGTGAGCAAAAACCTGAATTTATTGTTTGCTAAAGCAAGGGAGAGCTGCACGTCAGTATACAGGGCCCTTGAGCAAAGCAGAGAACGCTGATCTTCTACAGGGGTGGGAGATGCTTCCAGCTCAGGGGCTGGGAGACATCCAGGAGGTGGCATGTTTAGACAGCAGGGGACCTTCAGCTGCAGAAGCAAAGGTGGAGTGAGGATGTTGCTGATTGGCTGACCTGCAAAAGCACATCACTGGAGTTAAGCTGTTCGTGACTGTCTGGCTGTACTACTGTGTGTGTTGGTGGGTGTGGGGGCTGCTGTCACTGATGGGCAAGTTGACAGAAGCATGAAAGACTGCTGCCACAGCTATGAAACAGGTTCTGATATTTACTGGTAACCACAGAACAACTGGTCTCTCCCTAAAAGGATAGGAACTTCTCACTCTTACAACTGGGACAATACATTAGGACACTAATAGCTAGCATTTTAACATTTACTGAGCTCTTACTATAGACCAGGCATTCCAGTAAGTATTTTACAAGGATTATCTTATTTAATTATTGGAACCTGATAGGTGGGTGATATTATCCCTCATTTCACAGATGGGGAACCTTACGAGCCTCACTGGGATCCAGGTACAAAGAGGAAGGCAGTCCAGGCTGTGCTCTTATCCAGCGCTCAGTAAGGACTCTGCTGACTGTTGCTGCTGTCACCCCAATGACAGTACACTCACCTCAAGAACAAGCACCAGCTCTCCCCTCCTTGTGCCCACAGCTACACTGACTGGTTCAGGGCCTCTCATACAGAGGCATCCTCAACATCTGTTGTCACAGAAATACAGTCCTGTATCATCTATTAATTCAAAATCTGATCTGAAGGTCAATAAACTCTGTATCTTGCCATCTAGCCATGGCCAAAGTCAAGAACAAAACCATCAACCTGTACAAACTGTCAAAGACGCTTGGCATCCATGATGGTAAGAAAGCAAGGCTTAAGAGAATACATTCCACCTGGTTTCTCCTACTTCGTAGACAATTCTCTATCCTTGATGCAACGGCTAAGTCTAAAAGTTGGTTATCAACTTGCCCAGCTCCCTCAGGTGACAACGTTCCAGAAGCCTAAACACCAGCTGCAGAAAACTAGCAGCTGATTATTTTGCCACTTGCTGCTCATGTTCAGGACTGCCCCAATCACCACTCCTAAGAACTGCGCTTCCATACCATCTGAAAAACATGAAGTCATATGAAACATACCAAACCACATCCAAACCACAGCACTCAGCTGACAAAAGCCCTGTCATTAATGACAAAGATATATTGTTAAAATATCTGTTTCCTTCCACCACTCCTCAACAAGTGCAGTAAGAAATCCCTCTGCAATTTATTCCTTTGTTTAAAATTATGTATTCTTCTTATGGTGCCTGGGTGTCTCAGCCAGTTAAGCATACTTCTCTTGATTTCCATTCAGGTCATGATTCCACAGTTTTGAGTTTAAGCCCTGTATCGGGCTCTGCACTGACAGTGTGGGGCATGCTGGGGATTCTCTCTCTCTCTCTGTCTTTCTCTCCATCTCTCTCTGTCTCCCTCTCTTTGCCCCTCCTTTGCTCATGCTCTGTCTCTCTCAAAATAAGTAAATTAATTAAAAAAAACAAAAAATAAAAAAAAATATGTATTTATCTTATCCCAACCAATGAGAAGAATGTTTGACCACTTTTTCTCCTGATCCCAGTTAGATCTTATCCTCCAAGGCCCCAGACACATTCACAATCTGTGGTAACCTATTCAGTGTGTGTTTTGAAGTACACACAAATGTTTAATCCATACCCAAATCAATAGAAAGCATAAATCAATTTTAACACAACCATAAGAAGTTATACCTAGGAATATTGTTCAGTCATTCAATTTATGTGGCCTTGAGTAAGTTACTGAACTTCTCTGTGCCTCAGTTTCCTCATCTGTGTAAAAGAATAAGAGTACCAGAACCTCATAGGGTGGTAGTGACAATCAAATGAATTATTATAGGCAGCACTCAAGACAAGGCTTTGCACATGATGAATACTCTTAATATGGTGTTGTATACTTGGACACTGCTGAGAGTAGATCGTATGCCTTCTCACCACACACACACACACACACACAGAGTTAACTATGTGAGGTGCTGGATATGTTAATTATCTTGATCTTGGTAATCATTCTATACCATGTATGTATATCAAATCATCACATTGTACACTTTAAATTTATACAATTAATTTGCCAGTTATTCCTCACTAAAGTTAAAAAAAAAGGCAAGGCTATTTATGTGCATAGTCATTACTATAGAAGTAATCATTACAGCTCTCCAGGTGTGACTCAGAAGGTCTGAGCCAGGGCTACAGCAGTAATACTAACAAGGAGAGGACTCATGAGAAAGATATCCGGAGCTTGAGGATAAAGCCTTCAACATCTAGCCTTCACTAGCCACGTCCAAAAATACAAATAGGATTGGCATGGTGCCAACCAAGCACAGGACTAGAGAACATTTTAATGTATATCCAGAAACTTCCAATTATCCAACCATTTTATGTAATGAACTGCTTGGCCCCCTGCCTTGCTCCACTTCTAGAAGAGTCCGTCTGATGCTTGGCCTGTGTTAAGCTTCAGGTCTCTCAGGGTCGGGGCTGGTTCTGTCCTCTGTCAAAGGAAAGGAAATGCAGCCCAGGTAACACAAAAACAGATGTTCTGTTTTTATTATGTCTGCCTTGTTCCTGTCCCCAACCCCTACTCTGTACCCCTCTGTAGTAATGGGATCTCAGTCACTCTGTATCCACAGGGCTCTCTGCCCTGCCAGTCTGCTTAGTGCCCCATGTTCTCCCAGACTCTCACTGGGACGCTTGGAGCATTGGGCAGTCAGCCAATACACAGTCTAACTATTGGAAGCCCCTTGTATTAGCTTCTAGAACTATTAAAACAAATTACTATAATTTGGTGGCTGAAAACAAAAGAAACATACTATCTCATAGTTGTAGAGGCCAGAGGTTCAAAACCAAGGTGTAAGCAGGGCCACACTCTCTCTAAGGCTCTAGGGAGGAATCCTTCCTTGCCTTTTCCAGGTCCAAGTGGCTCCTGGCAGTCACTGGATTGTGGCAGCATGACTCCAATCTATGCCTCCATCTCCACATTGCTTTCCTCCCTGCGTCTCTCTGTGTCCATTCTTTTTCTCATAAGGACACCAATCATTGGATTCACGGCCCACCCAAAATCCACAATGATCTCATCCAAATTTTTACCTCACTTACATCTTCAAAGACCATATTTCCAAATAAGGTCACTTTCTGAGGTTCCAAGTGAACGTGAATTTTGAGAAGACACTATTCAACATAGTACGCTCCTCAAATTAGCAAGAGGGGAAATACAGGCCCCCTTGGGGACACACAGTCCAGCAGCACTGATGAGACACCACATGACTGAGCCTGGTTTGGCAAATCAAGCAAAACTGATGAATGGTTTTGCCTGGGAATGGATATTAGCAGTTTAGGAAGCAAATGAAAAGACCAGGTCAGTGTGTATAAGACAGGCCATCTCTGAAATAGAACATAGGTCTCCAAATCGCTAAAGCTGAACAGTTGACATTCAAATCATCAATTTTGAAATAAGGAAGACAAAAGATAATTTGTATGTGTGTTAAAGACATAATCTTTGGTTTTATTTGCAATGGAAAAACCTCCTTTAAAGAATACAACATTAAAAGGCTCTGAGATAAATCACATTTAGCAATTAGCTCACGAGTAAATAAGAGGAAGCCAAAACAAACGAACTTCAAAAGTACCCTAGTTAGCGCCAAAATGTGCTCAGAGTTACAGCACTGCAATCAGACTCTAACAAATTCTAGATGTGTCATTTTGGAAATTTTAACCAAATAATAAAACTTTCTATGACAGGAAAATAAAATAATGCTCAAGTATGTTTGCATCTACTGCATTTTCTGACTTAAAAAAAAAATCTTTAAAAATAGCATCTGCAAAAACTTTCATTATTTTATGAACTAGAGTTTTATCTTCTATGCTCAGAAATTAGATCCCTGTCTCTTTTCCAGCATGAGCTCCCTGCTGCCCCCTCATCTGATGCCTACCTCGAGCCTGCCCCAGTCTTTGCATAGAGTTGATTACTCGTGGGGGACTCTATCTGGGCTTCTTACTTGTCTCTAATCCAGGAGACCCCAGGTTACATAGGCTACAACAGAGCTCACCAGATTCCTACCCTGTACATGGCCCAGGAGAGGCTTTAACGTTCAGATGCTGATTCCTCCTGACATTTCATCACATTAAGAACCAATCACTGAGCTCCCATCTTGCTGTTTAGCATGAGGTAGAAGTGGGATAGAGATTTAATAGGGTATCTTGTTTTCTTGTCCAGTTCCACCTTGACATTTCACATCAGGCAGAAAAGGTTCCAGCTGTCAAAGTCTTTATTATTAATCAGTAAAATAATAAACAATATTTTTAAAGGAGCCCTAAATCATTAGTTATGCCTGTGTTTTATTTAGAGCTAAACTAACTCAGTCTTTTGTTCAGTGCTTTTGTCCTTCAGAGAGAGCAATATTCAGATCTTCAGGGGACCAGGCTGTCTGGTTCCTAATCAAGAGTGAGTTTCAGTCTGTGGCAATGCCCAGGGAGAAACAGACAGAGGCAAGAGGTTGGCGGGAACCACATCCTTCTGTGGATCCACAAGCACAACATTTAATGATTTTCCCTGGTGTTTTTAAGTCTGGAAGTTTTTATACTTCCAGTATAGTTAGTGTTTTCTAGAGTAAAACGCACTAAAATACAACCACACCCCCACCACACTGAGGTACTGATTGAAAGAGCTTTAAAGTTTGACGGTATTCTTTTGGTTATTTAATTTTAGCTACAGCTGAAAAGCCTAAAAATATAACATTGGAATGGCCTTTCCTATTGGAAATTTCCCTGACGCATGCAACATTACTAAGCCAAGCAATCATAATATTATAGTTCGGGGTGTTAATGAACAAAAGAAGCAGAGCTGAGCATTTTTGTTCCTGCAAAAAATCCCCTAATTGTGGCTACAACTGATTAAGCAGTAAAAGTCGCAGAGGGCTCAGTTATAAAAAAGAAACAAAAACAAAAAAAAGATTCATAACAAAACCAAGCTGGGCGATGTTGGGTGGGAAAGCAAAGTTCCATCATGACTCAAAGACCACCAGTTACCTGTGTCTGGATGCAATCACATAATAAAATAATACTCAAAATAGTCAAGCCATCCTTGTGTGTGACACTAGCCTCAGTCTAGAGCAGCAGTTTCCAAGGCAGCAATCCCTTGTCAGGCCACTTATTTCCGGTAGAATTAATGCCCAAAATACGACACTATTGTTGTCTGTGTCTTCCATCAGTTACACCGGTTTTGATCATTTTAACACCAAAACTGACTAATCAATGTCAGGCTTTCTGTGGACTTAATAACAGCAACTGTTCATGGCAAGTAGGGGTCAGTGGGATAAATTGTCTGCAGACTTCAAAGGGCAGATTTGCAAACATTTTTGCCATTGTATCCAATTTTTAAGGCTTTAAGGCTTTAAGCCTAATGAGTAGGCTGCTTTTTCCAGGGTGTTTCATGCTGTTCAGATGCTTAAAAGACATAAAATAATTACTACAATTTGTCACCTACACTGACTTCCTATTCCTTCTTTTACTACTCTAGAAGGACTGAAGTAAAAGAAAGATCCTAATGCATCAGGCTACATAGGCACAACTGGTTACTTCTACCAAGTTGAAGGTAATTGAGGTCAGATATTCTACCAGGTGAAGGTAAATGAGGTCAGATGTGCATGTAATTCATTCTTGATACAGTCACCAAATTTAGTAAATAAAAACACAGCATGTCCAGTTAAATTTGAATGTCATACAAACAATAAATAATTTTGCAGCATAAGTATGTCCCATGTAGATATTTGTTTACACAAAACTCCCATTCCTATTCCAAACAATATCTACATGGGACATACTTAAACTACAAAATTATTCCTTGTTTATCTGAAATTCAAATTTAGCTGGGCATCCAATATTTTTTCTGGCAGCTACATGTCTTACAAAATATGGAGCCTAAAATTGTAGGCTTGAGGTTGATATGTTATGTCTCAGTCCCAAAGTGATATTTAACCATGTTTGATAAAGTTTGGATTGGCAATTCTTAGTTACCCGAAATGTCACTTCATTATGTTTCTGCTATCCAGACTTCCCAGCTTTGCTTCCAAGCTCCAAAACAGGCTGTCGAAGTCCCTGCTAAGCTGTGTTCTTTGCCTAAAGAACACTCTTCTCTTGGATAAATATCACCAAGTACATAAGGATGTGAATTTGCATATCTGTGTGTATGCAGAAACTCAGCTTCCACATCTGACAATATCCAAATCGTCAAATCTACTTTCTATAGGAAGTATTATTTTTGGATGAGATTTTAAAATGCCTCTTAATCACAGAACCACAAGTTTAGCTGGCATAAGCCAAAGTCACTACATTCTTATGGCAAGAGTAAAACCATAATTATTCCTAAATAAAATAATAAAATTGTAAACTCTGAAGTTTCATTTGGCTATACAGAAAAAAAATCAATTACTAAACTTATCTTTTTCCTGATAATAATGAAGCAGGTGCTTAATTGAAGGGGTGCTTGTCTAAAATTCCAATTTCTGCTCATAGCAATAACAGTATGTAAGTCCTTTGGTGATACTTCATTAACCTAATTAATGTTCTTCTTCTTCTTCTAGTACTTGACATTAATAACAATACCTCAGTACTGTGAAGGACTAGAAGAGAAAAATACCAATTAACTTCTTGCTTGCGGTTATATGCTAGTTTGAGTAGAAGATGTGGAAGTCATTAGTGCTGCTGGCCAATAATTCATTCCTCACCCCCCATTAGAATACATTATAGGTGGGGCGCCTGGGTGGCGCAGTCGGTTAAGCGTCCGACCTCAGCCAGGTCACGATCTCGCGGTCCGTGAGTTCGAGCCCCGCGTCGGGCTCTGGGCTGATGGCTCAGAGCCTGGAGCCTGTTTCCGATTCTGTGTCTCCCTCTCTCTCTGCCCCTCCCCCGTTCATGCTCTGTCTCTCTCTGTCCCAAAAATAAACGTTGAAAAAAAAATTAAAAAAAAAAAAAAGAATACATTATAGGATTGTACTTCCTAATCCCTTCTCTCATACATTTGTAGTTATGGGAGAAGCACATGACCAGCTCTGGCCAATTAGTAAAGAATGTAAATACTATATGCTGACTTAGGCCTGAAGCTTCTAATTATTGGTGCAGAACCCTCCAGGACTCTCTTTTCTCTCTGACTTTGAAACCAGCAATGGTCAAGACTGTGATTGCTCCATTAGTCTGGGTCTTTAATTGACTGCCATGATCAGACACTTCCTGGTGACCAATGAGGATATGTAATGTGCAAAAAATGTTGTTTTTTTTAAACTACTACCTAGTTTTGCTTAAACTGCTAAGGTTTTGAGCTGTTATTGCAGCATAGCACAGGCTGGTCTAACTCAGGGGAAATGCAATTTTTGAGGCTTTAGTGCATATAAAACATTTTATACACAATTTTTTATCCCCCTAAAACTTGTTGAGTGTTTAAGTTTAAATCATTATCACTCTTTATACTCAACAAACTCTTAAGGTAGGTTGAAAATATCATCTCTTCTTTACAGATGGAAAACAGACACTTAAAGAGCTGATCAGTAAACGCTTAAAGTCGTAGAGAAAGTAAGTGGCTGAGAAAGAATTTGAACCCATATCCATCTGGACCTATAGACCGTACTTTTCACTACCTCCCTATACCACCACTCAACTCTTTTGCTCTGGGATTTATTAAAATAAATTTCTACATAGTAGAGGGAGCAAGACTTGGAACTCCACAGAGGGCCAGCAGATGCCAATAAAGACAAAGATGTCCTATGGATGTTACTCTTCTTTCCATGCATTGGTAGGTCTTGACTATGGGCTGAATTTATAAGGCTATATAATGCTAAAAGCCCTCTTTGGAACAATGTCATGAAAATCGGAAGTTCTTTAATTCAGAATTTATTTATCTATGCAAAAGATACAGAGGAAGAGGCATAACAAGACAATTTTAAGAGCCATTCTATGTGGGAGCCATCTGCATACCCATAAATATTCCAGGCAGCATATAAGTAGAGATCAGTTCTTGCCATTCTCTGCTGCTACACTCAAAAGAACCAATATCACCAATACCTTCTTCATTTTTTAAGGAGAATTTTGTAACGTCCATTATAGGTGAAATATCATTTAGCTAAAGGAGACTTGAGTTCTACAATGTCAAAGTTTCAAATTTTCCATTGCTTGTAAACCTGTCTCAAACCAGTTAGTTACATTGTTTTGAACACAAACTCCACCTGAGTGACATTTTTTTTTAACTTTTGAGATTTAATGCCCAGGCAAACAAGTCACATCACTTAGTTCTAAGATTCCTTCATGTCAGTATTTAAGCAGCATATTTGTATATTTCAAAAAAAAAAAAAGTAAAAGTTATTTTACAGACATTCCAGGTTCCTTCCTAAAAATATCTTTCTTCATCAACTCAATCATTTAACAACAGATTTGTTGTTAATTCAAAGAGGAGTATCAGACTCTAATACACTACGAGAAACCAAAAATCCAAGCATCAGCTCAGATGGTCTCACTTTGAAGGACTGAATATTTCAGATTTCTGTTCCCCTGAATCTCAGCAATTTTACTTAGAGGAGTAAAGGAGAACTTGGAAAACAAACCCAGAGGACTATCTTTCTTTATGACCAGTAAAGGACATTCTAAAAAATCCATAACAGGAATTGAAGTAAAACCTCCATGTTGCAGCTGCAATACCATGCAAGAAAGATAATGCAACACAAACTCATGAGTCAAAACAATTATCTGAGGCCCATTGTTAAGATCACAATGAATTCATCCTTTTGACACACTCTAAAAAGTAAGCCCTCAGAGGCATATTCAGAACTTAAGTCTTCCTTTCACTAAAAAGCAAGTGAAATTCTAGTTGAAGTTCATTTTAGCTTTCTGGTGCTCTCAATTTCAAAGTCAATCAGCTGTACTGGTTTTCTTGCTTTACAGTTTGCACTTACTTAGTGTTTCAGTAATATATTAAGAAAAATGTACATAAAGGAGAGCTATAATTTGAACAGAATCTTAGTTCCTTTGGGGGGAAAATGACTCAGAATTAACTATTGTCTCTTAATTTAGAGTCTAACACAGAAAGAATTAGAACTATACTCTCCAAAAGCAGAAATATAGTAAATACTTCGTAGTTAAGTTATTTTGCCTGAAAAGTGTTTAGGGGTTTTTCATTTCTGCAGAAACATTAAAATGCAAATTTCACAATCAGACCTGGATCCCTTTCCAGCCTCTTAACACATCTACTGGAGCCAAGTGGAGGAAACCTAATGCTGATGTACACCAGACGGAACAGCTGGTCTCCCCAGGAAGTGGATTAGCAGTATGATTGCAGTACACAGCTCACTGCAGAAAAGCTTGCTGTATAGCCTGCTAGTTTTTGTCTTCTGCTAAAATAGCCACCAGAGAGAAGGGAAGAAAGTTGGTGCATCGCCTGATGCCAGGTGGTAGGGAGTGAAGATGATAAGCCTTATTCTACCAATGCTAAATCTACATGCCCTCTGGACAGTTATGAGGTCCAATACAGGAAGTTGGTTCTGTTAGTCAAGTCCAATCATCCCCAAATCAGGTTGTTAGGGATTAATATTATAGTAATATGGAATTCTTTTCAATTTTTCACAAAATATTATAATAATCTATTACTATGTTTATTTTAATCAGTAGGAAAATGTCAATAAATAAGGATTTTTATTAAATAGTGGGTTTACACATTTTTATTGAATAATAAGGGAAATGTGAATACTAGGAATTAATGTAAGACAAACAGTTCCAGAAAAAGGTAGATATTATACCAAGAACAGGAAAGACTGATCAAGACTGGTGGTCACACACAATAAACAGAAAGTATGTGTGGAGGGAGCCTGATAATAAATCAACCCCAAAGTTTTCCAAGATGAAGAATTACCCAGATATACTAAAGGGGAGAGATGAAACTTTCAGAGATCACTGTTATTCATAATGAGATATAAGGAACAACTACATTTTTTATTGAGATAAAAATGACCTATAACATTATCTTAGCTTTAAGTGTACAACATAATAATTCAATATATGTATATATTGTGAAATGATCACCACAATGTCAAGTTAACATCCATCAACACACATGGTGACCAATTTTTTTTCTTGTGATGAAAACTTTTGAGATCTACTCTCTTCACAACTATCATAGTCACCATGCTATGCACTATACCCCTAGGACTTATGTATTTTCTATCTGTAAGTCTATACTTTTTGACCACCTTCACCCATTTCATCTACCCCCCCCTCATATTTTATGTAATATATCACAAAATATTATAGTATATGTAATCTATTGCTTTCAATCAGTTCTCCTCCCTAGAAAGAGTAATAAAGTACTTTGATAAGGAGTTTCTGCTTTAACACAAACTCACAAGTCCTATTTTAGCCTCAAGTGAATCATATCAATGAACTCTGGTATTAGCATCAATAAAAGCTGACCTTCCAGGAGACAAGTCATTAAATGGTTCCTTTCCAGCCTATTCTTTTCCACAGCTCCCTGTTTAATGAAGACAGGGATAAACAAGCAGGAAGGAAAATTGCAATTGATCCTGGTTCAAATAAATAGTCTCCTTATTTCAAATATCTTAACTTCTTTGAGAACATTCTTGCATTGTCTTCCTGATTCCTGGACTTTTATTGGACTAGCAAATATATTTAAGCATTCTTCTTTTAAATCATTCATATGTAGTGGGTGTAAAACTATAATCAATCATTCATACCTGCACAAAAAACCTCAGATTCTGTTATTTTACCCAGGGTTCCTCAGAGAAATGGCAAGGCCAGGATTAAAGAAAGGTTGCTCATAGTGAGATTTGAATCTAATCCTCCGGAAGTAAAATTTCTGAATCTGACTTTGGGATTGAAAAGAAAGGTACAAAAGATTAAAATTTCCAATGGCAACCCTCTGGCCCCTTGTCCCTTCCACATACCCCCATTCCCAACCTGGTTAGGATCAGATTGAAGATCCACTCTGGGGTGCTGAATACAAACTTTGTGACAAGAGAGCCCAAAATGGCAATAGGTAAACTCTTAAAATGGTGCTCTTCAGCTTCAAAGAGCGTTGTTTTTAAGTTCAAGAAGGGTGAGCTCACAGAATCTACACAGGTGTTTTTGGGAAATGGTGATCATAACAAACCAGTTAGAACTGTGTATTGATGGTTGCAACAAGCATTGGGCAGAATTTGAAGCATAAGCTTCAGTTCCCCCCAAACAAGTCCAGCTTTACAAACAGAACAGCTGTCTTTACCTCAGTGCATGGTAAATCTGCTTAATGTTACATTTATCCTGTGATTGAAACTCTTATGAAATAGTTCTATCAACTTCTTATATCTTTGTTCAAGTCCGCGTGGCATTTTGCCTGATGATATTAGCCAAGAACACTATAGTATTCTCAGGGACAACTGTAGTTATTATTTAAAATGCTGACTTGTTCACAGCTTTACTTCTTTCATTTGAATCTAGCATCATCGAGGTTAGTGGTTTTTGTTTTGTTTTATTGTAGAGGGAGGGAGAGAGAGAGATAATCAGAGAGAGACAGAGAGAGAGAGACAGAGAGAGAAAACAAGTGAGGGAGGAGCAAAGGGGGAGAGAGAATGAGAATCTTAAGCAGGCTCCACGCTTAGCATGGAGCCCAACGTGGGGCTCAATCCCACGACTCTGAGATCATGACCTGAGCCAAAATCAAGAGTCAGAAGCTCAACCAACTGAACTACCCAGGTGCCCCCAGGCTAGTGGTTTTCAGAGGTGCACATTATACTCTCCTATAGAGTTTAAAAAAAGTGCAGATATCCACAATTTACACCAGATTAATGAATATTTTACTTCACATTCTTGGCATGTTCTTTCAGGATTATTATATCTCCAGGTTTTTCCCTCTGTAAAAATTATGTTCATCTATTCTGTAAAATCATAAGTAAACACTCCCTGACTTCTTTAAAAATAGACTTACTCATTATCCTTTGAAACATCCTAATTTGGGGGCAATGATTTTATTATCTTGTTTTGCATGTCACATCTATTCATTATTCTTATTATGAGCTCTCATCAGACTTTTCACATTTGAAAATGATTTGAAGAAAAATAATCACAACTATTTTCAGTTTCTGTCATCCATACATGCTTGTTTTGTTCAGATGCTTGCCTATAGCTTCTACTATCGGCACCAAGCCACAGTTTGTGTCTTCAACAAAGAATACTCTCAATACTACCATGGTAAAGGACCAGATGCTTCAAAGAGTTGACATTTTCAAGAACAGGGTCTTGGGTACAGGAATCCGATGACACCAATGGGCTGAGTCAAGATATACAGAACTTGTCAAGAAGCTGACAGCTTTATGCTACTGCTAACGCAAGATCAATAGGAACAAAAATTAATTACATAAAACTGAATGGATTGAAAAGGTAAATTTTATTGTAGTTATTTTTGGAATATTGTTATCTTTTTTAATGTTTATTCATTTTTGAGAGAGAGCATGAGCAGGAGGAGGGGCAGAGAGAGAGGGCAACAGAGCATGTGAAGCCCAGCAGGCTCTGGGCTGACAGCAGTGAGACAGATGGGGGTCATGAACCATGAGATCATAACCTGACCTGAAGTCAGACACTCAACTGACTGAGCTACCCAGGGGTCCCACAATATTTTTATCTTAATGTTCTATTTACTGGATCTAAAAAAAAAGTCCTTTCTCTACTTCACCTTACAATTTAGTAGATTGTTTTATTAACCATATTTTATTATTTTCTGTATTTTTGATGTACTGGCATCTAGAGCCTCACTCATGGGAAGTAAATGCCTCTTCTAGGGCTAGCCATTTCTTAGAACATATGAAATGACTTGCCCAGGAACAAGCCTTTCACATGCAAACTAGCCAATCCTGAGTCCATACTTGGAAACAACTCTTCTATCTGGCTCGCACACTCCAGAAGGCAATATTCCTCTGCCCTAATCATATGAACCAGGTACTAGAGAGCCCCTATACCTCACACTCTACTGAAATGATTCAAACTAGTCAATTCTAAGACTGCTTTTCCCTACCTCGCCTTGTTTTTCCCATGGAAACCACATAAAGGCCTCTGCCGTGCTTTCCACCTGCCCCTTCTACTTCCCAACTAACACTGGTGCCTTCCCTCTGTGGCCCTGCATGGCATAGCATGCCCCCTCTCTTAAGAACTAGGAGTAGGAATCTTTTCAAATGACAGTCATCTCCTCATCTATTGGCCTCACCATACCTGAATAATAATAAATACAAACTATGTTTTAAAATAATTCTATTATGTAAACCAAAATAAAATATTTAAAAATGGTATCTGAGCTTCACTGACCTGAGAGTTCAGAAACTCACTCTGTATCCTCACTTTTAACTGCAATAGGGTTATTTCATATATTCAGTAATAATCTGTCTTCCTTTTTACCTGAATATAATTGAAAAAATCTGTTATTCAACTAACATCTTGCCTGGAATGCTGTCTTGAGAATAATTTTCATTGAATCAGGAAAAAAAAAAGGCCACTTTAAGGAACAAATGTGATTTTACTTATGAAGCCTGTGCCTACAGAGTCTTCCTTGGATAACTGGCCTGTTATCTGGCTTACAGGGTCCAATCTTACATGTGGTAATGATGGTCACTTCCTGGCAAGGTAGGAACCTAATGTTATTTTGGGGACCTCAAGAAAAGAGAAATTTATCCAAGTGCATAGGTACTGCAGTTGAAATATAATGGATGGAGTTTCTTGAACTTGTCTTCCTTGCCTTGGGATTGCAAATAATAGAGGCATTAATGAAACTCCCAGAGAAAAGTTAATTTTGTAGTTATTCAATAGTGAATGGCTTTAGATTTTGCAAAGCATACTTAAGAAGACCTATATGGTAAATTAACACTCTTGCTATGCCTATGTAATTACTCAGGCCAAACCTAATGAGACTAGCCTTATTTTGTGATTAAGAATAATCTTTCTTTGAGATTATATAAATTATAAACGACTTTGAAATTTAGTAGATACCCTGGCTAGCTCATCCATCTGGATAATTTTTGCTTTTGTCTATGAATAGGGTATTTTACAAGGCTATAGCCACAGAAGTGAACTTATAGATATTGACCATAATGCAAATAATTTCTCATGTCCAAGAGAAAGTACCACCCAATGGATATTATAAGTTTTGCTAATTTTGTGTCCATTTGTAAATTTATTTCTGTAATTCTTGTCAGACTACAAATGTGTGATATTTTGCATTCTCTTTTGAACTGGTTGTAATATCTTACTGATTCCCTTATTAATAATTTAAATAAAATCTTTGATACATCTTTATTTTATAGTTGTAAGAGAGTCATGATTATATTATTTTAAAATGTAACTTTCACAACTGATTGAGAACACACATTTCACAAAAAAAAAAAAGATGATACAATCATGTATACACCTCTCTTACCAGTTTTGAATCATTCAACAAATAATACTAAGTGACTACTGAATGCTATAGATCCAAAGATAGACAAGGACTGAATCACTGACCTTAGGAAACTTGCATCCTACTAGCTAACATTCACTCAACATTTATCTAGCTTCAGTGACCAATATTACAAACCTTTAAGGCAGAAAAGAAAAATTACATTTATAAAATTCTCCCCAAAGTAGTCTTTTCTAAGTAAGTAGTTACTGATTCGCAGCACAACATATCAGCATAGGAAAACAATTCCAGAGTGAAATCGCAGGTTTTATATAAAAATTAAGGTGTGAGTAGGATAAGGGATTAGGTAAATCACTAGATCTGGGAATATCTGTGTACCGCTTGTTAGCAACACTGTGCTTTTATGGAAAAGACCTTCCACTCAAGTTCTTCCAATTCTGTTTAGAGACATTATGTAATCCCTCTACTCCTTACTTTTTCCTTTACAGAAAAAGATAATAATACCCATTCCGTGGGATTGTGGTAAAACATGGTACATGCCCAGAACACAGTAAATACTGAAATACATGTTAGCTGATTTTATTAATAGTATTACTTATAGATTCAGTTTTTGCTCAATACTCAACCAGTGTAAATTCTCTGTACCCAAAGAAAATAGGAAGAATGAAATGTGTTTCAAATTTCTCCCAAAGATGAATGATCTAATATTATAAAAGTTCTCTTAGTCACTGGAGGGGGGAATCTCCTTGTGTGGGTAGAGATGTTAGGAATGAACTGGAAATTCTACCTGCACTCCAGGATTCCACTGCTGTACTAGCAGCAAAGACAATACAAGTATATCTCCAGATATCTCCCTGTGTATGAGCAATGGATTGGAATTGCATGCTCCATTAGCACCTTATTACAAGTGACAGCTATGTAATTTCTGCGAGCCAGATTATAGGATGACAAGAAAGAGAGCACTCTAGCAGAAATGGCTAGTCATCCAAAGCCCAAAGTATCACAGGTGACCCTTAGTAGGAGATTCAAGATCAGAGCCTCCCTGAAACCCATCAGACTCTGCAGGCAGCCCTTTGGGTACCTGTAACCTCCCCAACACCACACTTCTAATCAGATTAGGTGCATTCAGTAATAGACAGGGTCTCAAGTTTATGATAACTCAAATAGTATTTCACACTCACTTCTCTCTGAAAGTCAACTCAGTTTAAAATAATTACAACACAGCTTTATGAATGCAGAGGGTGTTTTCATTTTATTGCAAACTTAACTGACACATTAAGAGGTCTTAATGCTAAGGAAGAAATTAGATAAAAATCACAAGACAAATAAGAAAATAACAAGGTCAAATAAAGTGTTCAGCTAAAGTTGTTCTAATAGGAAGATCACCTAGTGCCCATTTGCTATGTAGGACTGGACTTAAAATTATTATATAATTAATCTATTATGCATGGAAGCTCCCACATTATCTTTAAGACTTAAATGTTAACAAAAAAGCAAAGTTAATATTAATGAAGCACCTGTGTCCCCAAAACTACATTAGGTGCATTACAAGTATTATTTCATTAATTTCCTAGTAAGAGTAAAGTAGATTATATTCATTTCATCTTTTTTTAAAAGCATCATAAATTATTTGTGGAGTTTTTAAGATTTAAAAACATCACATTCTTTGCTACATACCTCTACACTTAGAGAAAGTTTGAAAAAAATAGAAACTGTAAATTTATTACCCAAATCAAGTGAAAAAAATGCTTCGTTCATTCATTTAAACACATTGACCTCAAAGAACCAGATGCTATACACACATACAAACTGGCACATGCATGCACACTTGAATATTTATCCAAGGCCACTAAATTGCAGCCTAAAGTGAATGGCTCAGAGTAAACTTGGGACTTTTGCTGAGAAGAATCTCCAAATGCGGGGCAAGAGCTACATGACCTGGATAAGTGAAGATGGTAGGAGATCCTCCTCTACTCTCCCCTGCAAAGATTGCAGCATCTCCTTTGAACCTATGTCAAAGCCCAGTATTCAAGAGTATCAGTTTGAAAGGGCGCTAAATTATCAGCCTGCTCAGAGAACTGTGCTGGGTGGTTTGCGCACTGACACCTCAAGATGCCTCATCACCTCCTGAAAAATAAGGTGCTCACACAGCCTGCCAGAGTGTGGCAAAGGCCTAGTGGTACAGCCCACTACCTGACTTTCTCCGTGGCTCCTCCCGCTCTCTGCCTTGAGCAGGATCTTGGGCTTCCGGGACTTGAAGTTGCCCATGCTGGGTCGCAGCACGCCGTCCACCAGCAAGGTCTGCTCTACATGCTGCTGTGGCTCCCGAGAGGGTGGTGCGGGCTCCTCTAGGAGAGCCCCGGCTTCGGGGTAATTTTCTTTATTGTCTTCATCTCTAAAACAGGAAAGGCCCAATTTAGAAAGCACCCAAAAAAGTATTAAACTGCTGCGGGAAAGCGAGGCTGGCATACTCATAGCTGCTCTATTTATATGGTATCTAGCAAAATGTTTAGAGTAGACTTAGTTTCACAGGAACAAGAACCGAAGAAATGTGAATTTCACTCTTTAGATCACTCCATAGTCCCTTCTAATCTTTGCTAGTGAATACATACTTTTTTTTTTGTAGTTGTGACTTTGTGCATACGATCACATGTTTTTAATTTTCCACTTCAAGATGCTTTCATGTATATATTTTTTTCTCTCACAATAATAATGTGAGATTCAGGTTAGAGATCATCATCCCAGTTTTATAGAGTAAGACTGTAAACCTCAGAGATTAAATGAAGTGCTTAACAGAAGGGCTAATTCACCCAGACCCAGAGTGGTAGCTAGGTTTTCAGACTCTCCTGCATATATGTCTTTGATTTAAGGCATGCTATTTCCTCTTCCCTGGCATGTTTGTAATCATCTCCCTACAGTTTTCAAAGGCCTCTAACAGGGTCTACTTTGATAGGAAACATGCTACTTGAAAAAAAATATAAAACAAGGGCCATATTTTACCCAAGCAAACCATCTGACAACACTCTCAGTGCACACTCGAGGATCCTGTTGTCAGGCTTTCATCAGTGAGGAATTGCTGGAGGTGACTGAATGGGCTGGCGTTACCTCCATACATTCAGTGCCCGGGTGGCATTTTAATTTTCACTAAGCAAGCAAATTCATACAGTATCACCCCACTGTTTCAATTTCCTCCAAAGGAGTGACATAACACTTTTATTTGAAGTCATTAATCCTTCTTAAATCTAGATGCATTTCATATTCTTATTTTGCTAAGAATCCAGGGATATAACCAAATGGGGCATTCACTTTATACAATCAATATCTTCAACCTCAATCCACTGGCAATCATTTGGTACTAGATCATGCAATTCTCTAGGAGTGACCACTTCCTGCAGGTGCTGTTTTTCTCTCCTGCTCCCTGATTGGAGAACCCATAAAAGAGATTTTGACAAGGTCAGTTAGGAAGCAATTCCTCATGGTTCAAGGATACCTAAAGCCAAAAAACAAGACCAGCAAACAAAGGATTTCTGTGTCCCTGTTCAAGATGCCTTTTCACAAGTAAAAGAGAGATTAAATTCACAGAACTGATATTGAAAGGATGAACTCCAGTTAGCCTCTGGGAAAAGATCAAAGCACACATCAGGATAGGAAGTCTGGCGCATGATCAGGGTGTAGTCAGGCAAGGCGTGGAAATAAAACTATGTCAAACAGTTCATCTTAAGCCTCAGAACAAACTTCATAATGCCTGATAAAGGAGAACCCAACAAGTGAAACAATTCTTCAGTATTAGTAACTGAAGAAAAAAATTACAAGTCAGTGCCAGTGACACTGGTTAATATTTTCCCTTAAGATCAGCTACAATTTAAAAAATTCTAACTCACTAATGGATTTGGAAAGTGATGTGAAACCATGAGTTGGAATTGTACTGTTCATTTGAAATTTCTATCACTGGAAACAAAGAATGTTCATTCATGTACTCTGTGTTCCCCAGTGAGAAACAAAAGGAATGGCTGTCTTTACAGTAAACCTAAATGGGTCCTCATTCAAGGAAAATTCTAGAATATTCAAGAATAAGTGGGAAAATGTCAGTTTTCAAATCTAAAATTACTCTTTTGATACATTTATTCCTAAAATAATACCTGGACTTCATTTTTACATATTTTCAAGGTGCCCCCAATTTATAAAATCATCTTGCTCACCTCCTTGACTTGAAAAACAAGGAACATGGTCAGGGGGAGCTAAAAGTATCTTTCTCTCATTACACAAGCTTAGAACCTAAATACAAAAGTCATCTTTAGAAATGTCTTTCTAACCTGTTAATGGTTCCTCAGAATCTCCAAAACAGGAAAGTACAAGTTATGTAATTTATGCCACTACTTATTGGAATCATTCATAACTGAGAATGAACAACTAAGTGGTGTTCTGAAAAGAATAAGAGTCTGAAAGATCCTCCCACATATTAGTTGTGTCACCTGGTCCACAGTGTGTCACCTCTCTGGTCCTCATCCTAAGATGGATGTCTCTCCACCTTGCAAAGACAAGACAGTCCCTATGAAATACCTGCCATAGGAAGCTGGCTCAAGGCCACAGCCCAATAAACGGGAGCTATTGTTATGCTCACAGGGCTTTAGCCAAATGGTTATTTGTAAAGAAAAAATTGAGTGCCCTTTTTAGTCTCTCCAATACCTCCAGGATAAATTCCAAACTCCTTAGCAAGGTACATAAACCTTTTGAAATCCATCTTTGTTTATCTCTGGAGCTTCAGTTCTTACCACTCCTGGCCTCCTCACTCCCACAGGCTCTCAAGACTCCTGCCATCCTGAACTGCCTGCTATTCCTACGACCCTCTGTTGGTTTTCCAGTAAGTTGCTCCCTCTGCTTGGTGGCATCCTCTTTTTCTTGGCCTTATATAACACACACATTCACACACACACACACACACACACACACACACACACACGTCATGTGCTATTGTAATTTTCTTTAGGAATCCATCCCAGAAACCTCTCTGGGCTATTTGGTCCTTCTAAATGAATCCTCTGTCCACGCTAGTAAAATGTACTTAATGCACTGCAGCATCATCATCTATATTGACCGGTTTCTGGCACAAAAAAATAGGCCTTCAGCAATTGTTTGTTATCTAACAAACGGACTTGAGAGTCAGAGAAACCTGAGTCCAAATTCTGCTTCATGGTAGCTATGTTAGCTTGGATGAGCTATAATCCCTCTGAGCCTCAGTTTCCCTACTACCAGATAAAGAGAGAAACATCAGCCTCCTTTCGGTTGTTTGGATTAAATAATAAAATGTACATGAAAGTGCTCTGAACAAGCAAATATGGAAGAAAGTTAACTGTGAAGGTTTTGCCATACCATGAACCCCTCGATGACCAGGACCATACTCCAAACATTTGATGACATGTTTGGTAAATAAATCTATAATCTCTTCCACAGGTTCTATGATGGGAACATTGAGATGGTATAATCAATATTTAATTCAGTAAGCATTTAATTAGCATTCCCCATATGAAGGCACTGCCTGGGTACTAAGGGGAGCATCCCAAAACTGGACAAGACAAAACTTCCTTTAAGAACTGATAGTTTATTAGAAGAACTTACACACAAGGACAAGTGACTGTAATTCAAAGAGGAAACAAAGGAGCCTAGACCCAAATGATTTCTGTCCTTCATAATTAAGAACCAGGCAATTGTGGGTCATACCTGAGACTGGAGCAATCAGTCTGATCTTCATGTAGGGAGACTGTGTCTTCGTCACACCTGGAGAGAAGGAACAAAACCACATCAGATCCAGCAGTCTGTAGCAGCAGAAGCAGCAAGAGTCTAAATTATTTTCGATTAGTTCGGTAAACTAAAAAATAGAACAACCCTCACCACTCTCTCTCTCTCAAACTAGCTCCAATTCCCAGCATGTGTACCAGGTAATGACACCAATGTTGTCATATGTGATCATACCTCAGAACTAGAGGTAACACTCCTTTATGATCCACTGCTCTGAATCACCTAAACTAACAAGATTTTGGCAAGGACTGAAGTATTCAAAGCACTTGAGGGACATCTAACACCAAGATTGGTGGATTATTCTTGGCTCGAATGCACTGTCTGCCTCTTGAAATTTCCTCTGCCTCAGGCAATCATAAACCACATCAGTTTCCATTTGGCTTCCTTCATTGGCCTCCAGACTTTCTCAGTCCCCTTCCTTATCACAAAACTTCTGGAATAACCTGGTGAAAAATTCGTGGCTCCTCTAAATGAAAAGTCTTCTGTGTTCAACACTGCCTGAGGGAATCTAGAGCAAGACCACTCTCTCACTCTAGTGTAGGAGGGAGCCTTTGTTCCTGTTCTCAGCTCTTCCTATCCCGCTCCAGCCTGGAATGCTTTTCCATCTCCAACTCCTACTTATCCTTCACTTGCCCAAATGAAGTCTTATGAGCTCCATGAACCAAGTTCACCCACAGGCCACATTCCTACTTTAACCTTGATACATAAATGTTTACTCTTCATTCTGAGGTTTGAGTAACCAACTGTATCTTGCCTCACACTGCTCTGTAATTCCTTCATACCTCTGAGCTCTTTTAATTAGTTATTAATTCCTTGAGAAGAAATGATATTTTTTCTAGATAAACCGCCACAGTGCCCACAGTGTTACCCCAAAGTAGGCATCCAATAAGTGTTTGAATACAATCATTAGCTCTGGCCCCTCAGCAAGACCGGAAATAATTTAACAAGCATTTATGGAACATTTGCTATCTTTCAGGTACTTATTAGGCATTGGAGGTGTGCTTCTCAAACTCTTTGGGATTTAGGACTGACCAGTTTGTTTTCTATTTCCAATCCACTATGGTAGTTTGGTAAAAATGCCACAGGGATGCCAAATTCCCATAAAATATTAAATTCTTACTCCCTATTTCTGTACTTTCCTTGTCTCAGACAAGTTACAAACAATTTTGGGGCCCATACTTTTAGTAGCACTACTTCTAAAGGACACAAAGTTGAAAAAGTCCTCCACCCTGCTCTGAGAGATTCACAATGTAATGAGTAGACAAAAATAAATAAATACATACGTATGTAATATCACCATAATATAATAATAATATTCATACTTTATGAAATCATTTATAATTTTTAAATATTCCTTGCTTGCAATGGTATATAACTTGTCCACAGAACAAATTGATGAAAGCTCCAGTCCTCTTCCCTCACAATCCCTTTTAAATTATGGGTTTTTTTTTTTAATGAATTAAAACAAAGGCTACATAGATTCTAACTCTCTCTGCCTGTTGAAATATTTTATTCTTATTGGCAGTTAAAAAGAAAAATCGGTCGACTTAATACAGTGCTCTTCTTAACAAAATAATTAAATTTTCTTGCTTTCTCATGTTTTTGACTGTCAGTAAGCCACTCTATCCATCTCATGTAAACAACAATTGAATTCATAAGCATTGCCTTATTCTCCTCCATCAGAGACATTCACTTTAATAGATCATCTAAGCTTTGTAATTTGAATGAAAAATGTTTCCCAATGAAAGTAATATTGCAAAGTAGAAAAACCAGTGACAAACAGAAACCTAGAATTTTTGCTTCCAAAGAACTAAGGTTCAATCGGAGTTTCAACCCTAGAGCTCAACAATACCTATTGTTTGGGAATTTGGCAAGAACATATTTTTCTCCCCCTCACTTGATTTACTAACTTTTCTTTTCAAAGTACAATTAGGTAAAAATGGAAACTCAGCACCAGAACATACAAAGTTGCACATGATTTTTTAAGTATGAGGCCAGATCCTGATTAGCTGATCCAATTTTAAGGCCTATTGAATGATTTCAGTAGCCCCTCAAGGAAACACAATTCCTAGGTCAAAGATACAGCAATGAAATAGATCTGTGTACTGGCTTACACGAACACATATACAAGCTTTTTAGTCCAGTTGGATTTTACATTTGCTTTGATGAAGACCATTAAGTTTTATTGAATTAACATCTCCTTTGTGACTCTTCTGATGATTCCTTGAGCAGGAGCCCCCTGTACAATGTTGAACCAACTGTAAAACTGGATTCCACAGTGGAACCCATATCCAGATATTCCCATTCCTGTAAGAAAACCAGCTCAGAATAAGTACCCTACTGCTCTTGGGAATGGCATTTTCTTACTGTATTATAGCTCCACTACAGGAATTTAAAGACCAGTCACTTTGATGATCTCCTTAAATATTCAAAACTTGGCATCTTCTACGTGCAATGCTTTTCAAAATGTAAACTGTGACCTATTAGTAGGTCTTGAAATTAGATAGCAGCTACCAGCATGCTGTTATTGTTGTTAGAGAAATAGAATACAACATAGCAGTATCATAAGGTTTAAGTGTTATTTCACAGAACTTATTTAAATAAGTCATGTATATATGTGTGTGCTGGATTGCATTATAAAATGTTTTTCTTGGGGCACCTGGATGGCTCAGTCAGTTGAGCATCCAGTTCTTGATTTTGGCTAAGGTCATGATCTCAAGGTCATGAGATCTCTCTTATGAGAATCATAAGATTCTCTCTCTCTCTCTCTCTCTGCCCCCCCCCCTGCTCATTCTCTCTCTCTGTCTCTGTCTTTCTCTTTAAAATAAAATAAAATAAAATAAAATAAAATAAAATAAAATGTTTTTCTTACTACTCTTTGTAGTTAAAAAAAATGTGAACAGCACCTCTATTAAATGACTTCCTTTGAAGTCTCATCAACTAGGGTCTAAGTCCCCGAGTTCTTGATTTGTTGTTACCCAGACAATATATGGATAATTTGTCCTTGCAATCACTTATTTGTGAAATGCTCAGGGTTGTTACCTTTTTCCCTCTGGGAGTTTTATTCCCTCTATCTATCACAAACAAGAAAATCTTATGTGGGACTTTACCTTCACCACTTACCTTCTTTTTCATAGCATCTCAGCTAAGCCTGCCAATGCAATCAGGTAAGGGTCACCTTCACACAAGAGGTGAAGGAATTGCCCAAGGCCAATGTGGAAGGCAATGGTCCCTGTGGTATTTCTGCTCCACCATACTGAGCCTACCAAATAGTCTCTTTAGTTTATATTCCAGAGGCTCGCAAAAGAAGGAGAATGACTTGTTTCTTAGAATAATGGTGGGGAAAGAAGTGCCCATGAGAGGTTCTTTTTATTGACTTGGGGTAAATGAGAAGAGAGGCCTCAGATTGGTTATTAGATAAAATGTGGTTGTGCCAAGAAGGAGACTCCCATTCACTCAGTAGTCCTGTGTTCCCTGAGAGCAAAGGTGCAGAGGTGCAGCCTGAAATTCTTTGGGATTTCTCAGTGTGTCTCCAGAACCATTTGCATTAGCATTCTTTGGGATCCTGATTAAAAGGGCAGGCTTGGGCCCTACTAGCACCTCAGTGTCACTAGATAGGCTAGCTCCCTGAAGGTGAGGCCCAGGAATGTGAATTTTCAAACCAGACTGCCTTCTCAAACACACACAAACATAACTAACACTGACTTAAAAGTTTACAAAGCCCATCACTGGACTGACTCCAATATAATCACCAATCGTAGGTTCCCATTTTGGGATAAAGTCTGGGAAACTGAATCTTGTACATGCTTCTTTTTTTTAAATTTTTTTTAACGTTTATTTATTTTTGAGACAGAGAGAGACAGAGCATGAATGGGGGAGGGTCAGAGAGAGGGAGACACAGAATTGAAACAGGCTCCAGGCTCTGAGCTGTCAGCACAGAGCCCGACACGGGGCTCGAACTCATGGACCGCGAGATCATGACCTGAGCCAAAGTCGGCTGCTTAACCAACTGAGCCACCCAGGCTCCCCTCTTGTACATGTTTCAATGTCCTTCCCCAGTTCATACTGATGATCAGTTTTGAGAACCACTGCTTCAGATGATAACTAATTCATTGCAGAATTCATTTGCTGGCCAGGCTTCATTTCATATAGCAACGTAGCCAGAGCAACATAGGAAATGACCATGGAAAAATAGATAAAAGGACCCTGCAGATACAGAAGGGAAGTCCAAGGCCATTCTGATCTTAGAATAATTTGGGTATAAAAAGAAACTGAATTGGTTCAGAACTGCACAAACAGTGCCAGGCCTGGGAAAAAACCGAGAAGAGAATAAAATCTGTCCTTAAGTCCCTCCCAATTTCCCTTCCCTTTTACTCTTAAGAGACCCCCAGGAGGCCAAGCTCACCCCTACCAGGCTAGACTACCTGATAACATAAATTATATTAAAGTGTTAATGACAACTTGAATCTGCCTCCCAGGGGCACAGACTTTTTAATTTCCATTTTAATAAGGGTCACCACCAGAGGCCTTCATGCAAAAAAAATCATCTCTGGGTGCAATTTCAGATACAAAAAAAAAAGTGAGTGTGGGTAGGAGGAAGTAGGAGGGATAGGGGCAGGAGGGGAGGAAGTTTGTATGTATCCAGAACATACAAGGAGACAAGTGCCTCCTCTGTGTATGTTAAGACCACTCCCAAATATTTACTGAGCACCTGCTACATCTAATTCTCAGGATAGCTATCCTGGTCCTGTTGGCTTTGGGGTAATGCCAAAAAACCAAGGAAAATGTTTTGTATTCCTGATGAGAGGAGAAAATGTTACACTAGACAATAACTAGTTTTCAGTGACCCTACTTTGTGCTGTGTGACACCTATGAAGCTTTTGGTATTTTTAAATATACTCCTTTCATTTTTAGATTAGCCAGATGGCATTCCAATTGTCACTCAGGGCCTTATAAAATAAATCACTGTCACCTCTCTGAAAACAACAACAGGATCTTATGCAATCAGAACTCCTTGAGGAGTATCCAAAGAAAAAGTACCAGACTTTTCCCACAGTTAAGTGTAAAACCTTTTTTAAAAAAATGTCCATGTGAAATCTGGAACTGAGTATCTCATTTTGAAGCCCCTATGTCTGAGGCTGACTCTAGGGATTCAGCCACACAGGGCTCCCAAGAATCAGGCACAGAAAGCACTTGGTGCCTATAAGCACAGCAAAGGGAAGAGAGCACCACCTGTGAACCTGAACCAGGAAGTCACGGCCTATCTTTGGCGTGCATACCTCAGCACACGTTCCCTCCTCCTCTCTCTGGCTTTTAGAAAACCAAAGTTGCAGCAATCTCACTAACAGATGCTGGCCCCAGTGAGTATTTTATATGGCATCTTGTAAAGTCAATCCTGGATTGTTGTTTTTTTAAGTAATTCCAGTTAAGTGAGCCCAAAGCTTGACAATAAGAGAGCAGCACATCCAAACGAAGAAACAAAAGATGTGGGAAGCCATGGGACCTGGGAAGTCCTGTAGAATCTTACTCTTCCATCACCAAGTCATTATGACTGTGGTAAAACTTGACACTCATGTATCTATTCCCACATTTATTTGCCTTTTAGGAAATTTTAGCAAACAGTTCCAGAGTTACTGGGCTTTTCTATATCAAACCTGCAGCATTTTTTAAACATAGGTGAGTATACAGCCTTATACATCCCTTTTTCCTGAACAGCTGCTGAGTGACTTTACCAAAAGGTCCCAGAAGTAAACATCATGAGTTAGCCTAGAAAGACTGCTAAATGCAGTGTAGATACTTCATATACATGCATATATGTAAATGTTATGCAAATTACATATAATATTAGTATAACATACTACCTACTAATTTGTAACATATATGTATAGTATAATATTAAGAAAACATCCCATTAGGAAGGGATGACAAGAATTAAAACCATGAACTATATCTAATAAAAAATACTATGACTGCTGGCCTTGAGTAAAATACTATACCCCTTCATTCCATGTTTAAATTATGTTAGTTGCCCCGATCAGCAGCTTTAGCCATAGGACAAGATGGTTTATTCCTCCTATAGCCACATCTTTGAGGTCAGAAGACAAAAAATGACAAAGGGCACGCAGAAAAGTTCACTGTGTCTTAAAAATCTGTAGACAAGAGAGGGTAAGAATAAGTTTAACCTGTTTACCACATGCTACAATTCAACTCAAGTCATTTCACATCTATCTTCTATTTGTTGTAAATGTATACAGCATGCTCCGTGAAAACTGACACCAATGTTGGCAAAATAAAACAAAGCTTCCTTTTGACATGTCAAATACATTTTTTTTTTTAATTTGAGCTCCAAGAATACATATCTTAGAGCACTGAGCTCCTGCAAGCAATTAGCTTGTTATGATATCTCCCCCCATAGCTGCTAAAAGGCTGATTTCAACCTGTAAAGATTTCTGGGCCCCATCATCAGTCAGCACCTCTCCCGGTCTTCAGAGCCCAGATTACAAGAGACAATGCATCTAATACGAAAAGCGGCGGGGGACGGTGGAAGATACCTTCACGATAGTTGCTTCCAGAGAAAGGCATGCAAGTGTTATTTTAACAGCAAGAATCACTTACTCTGTTACAGCGGTGCTGCTGAAGGAATTATCCTGAAGGCTGAAACAGAAACAAGAAAACATCAGCCAAGTCCGGCCGGGGAGCCGTCTCCCTGATTGCTCTCCGGGAGTTAGAGCACACACACAAACATGGCATTGCAAGGCAAGTCTCAGGGCTCGCCCGGCACGCTCCCTCTACCTTGGGCTGCTGTCTGCACATGCTCGTAACGACACCCCCAGCTGGGGCCCAGCCGCACGGGCGAACCACAAAGCCCAGCAGCCCGCGAGGCTGTGGGGACAGAGCTGGGCGGGGCGCGGTGGCGGAGCTGGTCCTGGGCCCCGGGCCCCCCAGGATCCGCGCAAAGAGTGCCTGGAGAGTTACCGGACCTCAACCTCGCCGGCCCCGCACCTCGTTTAGCCCAGGCCTCTGGGTGCCAGCCACCCCGGGGCTGGCAGTGGGAAAGCCCAGCCGTTTCTGCCTAGGTGCTGAAATCGCTGGGGGACTTGCTTTCTTCCAGACGTCTCCTGCCAATTTTACAGAGCTACCCCCTCTAGGGATGGAGGCTGGCAGAAATTCATCCGTCAGGAGGGAACGACGATGGAGAAGAAGACATAGCTGTTGTTTTTGCTGTGTGTGTGTGTGTGTGTGTGTGTGTGTGTGTGTGTGTGTTGCTTTTTATTGCCCTGCATTTGAAGGAGGGCTCACTGCATCACACCCGCTTGGTCTGCACTGTCATTTCAGTCTCAGAGAGGAAGCGCCCAGCTTCTTGAGGACAGGGCTATGAATGAACCCACGCAGGGCCAGTGGAGAATTTATTCCAGGCGGTACTGGGGACTGGAGGGCCGTGCAAGGGGTGGGATGTGCTGTGCCCAGAGTAGCCCGTCTGAGTGCCACTCCCAAGCACCCTTACAAAGGGCGAGAGATGGAATCCACAAATGCCATCCATTTTTAAATAAAGGCAGCCCTGTTGGGGGAAGGGAAGGCTGTCAGGCCTCCATTTGCTTCATTCCCCTGGGAATATTTGTCCTGCCCTCTTTCCATTGTTCTTTTCTCCTGCCAACTTGACCTTGATATGAAATGAACAGTCATCTGTGAAAGATTCTTATTTTGATTTTTGAATTAAGTAAATTCCCCAGCCCCCCCCCCCTTTAACCTCTCCACTCGCAGAAGCAGCTGAGATGGTATGTTTTAAGTATGGTATTTATGGTATGTTCAAACTATATCAGGCGATGAGTTAATTTATAACACAACAACAACCTCAAATTTTTACTTTTGGTTAATTAGAAAAATTACCCAAAATTTGGTAATAAGGGGGAAGAGCATTACCTTTCAGTATCACACTGAGACTTTGTTTTACAGGTCCACCCAAGGACTACTTAATTCTCTAGGAAAATGTACTTGTGTGTGACGTTGCTGTTCACTATTGGTTAGACCTCAGATGCTGGAGTTTCCTGTTAAGTTGTACATTTTGTCCAATCTGTCCAGAGGAAAAGATAACCTAAATGTTTATGGTATTATTGCATTGTGCAACTTTAACCACTTTTGTATCTCACCTAACAATCATATAGAATATTATTCTACATGCCTGTAAATATTCAAATACTCTTGGTTTCAAAGGCACCACACTCTTACAGGTTCCTTTATTAATAAATTAATAGATTTCTGATGTGTGCCTATACTTGTATGAGTGTCATGTTTTTAACTTTTATTATACTTTGAAAAATCAAAATTCAGTTTTCCAAGAAAAACAGGTTTCATTAAGGTCCTTTGCAATTTTCTTTTCCTCACTTCAAATATTTGAAAAAGTAGCTGAATAAAAGCCCAATATGGTCTTAGACCTGAACTCTACAGACTATAAGAAGTTTAGAAATATTCATCTCAAACAATATATATATGTTCCTTAATCACCTACTGCCTCATATGAGCTATGTTCAGGAGTGTTAGACATGAACTATTATATATATATATATATATATATATATATATATATATACACACATATATATACACACATATACATATATATATATATATATATATACACATATATATACACACATATACATATATATATATATATATATATATATATATATATATACTCATTATTTAGTTGCCACAAACTGAGATCTATTCTTTCCATTCTATTGAGACCAATAAAAGCAATTCTATATTCCACATTCTTGGCCCTAAAGATTTAAAGGTTGCCAGTGTTCAGAAACCCCTTTTACTAATTGTCTATGGTGCTGATTCTTAACGTTCTAATGCAGAGAAAGATCATACTTTTCTCATTTTAGCATTCCCAGTGATCCATTTGAAATGAGAAAACTCTATGCTTTTCAACTTTGAAATAGGACTTGGACAATATGAAATAATGTGAGCCTTTTGCAAATAACATAAAATAACAATTGTGTAAAATAAGTTCAAGTATTCAATAATGTCCACAGAAAAGAAATCAGAAATCTCATCAGGTCATGAATAAAATGTACCAAAATTATATTTTAGGTGGTACACTTACACAATGAAAACAATTTGTTGATATAGTTGATTATGGTTAAAAAAACAAAAATGTCCCAGGAAAAATAAAATCCTCTTATGTGGACTATATAAGAAAATCAATCACTCATTTTTTACTTCTGAATCAGTTCTTCTAACTTACTGGTTTTTACCTTAAGTCAGGTGTAGAAGTTATTTTTATAATATCTGGGGCTTTGTTTTGTTTTAATATTCTGTATTATCCAACTTGGAATAGAGCAATACTGATGAATAATCATATACCATCTGGTTATTCTGGAGACCCTGTGTGACAAGACAGCAGTTTAAGATGAGTTCAAAAAGAGAAGCAGAAAACTAATACTGGCATTCTGGAAAAAGGTAACTTCTAGACCTGTGTTTCCCAAAGCGACCTCAGTGGAATTCCAGTTTCCCAGATGATCCAAGAAAAGGAAAAGAGAGCTACATCGTCAAAATTAAGTTTTTGAAAAGGTGTGCAAGCTGACCCTTGAGCAACAAGGGTTTGAACTGTGTGGGTCCACTTATGTATAGATTTTTTAAAAAAAATTTTAAAGTTTATTCATTTTTGAGAGAGACAGAGAGAGAGAGAGAGAGCAAGCATGAGCGGGGGAGGGGCAGAGAGAGAGGGAGATACAGAATCTGAAGCAGGCTCCAGGCTCTGAGCTGTCAGCACAGAGCCCGATGTGGGGCTCGAACCCACAAACTGAGAGATCATGACCTGAGCTGACATCGGACACTCAACCAACTGAGCCACCCAGGTGCCCCGTACAGGTTTTTTTAAAATAAATACAATACGGTATTGTAAATGTATTTTATCTTCCTTATGATTTTCTTAATAACATACTCTTTTTCTAGCTTGCTTTGTTATAGAAATGTAGTATGTAATACATATAACATACAAAATACATGTTAATTGACTATCTTATCAGTAAGGCCTCCAATCAACAGTAGGCTATTAGTAAAGTTTTGGAAAGTCAAAAGTTGTATGTGGATTATCAGCTGTGTGGAGGTCAGTGCTCCTAACCCACACTTTGTTCAAGGGTCAACTGTGTATTATAAATTCACAATGCACATTAGGCAGCAAAAAAAGTATTTCTTTTTTTTTTTTCATTACTTTTTATCCTGTGGTTTTTTTAAGTTTTTATTTAAATTCCAGTTACTTAACATATGGTGTTATATTAATTTCAGGTGTACAATACAGTGATTCAACACTTCCATACATCACCCAGTGTTCATCACAAGTGCAGTCCTTAATCCACATCACCTATTTAACCCATCCTCCCAACCTGCCCTGTGGTAACCATCAGTTTGTTCTCTATAGTTAAGAGCATGTTTCTTGATTTGCCTTTGTCTTTTTTTCCCTTTATTCATTTGTTTTGTTTCTTAAATTCCACATATGAGTGAAACTGTATGGTATAATAAATCTGATTCACTTATTTCACTTAGCATAATACTCTCTACCTCTATCCACATCATTGCAAATGTCAAGATTTCATTCTTTTTTATGGCTGAATAATATTGCATTGTATATCTATTACCACATCTTCTTTATTCATTCGTCAGTTGATGGGCACTTGTGGTGTGTCCATAATTTGGCTATTGTAGGTAATGGTGCTATAAACATTGGGGTGAATATATCCCTTTGAATTAGTATTTGTGTGTTCTGTAGGTAAATACCTAGTAGTGCAATTGCTGGATCATAGGGTAGTTCTATTTTTAACTTTTTGAGGAACCTCCATACTGTTTTCGAGTGACTCCACCAGTTTGCAAAAAAAAAAAAAAAAAAAAAGTATTTCATCATTTTTTAACCAATGTTTTTCTTTTTTTTAAGTTTTTTTAAAGTTTTTATTTATTTTGAGAGAGCGAGAGAGAGACAGAGCGAGAGAGAGCAAGTAGGGGAGGGACAGAGAGAGAGAGAAAGAGCGAGAGAATCCCAAGCAGGCTCTGCACTGTCAGCACGGAGCCCAATGTGAGGCTTGAACTCATGAACAATGAGATCATGACCTGAGCTGAAGTTGGGCGTTCAACCAGCTGAGCCACCCAGGTGCCCCATTAACCAATGTTCTTCAAATTCATTGAGGAATCAACAGTTTTTTATTAAATATATTATCTATTAACATAATGTTTAACTAAGAATTTTGAGAAAAGGACTCCTGAGTATATCAGGGAAAAACTGCAAAACAGATTAACTGGTATAATTATTCAGTGAACAAATAAATGAATGAACAAATGATACTACCAGTCACTATTCCATAGCTGTGAACAAGACAGACACAACACCTGTCATCAAAGTCGTTTTACAGTAAATGTGTATGTATATATGCATACATATATGTAACATCCAGTGTATATATTACATGTACAACCTTATTTTTTAAGGAGTACATGGGGAACTGAAGACGCTAGACTTAAATATGGCTAATTTATTTACATATTAGAAGTTTCAACGTTTTATTTTTTTATCAGTGCTCTTAAAACCGATATCTAAATTTCAGATTTTAATAATAATAGTCTTTTCCTTATAATTTAAAAAGTACTTAATTCCAGCGTACTGGCTTGACTACATGCAAAATATAAAAGCAATGATGTAGTAGTCAGATATGACTGAAAACAGAAAAAGGCTAATAAATACTGTTTCATTATTATTATTATTATTATTGTTATTATAAATAAGAATACATAAACTTAAATCTTGGAACATAGACAAACTGCTGTGCCTGGGTAGTTAGATTTACAGATGATATTTCCTTTCTATTTTCCATAGTGGCACAATGTTTAATAGGGTTTTTAAAAAAAATTTTTAATGTTTATTTTTTTTTGAAAGAGACAGAGACAGAATGCGAGTGGGTTGGGGCAGAGAGAGAGGGAGGCACAGAATCCGAAGGAGACTCCAGGCTCCCAGCTGTCAGCACAAAGCCTGATGCAGGGCTTAAGCTCACGAGCTGTGAGATCATGACCTGAGTTGAAGTCAGACACTCAACCAACTGAGCCACCCAGGTGCCCCTTTAATAGCTTTTTTTTTAAGAACAATAAAAATGAAAACTTTACTAAATGTAGATGGGCTGCTCTTAAAATGAAACGAGCTCCATCCATAATGGCTTTTGATTTAAAATACTTGCTTTCTGCAAGACACTGTGGCAGGGAGCCAGAATCTTTACAATGCCAGGAAGTCAACAAAGTTGCCTACTCTACTGGTCTGGACTCTGTGACTTGTAGTTTCCTGTCAGGACCCTTGGGAATGATCAAGCTTCCCTGTGGAAAGAGAAAACTTTTGCCTGAAAAGATAATTTTCTATAAAGAAAACTCTCTTGACTCACTGTCCACTAATCCTTTTTCTTATCAACTCCAATATCTGAGGCCATGATTAGACAGCCCTCATTATCTGAGTGATCAACATCTGATCTTCTGAAGATTCAAAGATGCCCAGACAAGCAAAGCCATGACAGAAGAAATATAAACTGCTGGCCAACTGGTTATGATCTTGGTCTTCATTCAAGCATCTCTCCCTAATTAATGCTAGTGTATAGCAAGTCCACTGTTGTCTAACAATCTCCCTCTGATTCATCTGACAACACAAAACAGATACACTGTAAACTGATTCCAAGTGAAATTCCAAGATCTCATGAAGTCAGTGGAAGTGATGTCAGAGAATGTCTTGAACTGCATTTAAGTGACATTTTGGCAGTAATGACCAAAAAATATAAAATTGACAGAGATGGTGACATGTCAGTTCCAAAGGGAATGAGTTTAATATCAAAGGACTGAGAGTGGCCCTTGGAAAAATTTATGAAGTTCTTAATTTTGTAAATGTTACCTTTTATAATTGTACAGTGAGAATCAAATGTGAGGTAAAGTTTATCCTTTTGAACTGTTAACATTTTTAAGAAAAAAAGTATATATAACTCCTTCAATAGGCATGATTTATTCTTTATTGTTTCTAGGAATTAGCTCAGTATTACAATTATATCCATAATATAATTTAAGAATATTTTCATAATTTCTTTATTGCTTACCATGACTTACCCTATGCACTCTGGCCCTGGAGACAGATCTGAAATTATCTCCAACCACTTTGGCCTCCCTGCTGTTATTACAACAAGTGAACTTGATCCTACCCTAGAACGTTTGCAGTTGCTATTTCCTATGCTAGGAACACCCCAGACCTGCTAAAATGTGCTTGTTCTGGGAAGCTTCCCTGATCACCTTCCCTAAATTAGTAGCTTCCATCACTTTATTCTGCTTTATTTTCTTCATAGGACCTATCACCACCTGATATTGTTTATTTGTGTTATAATTTGTTTATTTTTTATTGTTTATTTGTGTTATAATTGTTTATTTGTGTTATAATTATCTATCTCCCCTACTAAAATGGTGACTCTTTGAGGACAAAGATTTGGGGGTCTAATTCACTACTCTATCCTCAAAAAGGGTGTCTACCATGGTAGCTACACAGTAAATATTTGTGGAATGAAATGAATTAGTGAATATTTCACATCATTTTTAAAGACAAATCTCTATTCACTCCCTTACTTTTTCTATCTACTTTGAAGTACTAGTTTCTGTTTTAAGTGATTCATTGTAAGTAGACTTTTTCCAAGGCAAGTTATCTTCAGGTAATGAGGCTTTCCTGTACTGGACATTCCTTCCTTTGCCTTACAGGTTAACAAAGAGATTTCGTGCCATTATGCCAACAAGGCTGATGGTACTGGCTGCCCAGAACATTGTTTCTAAGCTGTGGTCCCAGTCCAGCCAGAAAGAGCACTGGGATTGACTATTTTCTATGGAAAAGGGCATGGTAGTCAAATTATTGACCTAGAACACCCCATTATAACATAACTTTGGAGGAAAAAAACACATTTCATTATTAATACCTTACCTTGAATTAATTTTCGGAAAACCAAATACATCCTTCCTGTTGATGTGATTCTTAGGAGTCTCAGAAGTTATCTGGTCTAATTGTTTTTTAATTACCAAACTTCTGCAAGGAAAATCCCCAACTCTTGTTTGAAACCCTCCGGGATGAGAAATTCACACCTCACAAAGTCTTTTATTGGACTCCTCTAATTCTTGGGGGGGAAAATGCCACTTACATTCTCCCTTGCTTGTTATTACTTTCATCAGTGGCTGAATGTTTCAAAGTTAATCTGCTCTATCTTCTGGTCCGCTGGTCAGGGACCAGGGAATCTCTTCCGTCAGTAGATTCTCACTTGGCATGATTTAGAATGCCTTCACCATCACTCTTCATTGTGTAGCTCAACATAAACTGTGATAATGTCCTCTGAAAGTGCAGTGACTACACTGGCCATCTTAACCCAGGTATGGTTTTCCGAGTGAGTGGTGAAATTGAGTCTGCATCTCCTTCTTCCTACCATTATACTCTTCGCATGTGGCCCAAGATCATTTTGAGTGGTCTGAGTGGTGGAATCACACCAGAGCCTCAGATTCTTGGAGTCAACTGCTATTCCTGATTCACATCTGTGCTATCCAGAGGAGCAATTAGTTTGTTGAACCATGTTCCAGCTTTGCATATATTACCATGAAATTCTGTATTGTTTGATCTGACATTTCATGCTATTAAATACAACTTTTCAAGTCTTCTAGAATATACATTTTAGCGAAAATTATGTTGGTTATACCTTCCAGTTTCATATAATCAGTACTCTGTGGATACAGTCCTTCTAAAACTTAAAGGAAACAACAGACTTACTTTTTTTTTCTTTCAATATATGAAATTTATTGTCAAATTGGTTTCCATACAACACCCAGTGCTCATCCCAAAAGGTGCCCTCCTCAATACCCATCACCCACCCTCCCCTCCCTCCCACCCCCCATCAACCCTCAGTTTGTTCTCAATTTTTAAGAGTCTCTTATGCTTTGGCTCTTTCCCACTATAACCTCTTTTTTTTTCCTTCCCCTCCCCCATGGGTTTCTGTTAAGTCACTCAGGATCCACATAAGAGTTAAACCATATGGTATCTGTCTTTCTCTGTATGGCTTATTTCACTTAGCATAACACGCTCCAGTTCCATCCACGTTGCTACAAAGGGCCATATTTCATTCTTTCTCATTGCCACATAGTACTCCATTGTGTACATAAACCACAATCTCTTTATCCATTCATCAGTTGATGGACATCTAGGCTCTTTCCATAATTTGGCTATTGTTGAGAGTGCTGCTATAAACATTGGGGTACAAGTGCCCCTATGCATCAGTACTCCTGTATCCCTTGGGTAAATTCCTAGCAGTGCTATTGCTGGGTCATAGGGTAGGTCTATTTTTAATTTTCTGAGGAACCTCCACACTGTTTTCCAGAGTGGCTGCACCAATTTGCATTCCCACCAACAGTGCAAGAGGGTTCCCATTTCTCCACATCCTCTCCAGCATCTATAGTCTCCTGATTTGTTCATTTTGGCCACTCTGGCGTGAGGTGATATCTGAGTGTGGTTTTTATTTGTATTTCCCTGATAAGGAGTGACGTTGAGCATCTTTTCATGTGCCTGTTGGCCATCCGGATGTCTTCTTTAGAGAAGTGTCTATTCATGTGTTCTGCCCATTTCTTCACTGGGTTATTTGTTTTACGGGTGTGGAGTTTGGTGAGCTCTTTATAGATTTTGGATGCTAGCCCTTTGTCCGATATGTCATTTGCAAATATCTTTTCCCATTCCATTGGTTGCCTTTTAGTTTTGCTGGTTGTTTCCTTTGCTGTGCAGAAGCTTTTTATCTTCATAAGGTCCCAATAGTTCATTTTTGCTTTTAATTCCATTGCCTTTGGGGATGTGTCGAGTAAGAGATTGCTACGGCTGAGGTCAGAGAGGACTTTTCCTGCTTTCTCCTCTAGTGTTTTGATGGTTTCCTGTCTCACATTCAGGTCCTTTATCCATTTTGAGTTTATTTTTGTGAATGGTGTGAGAAAGTGGTCTAGTTTCAACCTTCTGCATGTTGCTGTCCAGTTCTCCCAGCACCATTTGTTAAAGAGGCTGTCTTTTTTCCATTGGATGTTCTTTCCTGCTTTGTCAAAGATTAGTTGGCCATACGTTTGTGGGTCTAGTTCTGGGGTTTCTATTCTATTCCATTAATCTATGTGTCTGTTTTGGTGCCAATACCATGCTGTCTTGATGATTACAGCTTTGTAGTAGAGGCTAAAGTCTGGGATTGTGATGCCTCCTGCTTTGGTCTTCTTCTTTAAAATTACTTTGGCTATTTGGGGCCTTTTGTGGTTCCATATGAATTTTAGAATTGCTTGTTCTAGTTTCGAGAAGAATGCTGGTGCAATTTTGATTGGGATTGCATTGAATGCGTAGATAGCTTTGGGTAGTTTTGACATTTTGACAATATTTATTCTTCCAATCCATGAGCATGGAATGTTTTTCCATTTCTTTATATCTTCTTCAGTTCCCTTCATAAGCTTTCTATAGTTTTCAGCATACAGATCTTTTACATCTTTGGTTAGGTTTATTCCTAGATATTTTATGCTTCTTGGTGCAATTGTGAATGGGCTCAGTTTCTTTATTTGTCTTTCTGTTGCTTCATTGTTAGTGTATAAGAATGCAACTGATTTCTGTACATTGGTTTTGTATCATGCAACTTTGCTGAATTCATGTATCAGTTCTAGCAGACTTTTGGTGGAGTCTATTGGATTTTCCATGTATAATATCATGTCATCTGCAAAAAGTGAAAGCTTGACTTCATCTTTGCCAATTTTGATGCCTTTGATTTCCTTTTGTTGTCTGATTGCTGATGCTAGCACTTCCAACACTATGTTAAACAACAGCGGTGAGAGTGGGCATCCCTGTCGTGTTCCTGATCTCAGGGATAAAGCTCTCAGTTTTTCCCCATTGGGGATGATGTTAGCTATGGGCTTTTCATAAATGGCTTCTATGATCTTTAAGTATGTTCCTTCTATCCTGACTTTCTCAAGGGTTTTTATTAAGAAAGGGTGCTGAATTTTGTCAAAGGCCTTTTCTGCATCGATTGACAGGATCATATGGTTCTTCTCTTTTCTTTTATTAATGTGATGTATCACGTTGATTGATTTGTGAATGTTGAACCAGCCCTGCATCCCAGGAATGAATCCCACTTGATCATGGTGAATAATTCTTTTTATATGCTGTTGCATTCGATTTACTAGTATCTTTTGAGAATTTTTGCATCCGTATTCATCAGGGATATTGGTCTGTAGTTCTCTTTTTTTACTGAGTCTCTGTCTGGTTTAGGAATCAAAGTAATACTGGCTTCATAGAATGAGTCTGGAAGTTTTCCTTCCCTTTCTATTTCTTGGAATAGCTTGAGAAGGATACGTATTATCTCTGCTTTAAACATCTGGTAGAACTCCCCTGGGAAGCCATCTGGTCCTGGACTCTTATTTGTTGGGAGATTTTTGATAACTGATTCAATTTCTTCGCTGGTTATGGGTCTGTTCAAACTTTCTATTTCCTCCTGATTGAGTTTTGGAATGGTGTGGGTGTTTAGGAATTTGTCCATTTCTTCCAGGTTGTCCAGTGTTGGCATACAATTTTTCATAGTATTCCCTGATAACTGTTTGTATCTCTGAGGGATTGGTTGTAATAATTCCATTTTCATTCATGATTTTATCTATTTGGGTCATCTCCCTTTTCTTTTTGAGAAGCCTGGCTAGAGGTTTGTCAATTTTGTTTATTTTTTCAAAAAACCAACTCTTGGTTTCGTTGATCTGCTCCACAGTTTTTTTAGATTCTATATTGTTTATTTCTGCTCTGATCTTTATTAATTATCTTCTTCTGCTGGGTTTAGGCTGCCTTTGCTGTTTTGCTTCTATTTCCTTTAGGTGTGCTATTAGATTTTGTATTTGGGATTTTTCTTGTTTCTTGAGATAGGCCTGGATTGCAATGTATTTTCCTCTCAGGACTGCCTTCGCTGTATCCCAAAGCGTTTGGATTGTTGTATTTTCATTTTCGTTTGTTTCCATATATTTTTTAATTTCTTCTCTAATTGCCTGGTTGACACACTCATTCTTTAGTAGGGTGTTCTTTAACCTCCATGCTTTTGGAGGTTTTCCAGACTTTTTCCTGTGGTTGATTTCAAGCTTCATAGCATTGTGGTCTGAAAGTATGCATGGTATAATTTCAATTATTGTATACTTATGAAGGGCTGTTTTGTGACCCAGTATATGATGCATCTTGGAGAATGTTCCATGTGCACTCGAGAGGAAAGTATATTCTGTTGCTTTGGGATGCAGAGTTCTAAATATATCTGTCAAGTCCATCTGATCCAATGTGTCAATCAGGGCCCTTGTTTCTTTATTGATCGTGTGTCTAGATGATCTATCCATTTCTGTAAGTGGAGTGTTAAATTCCGCTGCAATTACCACGTTCTTATCAATAAGGTTGCTTATGTTTGTGAGTAATTGTTTTATATATTTGGGGGCTCCGGTATTCGGCGCATAGACATTTATAATTGTTAGCTCTTCCTGATGGATAGACCCTGTAACTATTATATAATGTCCTTCTTCATCTCTTGTTACAGCCTTTAATTTAAAGTCTAGTTTGTCTGATATAAGTATGGCTACTCCAGCTTTCTTTTGGCTTCCAGTAGCATGATAAATAGTTCTCCATCCCCTCACTCTCAATCTAAAGGTGTCCTCAGATCTAAAATGAGTCTTTTGTAGACAGCAAATAGATGGGTCTTGTTTTTTTATCCATTCTGATACCCTATGTCTTTTGGTTGGCGCATTTAATCCATTTACATTCAGTGTTATTATAGAAAGATATGGGTTTAGAGTCATTGTGATGTCTGTATGTTTTATGCTTGTAGTGATGTCTCTGGTACTTTGTCTCACAGGATCCCCCTTAGGATCTCTTGTAGGGCTGGTTTAGTGGTGACAAATTCCTTCAGTTTTTGTTTATTTGGGAAGACCTTTATCTCTCCGTCTATTCTAAATGACAGACCTGCTGGATAAAGGATTCTCGGCTGCATATTTTTTCTCTTCAGCACATTGAAGTTCTCGTGCCAATCCTTTCTGGCCTGCCAAGTTTCAAAAGAGAGATCAGTCACAAGTCTTATAGGTCTCCCTTTATATGTGAGGGCACGTTTATCCCTTGTTGATTTCAGAATTTTCTCTTTATCCTTGTATTTTGCCAGTTTCACTATGATGTGTCGTGCACAAGATCGATTCAAGTTACGTCTGAAGGGAGTTCTCTGTGCCGCTTGGATTTCAATGCCTTTTTCCTTCCCCAGTTCAGGGAAGTTCTCAGCTATTATTTCTTCAAGTACACCTTCAGCACCTTTCCCTCTCTCTTCCTCCTCTGGGATACCAATTATGCATATATTATTATCTTTTTAGTGTATCACTTAGTTCTCTAATTTTCCCCTCATACTCCTGGATTTTTTTATCTCTCTTTTTCTCAGCTTCCTCTTTTTCCATAACTTTTCTTCTAGTTCACCTATTCTCTCCTCTGCCTCTTCAATCCAAGCCGTCATCGTTTCCCTTTTATTTTGCATTTCGCTTAAAGCGTTTTTCAGCTCCTCCTGGCTGTGCCTGAGTCCCTTGATCTCTGTAGCAAGAGATTCTCTGCTGTCTCTATACTGTTTTCAAGCCCAGCGATTAATTTTATGACTATTATTCTAAATTCACTTTCTGTTATATTATTTAAATCCTTTTTGATCAGTTCATTGGCTATTGTTATTTCCTGGAGATTCTTTTGAGGGGAATTCTTCCGTTTGGTCATTTTGGATAGTCCCTGGAGTGGTGGGGACCTGCAGGGCACTTCCCCTGTGCTGTAGTGTATAACTGGAGTTGGTGGGAGGAGCCACAGTCAGACCTGATGTCTTCCCCCAGCCCACCGCTGGGGCCACAGTCAGACTGGTGTGTGCCTTCTCTTTCCCTCTCCTAGGTGCAGGATTCATTGTGGGGTGGCACGGCCTGTTGGGCTACTTGCACACTGCCCGGCTTGTGGTGCTGGGGATCTGGCGTATTAGCAGGGTGGGTAGGCAAGGTGCACAGGGGCAGTAGGGGCAGGCTTAGCTCGCTTCTCCTTAGGTGATCCACTTCAGGAGGGGCCCTGTGGCAGCAGGAGTGAGTCAGACCTGATGCTGTAGGTGTGGATCCGCAGAAGCACAGCGTTGGGTGTTTGCGCGGTGCAAGCAAGTTCCCTGGCAGGAACTGGTTCCCTTTGGCATTTTGGCTGGAGGATAGGCGAGGGAGATGGCGCTGGTGAGCGCCTTTGTTCCCCAACAAACTGAGTTCTGTGGTCCGGGGGCTCAGCAACTCTCCCTCCCTTTGTCCTCCAGCCTTCCCGCTTTCCAAGCAGAGGTGTTAACTTATGACCTCCCAGATGCTAAGTCCGGCTTGCCGTGGGAACACACTATGTCAGGCCCCTCCGCTTTTGCAAGCCAGACTCGGGGGCTCTGCTTGGCCGGCAGGCTGCCCCTCCGCCCCGGCTCCCTCCCGCCAGTCGTGGAGCGCACACCGCCTCACCGCCCTTCCTACCCTCTTCCGTGGGCCTCTCGTCTGTGCTTGGCTCCGGAGACTTGTTCTGCTAGTCTTCTGGCGGTTTTCTGGGTTATTTAGGCAGGTGTAGGTGGAATCTAAGTGATCAGCAGGACCCACGGTGAGCCCAGCGTCCTCCTACGCCGCCATCTTCCCTTCCTCCCTAGACTTACTTTTATTCAACACATGATTTTTTTTTTCAACGTTTATTTATTTTTGGGACAGAGAGAGACAGAGCATGAATGGGGGAGGGGCAGAGAGAGAGGGAGACACAGAATCGGAAACAGGCTCCAGGCTCTGAGCCATCAGCCCAGAGCCTGACGCGGGGCTCGAACTCACGGACCGCGAGATCGTGACCTGGCTGAAGTCAGACGCTTATCCGACTGCGCCACCCAGGCGCCCCTATTCAACACATGATTTTTAAAAATTATATAAATCAGGGAAGGTGTATTAAATAATTATTTAATATATTAAAACTTAGAATATTTGAAATTGTTTTACTTTAGGAAAGGAGGATAGGAAAAGAAGAAATGAGAAAAAGTGCTTGGGCCAAATTTTGGGCTGCTGCTAGGATGAGAGACAGTACAGTGAGGGCCCCAGAATTACCAGGTAACAGCTTGAAGGTACCAATAACTTCAAAGTGGGAATGACATTTTTATCCTCTTTGGCACTCTCCTTCCAGAAAACTGGTATAACTGAAGATCTGGTCAGACAAAGAGAGCAATTTAAGGAGTCAACCAGTTGGGAAGGACAACCTCATTCTTATTTGGGTACACATAAGCAAAACATATCCAAGATATCTGGACCTTACTCAGCAATGAATATCTTCTTTGCTCTATGAAGCAGAAAGGGTATTTTTCTCTCCTTTATTCCCTCTACACCTTCAAAAAGGTTTCAAGTTTTTCTTTCTCCTCCTGTGGTTCCATTTGACTACTTTCTTGTTTTTAAGAGTTGACAGTATACTTTCTTTTTACATGGTCTATAAGCTTTGGCCCATGTAAACCTGCCCACATTTCAGCCAGTAATCATCTTTCATAAATACCTTTATTCACAATGATATTCTGGATCTCTTTAAAATTCTCAATCCATGGGCATTTTTGGGGTTATCTATTACTTTAATGACTTAAAGCAGCCATTTCATTTTGCTCTTGATTTTGAGAGTCAGGAATATCACAAGAGTTCTTATGGGCAGTTCATCTGTGATCCATATGTTGTCAGGCTGAAGCAAGTGGGGCTGGAGGACCGCCTTCCAAAATGGCTTCTTCGTTCACATAGTCAATAACCCAATGCTTCTTGACCTCTTTCTCCACAAGGCATCTTATCCTTCAGGGTCTCATGTGTTCTGAACTTCTCACAGCACAGCAGTCTCAGGGCAATCCATCTTCTTACATGGCAGGTGACATCCAAAAGACCATGACAGTACATGACTCAGGCATGTAAGCATCAGACTCTTCATTTCAGCTCAGGTCATGATCTCATACTTCATGGGTTGAGCCCCACGTTAGGCTATCAGCATGGAGCCTCCTTGGGATTCTCGCTGCCCTTTCCCTGCGTCTCTCTCTCTCTCTCTCTCTCTCTCAGAATAAATACATAAACTTAAAAAAAAAAAAAAACAATGGCAGAAGCTGCTGGTCCACTTAAAGGTTTGGCCTAAATGACATAATATCACTTTTGCCGTACTCTATTGGTCAAAGGCAGATACAAGTTAATGCAGATACAAGGGCAGAATAATACACACCTCTTAATAGGTGGAGTGTCAAAGAATTTTTAGCCATTTTTAATCTGCCACAGACATTCATACTAAATGCATCTATGAATCTAGGAATAATTATCCTTAGAGTCATGACATCAGATAGTTATAATTTTCATCTCAATGAATCTATACTTTATGGATAATCTGTACTTTATGGATAATCTGTAATTTATGGTTATATATAAAGAGAGAGAAAAGGAAGATACAGCTATTAAGAAGAGAGGTGAGATTTCTGGCATCTTCAAGGAACAAAAAGTGTAGTTGCTTAATTTAACTAATTCAAGCCACAGTCCTCGACAGTGTTGTTTCAACACCCTGGAATGATGTGATTAACTGTGAGGTATGTTGCAACTTGCAAGTCATTTTTCTAATATTGACATTTGTGAATAATTCAATTTCTAATAAATTAGAGCTGATCCAAGTTTTTTGCTACAACATCACTCTCTTACATGCATTTCTAACTTCATTCTTCATTGGAAATGAAGTGAGGCTTCTTGCAGCTTTGCCACTGGGAACTGATCATAACTCTGGCACACTCATGGGAAAATTCCACAACCCAGCCATCATCCATCTTGTGTGGCTTGGAGGAGAAAAAAAAAAAAAGATTAAGAACTCGTAGTTCAAAGCATGTTGCTAATGAAGCCAGTATTGGCGAGCTAGATAAAAGCTGGATAAAATCCAAATATGAAGCAATTTACCTTTATTTTTCTCAGTAGTAATACAGAAAAATCTTATCAGAAAAATCTTCCCTTTTCTCTTTGCCCTGTTCCTTTCTCCTTTCCTCTCTCCTCTTCCCAGCTCTCTCCCTAGTGGGCTTATAAATGTGGGCTCATGAAATTTAGTAAAATGTATCAGCTACCAGTCATACTGGAAAAATAACTCAAAGTCCTACTTTGCTACGGTTGGGCAGGAATACTGTTTACTGGTACTGAAAACAGTAGATGTATTTATAGTTCTAAAAACATAATGTCTCACTCCACAACTATTTCTAAATACTAAATGCATATTATTATAAAATAAAATTTGCCTTTATCATTTCCTTGAGACAGTGACCTAAGCTCTGTCTTCCATGAGCTTCTTGTCATATATAGGTGGTTTATGCATATCTAGAGACAGCCACATTCCCCTGGGCCCTAGAGCAGTCAGGGCTGCTGTGTTTCTATATTTAGTATCAATCCCTCAGCACAGGATTCAACTGAGATCACTGCTGGATCTGTTGTCATTGGGCTTGACTTCGCAAAAAAACCCAACTAACTTCTTAATGGTCCTCAAAAACTCATTAAAAATTCATGGGTAATGTTGTGACTTTCAACTAAAATAGTAAATATTGAGTCCTAGAACTAATAAGACATGGATTATGCCACAAAAATGATTAGATATGGTCAACCTAGTGAACAAACATAGAATATCCAGAATCAGCTTACAAAGAAAGATAAATTTCAAAAAATGTATCACCCACTAGAGATACTTTTCATCTAATAACTAAAATGCTAAAAGCTTAAATGCCCAGATAGTAACATAACATGGCAAAAAGTACAAACAGGGAGTTCTGGAGCCTAGAAGCTGCTTCAATTCTATCATTTACTGCACAGTAAATAGCTAAACTTTTCAGGACCTCAGTGTCCTAAATTATAAGGCAGATAAATTTGATGGGTTTTACTGGCTTTGCAGGCTTTAAAATTTGGTGATTCTTGGAGAATGTAAAAATAAAGTTGCATGATGCATTTTTATAGGAATGGAAGGGAAGTGATGGGATGGGAAGAGAAGGAATGAAAGGGAAAGAAGGTAAGAAGGAAGGAAGGGAAAGAGAGAAAGGAAGGGAGGGAGGAAGGAGGGAGCAGCAGAGGAAGGAAGGGAAGAAAGAGAAAAGAGGGAGGAGAAGGAAAAGAAAAAATGTGTATAGAGAGGGACAAAACCTTTGAAATTAAAACCCTACTTAGACAATGACCACATCAACATATAAATGACTTAATGGAAGTGGTAAAGGACTGGCTGGAGTTCAGATTTTGAATATATGGTATTATAATACTACTATATGGGTAAATTGGCTTCTGTGGGCTAGTCTGGTTATGACTCCACCATGAAGTTATGCTTATGGGAGGAAGCTGAAGGGACTAAGATGATGTCTCACAGCCCCCACCCCCACCCTCCTGCACCGCCGCCACCATTATAATCACTGAAGTCTGGAAGTAGATGTTGTGGAAGGGAAGTGTTTGGAGGCTACCGGAGTCACAGAGAAGGATCAGATGGAGAAAAATAGAGGTACCAAAGGAAGTGAGGAAAGAAATGACAGGCAAATTATCAAATTATGTGTAGCTACTGAGAAGCAACAGGGGTATCTGATTTCCAATCAAGGCCTGAGATTCTCCCAACTGTCTGGCTCCTGTGCTATTTCACACCCTAACGATCCCCTTACCCACTTGTTATCCACCTTCTTCCTACCATCTTGAGAAATGACATAGTGAAGGATGGTTCACTTCACACTATCCAAGCTCTGAAGCAAACACACCACTGATCGATGTGCTCATAAGAATAGTATTACAGCTGGGATCTGCCTTGTACCATTCATGAGTGGGTAGGGTTACCTTGTGCTGTGTATTATCAAGGACTGGGTTGGGAATTTTATATTCACACTCTTCAAATTGAGGGAGACCATGTCGCAGGGCTGCAGAGTTCTAATACTAGGGCTACACTTTCCAGTCTGCTTATCACCTTGTCTTCCGCTGTCATCAGTCACTCAGCAGCTCCTTTCCTTGGCCTACAGCCAAGCTACAATTTAATTCAAGGATTTTAGTTTGTTTATTTTATTTTATTTTATTTTATATTTTATTTTATTTTTACTTTTCCAAAATACACAAAAGTAGAAAGACTAGTAAACTCCATATGCCTATCACCAAGCTTTACCAATTATCAGTATTGAGCCATTCTTTTGTCAAATGCTGTCTCCCCCAACATATCATCAAAACAGCCAATCGGTAAAACAAAGTTGAGTTTATTCCTCCCTGATAGGGGAGACTACTACCAAAGTCCTAATATCTTCTTAGGGTGAGGATGGCAAAGTTGGGATATTTATGAGATTGTGGAGTCTGGTTTAAGGTGGATCACTCAAAAGGAGGGGAACGTGATTAGGATTAAGGATCATGATGTGATAATTTATGATCCATGGATACAATAAGGTAAAAATTTGAGGTAAAGGGTTCAAAGAGTCTTGGGCTATAAACAGTGGTTTGATGCCATCTACTCAAGAGTTAGTCATTTGATGTTCATTTAAATGGACTTAGGGGAAGTTTCTAAAACAAATAATAAATGTATTTGTAACTCTTATCTTCATGGGCAAGAGTACCCTGGAATAGTGAAATCAAGTTGATGAGGCAGTGGAATAATAAAGTTATATTGGTAAAGCAGCCAAATAGTAAAGTTATGTAAATGTACAATAAGTTTCTGCATTCCCTGTCATCCAGCCCCTATTCACTTGTATTGTTGTTATTGGTTACAGTACTTTAAATTATTGTTTATTGTTTAAAGTTGCCAAATGGTATCCCACTCATATACACAGTCTATAATTAGGTAAAATATTGAATAACAAAATCTCTCATATAGATGCAATTTAAAATTTTTTTCCAATTGTTCTATTCTTAGCTTTATCAAGATAGCCAAGGGAATAACTCTGATGCTAAGAATTCACTGTCACACTCTGGAATAAATAATGTTAAAGACTATTCAGAATCTCAAAGAGCTCTAAATAGAAATCATTGCCTCATTGGGCCAATAGCCAGTCTAACCCGTGATAACAAGAGCAGAAAACCCCAAGTACAAATTCAATGTGGGCTTTGTGGGGAATGTGCCGAGTGAAGGCAACTCCTCTTTGGTAAATTAAGCCATTCTTCTAAAGGAAAAATACTGCCTAAAGGAAACATATCATGGTGTTGGACATCTACTCCATTGGGATTCTGTAAAAATTTAAGTGTATTCAGGCTACAAACACTAACTGAGCACATTGTAAATGGAAGGCAAGAAGGGACTGTGCAGAAAGGAAAAGCCACCTCTGGGTTTTTGAGGAAAGCCTGCTTTGGTGGAAAATGATAATATTTGGAGCCAGATCTGGGTGGGAATTTTGAAAAAATTGCTTAACATTTAATTTCTTAGTATTTCTAAGTTTCAAATTCTACTGTAAACAATTTTTCAAACTTTTAAGGATGGTAAGAAATAATTCCATATAGTGGATGGCAACTAGAATTTAGTGTTTTAATTGCAATTTTGCCTTTGAGGAGACTGTTAAAGGCCAAATATAGGGGTCAAGGCCTGCAGATTGAGTTGTGGTCTGATCATGTAGTGCCTGTGACATCATGCTTGACTGTATTCTATGCACTGGTGAACACTTATGAGTGGGATCATGGTATGAGTGGAAGCACACTTCAGGAGTATGAATTTGACAGCCAGTGTCACCCTTCAACTCAGGCTAAGAGGGGGCTGTGTGCTAGGCCATACTTTAAAGGACTGTTAGCCAGCACTTGGTGACACATGGATCTTTTGGGACCCAATGCTCAGCACTGACTGTGACCAACAGTTAAATATTCACTTCTGCCTCCAACACTGCTTCAGCCTCAGGGCAACACATGTCTTGCCTTCCATTCTTGAAAAGAAAAGTGCGCCCCAAAGCCCTGGTAGTTTGTGTGTTTTTCCACAGATCCTACTCCAGAGTACGGGATTTGAATGACAGAAGAGCTTGGGTAGAAGAAAAGACAAATTAGCTAATGTGTCAATCCTTCATGTCAGATAGCTTGAATGCACGACTCGTGCATAACAGTCTCCCATAGTGCTGAGCACCCACTTTGTCTCTCTTCTTTCCAATGTGTAGTTCTAGAGACAATTGCAGATTAGTGAGGTATTGGCAGCTAAGGAATATTTTACAATATGATACATTCATATAACAAATACATATCAGGCTAAATCATATAAAACTGGCATATAAAATTGTCCCTTTTTGAATAGATTAACCTGCATGGTTCAAATATACACACACACACACACACACACACACATGCACATACACACCCTTGTATCTAAAGACATGCATACACGTATGAAGTATGATAGCAATTCCATATATTACTGTGTGGACCTACAATTACTTTTGGATAGGGAGAAAATTAAGGAATAATAAAATTAAAGTGTTTCATAATATTTTCCATGGTCATTTTTTCCATATGCAGTCCTGTTACAATGTTTGAACATGATATGTAAACTTATGACTTTGATATCATGTGTAAAATTGATGATTATTTTCAAATTGAAATATTGCTGTAAGAATCTTTTTAATAATTCCAGTTGCTATTGTTTTAGGTGAATGAAGTTTCCCAGAAATGAAATTAATAAAAAACTATCTGAGAACCACAATAACTCAAAAAAATGGCATTTCTGAGAACAGGCCACAAGTTATTTGCAAGTCTTGATTATAGCAACATAAGCTTTTGTTTTGGTCAAGAAACATACATTGGATAAATATAAAATCATTTTCAAATTATGTAGATCTTTATTTTACTAGTCCTTCAAACATCAATAGCCCATTGAATTCAGTCATCTTTGGCATTTTGCTAGATTTAATTCTATTAAAGCTATAGCTTTAAAGATATTCTTGATTTGTTATTATGAAGATATATTTGCCACAGTAGAAGGATAGAATGGATTTTACTTAACAGTTTGTTAACTTGTTTTATTATTTTTAAATATCTGTATTCTTGCTCCAGTTCCCTCAGATATTAGCAGTAGGCCTGTTTCCAACAATATCTTTATTCGTTAACAATTAGTCATTGGCACCTATATGTGCCAAGCAGACTAAAGAGAATAAATATTTAAAGGTGATTAGACCACAGAAGAGGTTCCTGCAAAAGTCTTTAACTCAAAACCCAAAGACAGCAGCAGGCATCATAAGCCAGTGAAGCAGAGGGAAGGAAATAATAGGACATGGTGGTGACTGTGATTAAGTGGACAGAGTTCATGTTCTGTCTAAAGGAGACACCTCTGTTCAGGCTACAGCCATTGCTGCCATTAGGAAATGTCAAGGGGTCAAAGGGTCAAAGATCATCGAATCTTATGCTTTTCTTTAAAAGTTAGGAATATGGAATTTTTTACATAAAATCTCTCAATTAGAAGTTAATTTTTAAAAACTATGTAGATCAAGCCAAATGTCTCTATGGGCTCTATTTAAGCAATACATTACTACTTTACAACTATCATTTTAGACTGACGTAACAGGGACAGGAACCAACACTTGCCTTGTGTGCTTTGGCCATTTCTTATTTGTCGTCATTACTGCTGTTTCTTTTCTCCTCTTTCTCTCTTTCCTCCTCCTTCTCTTCCTCCTCCTCTTTTTTTCTTATTCTTTTCCTTCCCTTCCCATCCTTCCCTCCCCTTTTCTCTATTCTGCTTCTCTCCAACTTTGTTTTCTCTATTTTTCTGTTCCTGCTGTGAAATATAGCTGTCACACCCATTGTCGCTTTAGTTACAACTGAAAACTAACTACCTAGAGAAAAGTCTGTCAGTAATATCTATGTATCAACAGGAAGAGGAGTTTCTAGAAAATGTGACTTGAGCACCAAAGTTATTCCCCACAGGATGATGGCAAATTGACTGATCCAAGATTAAACTGCCTTGAGAAGGCATATTTGGATTTTTTGAAAAAAGGACTCTTTTACACCCAAATCACCAAATGTTGCCCATTTTTCAAGGCTACTATTTCATACCAAAGTTAGCAAACCTATCACCTCATACAATCGCACAGTGGAATACTGAAAGCCAATTTAGAATATTAATAATAATTGTAATTCATATATATTTAATCTGATTATAATTGTTGCAAGTACTCAAATCTGATACTCATTATCTGAGATGTACCTGGCTGAGTTGAGTATATTTGGAGCTAGATTCTGTGTGAAAACACATTTATTCCTATACAAAGGCAATGGGATAGAAAGTAACTGGGACTAGAAGACAAAGGTGCTACGAGAATCATCACAAACAACCCAGCAAGAGAATTGGCAAACTAAATGCCATTGGTCTTACAGCATAACAAAAGACTGAACAGGGTAGGAAAATTGCATTTTGCTTAGTGTTCTAACAGCTGACCTTTCCAAATCTATTTACCCAATTTCTTTTCTGAAATCTTCATGTTTATTGCTTGTAGTAGCTACATTTCTTTGCTCTAAGCAGGTATTTACAAGAGATCAAGCATTTAAAATGTAAAATAATATTTAAGACAGCAAACATTTAAACACAAAATATATAATTTGCAGAATTACTTATCAGGAATTAAAGTGGTATCTTGAAGTGCAGGCCCAAAATAACTGACTTTACTTTAAATAAAAAGTATATGGAATCAAAGCAGGGGTATCATTATCCCCTCCATCTTCTGCAGTTAATTATTTTTCAGTCTCGCTCATCCTGTTCAGTAAATCAAGAGATTCTCCCATATACAAATCTGTCTTGCTATAAATTTATATAGATTTCTTGTGCTTGGCTATAACTCAAGAGTATGGCCTCTCATCACTTTATAATACACCATTGGTAGATGAGTTCTAAGAATTACATAATCAGTGAATTTTAGAGCTGTGAAATCCTTAGACATCTACCCCCCAGGTTTTATAGATGAGTAACCCAAGACCCAAATATATAAGTTGACCTACCCAGGATCAAAAAGTTAACAACTGGCAGAGCCTGGGCTTGAATACAGAACTCCTTAGCTTTAATAATTTTCTATGGTTTCACAGAAAATTTTTTAGTAAATTGAATAGACCATTGTGATGGTTAATTATATGTATCATCTTTACTAGGCCACAGGATATGCAGATATTTGGCCAAACATTATTCTGAGTGTTTCCAGGACAATTTTTGGATAAGATTCACATTCAAATTACTAGACTTTAAAATTAGATTAAATTAACATTTTATCAGTAGAGTAAACAGATTGCCCTCCATAATGTGGGTGGGCTTCACCCAATCAGTTGAAAACCTAAGAACAAGAAGACAGACCCTTCCTCAGGTAAGAGAATTTTCTAGCTGATTGCATTCAGACTTCATTTGCAATACTGGCTCTTTCTGCCTATCTTCAAACTTTCTGTGGGTCTTCTGCATCACTGGCACACCCTGCAGATTTTGAATTTACCAGCCTCCATGACTGTATAAGCCAATTCCTCTTAATAAATCTATACACATATGTATGTATACAGATACAGATATTTATATTGACAAATATAGATATCTCCTATTTATTCTATTTCTATGGAGAATACTGACTAAATGTTTCTGAATGGGTCTAGTTTCCCAAAAAAAATAATCATTTTAATGCTTCCTCTTTTATCTTTTTACTTTTTATAAATTTCTCACATTATAAAGTTTCAAATTGAACAGTAAGATTTTGTATCAGACTGATCCTTGTATGTCAATTCCAATTGGCTGACTGCTGCCTGCTTTCTGAGGCAACGCCCGCCTCATGGACCATACCATTGCTGCTACTAGCTTATTAAATTCCCCAGGAAGGAAGGTATGAGCTAAATTCTCAGGTCATGACCCCATGACCCTCATGCCAAGTTATCCCTGCCTTTCAGGACATGAATGACAGAGCTTCCTAAGCTTCCAAAGGGACTGATAACACAATCCAAAAGTGTGGGAGAGTTAAGGCCCTGAGAGTTAAATTTGACCAGTGGGAAATGGGGGACAGGAAGAAACTAGACAGTACACTTCTAGATCGAGGTGCATGTCCTCTTCATAGCCCTTCTGGAAGATTCTTCATGCTAAGTAAGCATGTCTCCTGAAGGACCTACAGTTTCTCTTCATGGCTCATTGGGACATGGTAGCCACATGAAAATGTATCACCTTATATAGTATTACATCTCTTTAACTGACTTCCCTTTTTCCTCACCCCAGATACCTCTCAAATAAAGTGTCATCACTTTAATTTCTGCCTTAGGCTCTGCTTTTTAATGGATCAAGGAAAAAACACATTTTCTGAGTTAGGATTGATGATTGCTCAGTAACAGATTTGTGTGAGAGGTAAATAATAGTTATATTTGTCCAACAATTGTCTATTAGAAAAATCAAAATAGATGTTGTATTATATATTTTTATAATATCCAGGTAATATATGGCTAAAATGTTTAGGAGTTGAGGGATGCCATTTATATAAAATTCTTGGCTTGCTTGCAATTAAAACGTTTTCACTTCAAAACAAATGAAAACCTTTGTAATTTAGAAGTCCAGATTTATAAATTTATATAGAGAACATACTACACATTGACTTTCTGGTGTCTAAAAATTTTTCAATGTTTTCAGCAACATTCCCACCATCAGTCACAGCGGTGTGGTATCAAACACAAAGATGATATCTGAAGCTGGGTGGATGACCATCTTGGTACTGCTTGAGATTCCTTTACCAAATAAAACTGTGACCTGTTCCCATTTCTTAAAGTGACAAATTGAGAATTAAAGTCTGATAAGACCCAGCTAACAAGGTTTTCATATTATGAGATGAATGTTTGTGTCACCTCCCTAGGCCCTTTTCATCTGTTGAAGTCCTAACCTCCAATGTGATGGCATTTGGAGGTGAGGCCTTTGGAGGTAAATGGGATTAGATGAGGTCATGAGGGGAGATCCTCAGGATGGGATTAATTCACCTATAAGAGTAGAGCTCTTTCCCTCTCTCTCTCTCTCCACCATAGTGTGAAGACAGCCATCTGCAAGGCAAGAAGAGGGCTCTCACCAGGAAAGGAATCAGCTGACACTTTGATGTTGGACTTCCGAGCTTCCACAACTATGAGAAATTAAAGTCTGTTCTTTAAACTGCCCAGTCTATGGTATTTTGTTATAACAGCCCAAGTGGACTAATACATTGACACTGGTAACTTACCTAAATTCAACCTTGCCACTTGTTTCTCTCTAAACCAGTCTGTGAAAACAGGTTTAGTGGACAGATGAAAGCAAGAAAAGAAAAGATCAATGGAGGGTTCAGACTAAGGTTGAAATGTAATAATTGTTGAAATATAATAATTCTGTCTGAAATCTTCTCTAAACACAAACCATTAAAGAAATAAACTTTCTCTGAAACTCAGAATTGTTGATGTTGACCTTGGCCTCCCCAAATACCTTAGGACATCAGAGCTGAATGCTCTGGACTAAATCCCACAGAAACAGGATTTAATAGCTTCATCCAAAGTCACAGTTGGTCAGTGAAAGAAACAAAAATATCCTCTGCAACTCCTTAATTATATTTGCCCTAAGTTAATTTAAATTTGTTTAGTTGATTATCCAGAGGGAAAAAAAATTATCCAAAAATCCCAGCTTTTCACACAGCCAGGATCATAGAAGTCAAACCACAGATTCAGCCACTTACATCACCAATAATAGAGATTCTATAATAAGAGATTAGCCAGCTGTAATCATTTCTGATGCTTCAGACAGCTGGATCAAGCTGATTTCATCCCAGTTGTGTTAAGCTAGAATGTCCCATATTTTTTTTCCTTTTTAAAAGAAATCAACAAAATAACGTGGCTTAGAAACACAGAGAATCTCTTTCTCCCACCCAAATCTCTAACAAAGTATTTTTTGTACTTATACCTTTTTTCTAGCTTCACACATCTCCCAGCTAAAACACTTCTATTGTCATGTAGCTGCTGGGTGAGATGCTTGGAAAATCTTTCATCCTGACTTCAAATTGATGGCATTAGGAATGGTTTCTATAACTAAATCCTATATTCAATTCCACATAAAAAGAACCACTTTTATTTTCTTCAACAGCAGATGGTTGAGAAACCTTAATAGCCATAGTAAGAGCAGTGGTGATGATAACATTAAGACTTTTCATTATTAAGGGAAAAGTAAGCATTCTGGATGTTCCTTTCTCCTAATTCTAACTCATTGGGAGTTCCCACCCAGGTGCACTTTGTGCCTCAAAACCCTTTCTTCTATTAACAACTGGAGCTGCTGATGCTATTTTGGCCATTGTTCTGTTGTTCTTTCTTGTGAAATAGGCTTGCCTTACATTTTAATGTAGGTGAAAAAGCTAGGAACTTATCAATAAAGTATCACTCAGTATTATTTGCTTCTAAAATAGCATCAAAACACTAAAGAGTTACCTCAATTTTGCAATTTCCCTATTTCAGAGTTGTTACAATCAGGGTTTATAGGAATAGCCCACCCCATTCTGAGGGAATACAGAAATATTCATTGCAAATATGTTTCTCCCTTCCTTATTACACTATCAATAAATTATTCACCATTGACTATCACTGCAAATTAAACAAAGACCAAAGGAATATATGTTGGTCCCAGAACATGAATATTCCCAGAAAAAGAATTAGTCTAACTCAAATTACTTAAACTGTTGACAAATGTGTAACCTTTGAGAATGCAGTTTCCATTGGTTTGCCTATTAGTTTTGAAGATTCTTTCATACGAGAGTAAAAGTTCTAATCACCTAGTCAATATGACCTTCTGCTCCCGCTTTGATGCTGAACTGAATATTCTAGTTGGAGGCATGTTCCTCATTATGTGAGTTAGTGTTTCTCAGAGTTCTTCAAGGTTAGGAGTTCCTTCTATTATTTATTCTCCATAAATCCTGTGTTTTGGGAGTTTTTGTTAATTCAACAAGATATTTTTATTAAATAATAAAATTTCCCACTTGTATAATCAAAGATACAAGAACTGCCACTCAAGGCAGGAGATGGGATCAGCTCTATTTCTATGACTTGAACTAAGAATGGGAGAGAGTTCTCCAGTGAATTGCCGGGCAGACAAAAACATATCCAGCATAATCCAATTAATTCCCTCAATTTCCAACAAAATCCCATTTTACTGTTCTCACTTTACCCATTATTGACTCTTTGTTTTCCAACCATACCTTCTGTACTTCCGTGCTTTGTATATGATGTCCTCCTAGCCAAGAAGGACATTCCTCATTTTTTGCATCTACTAGAGTTAAGTGTCACATTTTTATAATCTTTCAAGCTCCCCTCCACCCCCTCAGAATTAACTGCTTCTTTTTCTTTGCTTAGGAAACTTGTTTGTACTGTGGACATGAGATTGTGCTTATATACTTATTTTCCACACCAGACTGTGTGGTAATTAAGATCAATGTCTATGCCTTACTTACATTTCATTCCTAGGGCTCTGCACAATACCTGATACATAGTAGCATATTCATAATATTTTATCTAGTGAACAAATGAGCTAATGAATGAATAAATATTTATCTATATAAATCCACTGCTATTGCTTACAAAGATAAATTTTCCAAAGGAGTCTAGCCTAGTGCTGAAAGTGGGCAAGATCTAAAAGATGAGCAAAGCATTTGCAGCACTCAAACCTCTTTTCTTAAATGTAATTGAGTATTGGATTTGAAGCTTTTGTAGCCAAGATGCATCTTTTTCAGATGCTCCTTCCACCAGTTATCGACTTTTACCTCTTACTCAAAAATGATAAAGCAGGTCACATTTTGCTCTTCATATCTACTATTCCATTTGTTCCTCATTCCAACTCTATAAAGTATGTATTTTTATTGATTCTGTTTTCTAGATCTAGAAACAAAGGCTCTGAGGTGTTAGACTTTGCCCAAGGTCACAGAGTTAAAAAATACAATATGAAACTTAGTCTTACACATGCCTTTTCCACGGGCCACAAAATATACTTCATGTACCAACTACTTCATTGTTATTACTCCTCGATAATAAGACTGGACAAGGTGAAAGGACACAGTGCAAAAAGTGATCCACAGGAAACTACAGAGTAACTCATACACCCAGATGTGGAATGGATACCACCAGGACTGGTTGCTATAGTGTGGCTTCCGTAAACAAAATGCATATATAGCATAAGTTTGACTATGTGAAAGAAAATACAAGTATACACAAATACATACAGTGAGATAAAAATATAATAAAAGGTTAAGCATCATACAGTTACAGATCATTTTAACTTCAGAATTTCTTGTTTTCCATTTGCAATAAATATGTTATCTACATAATCACAACATGTTATTTGAATAAAAAGTAAGATATAAAATTGGATAATTGAATAGACTGATTGAATCGATTAAAAACAAACTCAGCATCTGAGAATTTAGCAAAGATCACCTGTTTATGAATGTTCAACCTAAGGTCTTCGACAGTGATAAACAAAACCACAATTCGGAGAAAGGTCCCTGGTCTTTGCTTACTGCCAACAGATGGCTCTAGATCTTGCTGATCTTTTTACACTAAAAACAAAATGGACTTACACATAATTTTTAGTATTAAATTGTTTTTAAGTAGAAGAGTCTCCAAATATGAGAAACAAAATGCTGCAAATAAATTGGAAGTCCTTTTTAAAGACTGCAAATAGGAAGTCTTTTTAAAGAGTCCTGGCTTTGTGATGAGCACTGGGTATTGTATGTAAGTGATGAATCACTGAATTCTACTTCTGAAATGAATATTGCACTGTATGTTAGCTAATTAAAATATAAATTAAAAAATAAAAAAAATTATTTACCAGGAAAATAAGAGTACTGGCTTTTATAAATAAAAATATTAATCACTGAACTATTTATAAAAGCAAAATTTCAGAATTCTCCTGAATATCTAAAAATAGGGTAATGATAAAATATAAAAGCTACATATAATTATGAATATGAAACATAGCAATAGTTATGTTTACTAAGAACTTTAGTGACTTTGGGAAATTATCAGAATGTGATATTATTTTTAAAAGCCAGGCCATAGAATTGTATATATGCATAAGCTTAACTATATAAATATATTATGCACAGAAAAAAAATTCAGAGCTAACAGTGAGCATTTCTATATAAGAAAGTTCTGGGACAAATTTTATTTTGTATGAATATTTTCTCTATAGTTTATAATTTCTTCAATGAATATTTGTCAGAAGGAAAAAAATCAAAACCCTTCTTGGGGCACCTGGGAAGCTTAGTAGGTTAAGCATCCAACTTTGACTTAGGTCATGATCTCAAAGTTTGTGAGTTTAAGCCTCAAGTCAGGCTCTCTGCTGACAGCTCAGAGCCTGAAGCCTGCTTCAGATTCTGTGTCCCTCTCTCTCCATGTCCCTCCCTCGCTTGTGTTCTCTCTCTCTTTCAAAAGTAAATAAATAAATGTTTAAAAAATTTTTTAAATTAAAATCCTTATTTTTTCTACTCTCTCTGTCTCTCTCTCTGTCACACACATACACACACACACACACACACACACATGCGTGCATGCATGCACACATACAAACACAGAACCCTGAAGGGAGAAATCCAAAGTTTGAATCAAAATAGATTTAAAATAGATGCAGACACCATGCTGATAGTCAAGTAAACCCTTGGGTGAACCAAATTAAGTCATTCTGCTGTAAACACAAACCTTTGGCTAATCTTGGTTTTTATCTGTACAAAGGACCCAGAGCCCAGGGCTTGGAGCTAGGTGGCAGATAAAAATCTCCATCATCTCAGGCTCACCTACCTTGCAGATAATTTTTTGTTTTTGTTTTTGTTTATTCTCACAACCTACTGCCCTTGTCAAGGTGCAGATTTTTCTAAGCATCAATATTCAGAGCTTTAGTGAAGCAAGAAGAAAAAAATTAAAGTCATCTTAAAATCCATGGTAAAAGTGAAATTGGAAATGATTAATGACATCTAAGATTTATGGTCCCTAATGCACAAAGCACTTTGTACATATATTTACTTACAGCCACATGTGAGGTATGTAGGACACACATTATTTATCATTACTTTACAAATGTACTTACTTTTTGTAAGTACTCACAGCTTTTCCATGTAGCAGAGCCTGATTCAAACTCTACTATTTTGAATTCAATCCTGTGTTACTTCTACTAAAGCATGATGTTACTCCTCAAAAAATAGTCTTAGTGCCTCCAACTAAAAATATGTTTATCTTGCTCATCTTTAGAGAGAGGACACTGTGTCATGTACAATTTCCTTAAGATTCTTAAGATAATTATAACGGTGTTATAGGGTGGCTTCTAATACCTTGCATTAATGCAGAAGGTTGATAACGATGTTGTAGTACAATTTTGTGAAAGTAGTTTTATGGGAGGATGAATGGACTGTGTTATCCATTAGGCAATAAATTGTTTGTTCCACCAAATATTTGTGAATTTTGAACTAGATTAGGCTTGTTAAATCATGTCCCCTGATTTAGGGAGGACTTAAAGTTGCAAGCAACACAGACACATTTAAACTAGCTCAGGCTAAAAGGAATTACCAGAGGAAAGAGGTGGAATTAGGTCTCAGAAACAATTGGAACCCAGGGTTTGACCACAATCAATGCTCTCCCCCCTCTCATCTCTGCTTCTCTTAGAATATTAGCTTCATTCCCCAGACTGGCTTCTTTTGCATGGCCTAAATCCTGACATTTGACAACTATTAGATCATAAAGATCCCATCCCATGGCCTCACTCAATCTTAATTATTTCCTTAGTGGCTGCATATCCAAATACAGCCACACTGGGAGTTTGGTTATCATCATATAAATTTTCTGGGGACACAAACATTCAGTCCATAACAAGGTGGGTCAGTAATTTTCTAATGAAGAAGATACTTGCAAAATAGAACAATGCTTGACAGACAAAGCAATAGATGGCCTGGTGCTTAGTCTCAAGACCTGGATTGCAGTACTGTAAGCTTCTAGTTAAACTTGGAGATGTATATTTTAACAACTAACCAAGATGGAGTGGGACTAATATTATTTTGAAAAAAAATGTGGATACTGCCAAGTATATATCACTCTACCTCTTAGCTGAGAAAGGATCTTCACACTGGCCAAGCAGTCCCTCAAAAGATTGCTTTGGTTCTTCTTTAGTACACACATGAAAAGGTAGTTGAACCCCCAAATTCTACTCCACAGATTATAGCCAAAATAGTTTTAGCTTGGAAAACATTTGGAGCATCAGACACCCACCTATGCCATTAAAAATATAATTGTTAGGAAAGCCAGAGAATATTTAAATTGTGCACTCTGATGTATCTTCCAAAAGAAACCAAAAGAAATATGTATTCCTATAAAACATAATGGAAGAGTTAATTAAGACTTGCCACATTGAAGCTTGTCTAGAAAATTGTTATGGCAAATCTCTTCATCACAAAATATCTTTGGTATCAAAATATTAGATCTGCACTCCTTCTTTGTGTCACCAAACCAGTTACTGTCACCAAACCAGTTACTGTCACCAAACCAGTAATCACAGCTGGTTTGGTTATCTATTAGGGGCACTGCTTGTTCATGAAAATAAAACCATGATATCTACATATAAAATAATGTTAATTTTTCTATACTCTATGCAAGGGAAGTGGGTCTCTAACACAAAAGTAGTTTCAGGACATAAACTTTGAAGTAAAAGGAACAGTGGACAGAACACACTTCTGCTGTGAAAATTGCTATGTGATTAATTAATAGAACATATCAATCAACCCTGACTCATATAGCCATATTAAGTTACATGAATCAAAAACAAAGGATTTAGGGGGCTCCTGGGTGGTTCTGTTGGTTGAGTGTCCGACTTTGGCTCAGGTCATGATCACTCAGTCAGTGAGTTTGAGCCCCGAGTCATGCTCTGTGCTGACAGCTCAGAGCCTGGAACCTGCTTCAGATTCTGTGTCTCCCTCTCTTTCTGCTCCTACCCTGCTCATGCTCTGTTTCTCTCTGTCTCCCAAAATGAATAAATGTTTTAAAAAATTAAGAAAAAAACCCAAAGGATTTAGTTAAGCTCGTCAACTGAGCCCATAACCGATATCTCTGTGCATAGAATCAAAGGCTGGGGGAAAGTGGATAAAAGTACTGAACCTGTTTCAATTAGTTTTAAAAAAATTATTATGAGGTGGTGATGAATGAAGCATCATTTATTTGCTCTTTGATTAGAATCCCAGCCCCCAAACTTGCACTCAAGAGAAAAACATATATTTTACTTTTTTATTTTTTATGATTTTTATATCTTTATTTTTGAGAGAGAGAGACAGAGACAGAGACAGAGACAGAGAAAGTGGGGGAGGAACAGAGAGGGAGACACAGAATCCCAACAGACTCCAGGCTCTGAGCCATCAGCACAGAGCCTGACACGGGCTGGAACTCATAGACTGTGAGATAATGACCTGAACCCAAGTCAGATGCTTATCCGACTGAGCCACCCAGGCGCCCCATAGAGAAACATATATTTTAAATGAATTGTGTAATAAGGTAATAAATCTTTCATTTTTTTTCAGATTAAAGGATTTTTTTTCAAAAAATGAAATGCATTATTACTCTACAGCTTTAGTAATATATGTATTCTTTATAAAGAAAAGAAATCTGTAGTGGGACCCTCGTGTTGACTTCTGGGTATGAGTCATGTACCAGCCCCACTCTGCACCCGTATTTTCATATTAAACTATATATGCTATTATAGCCTCCCCCCTCAATCCCTCTCAATGTTTGTGGTAATGAAAGAAACCCTCCATCGTGTGTGTGTATGTGTGTGTGTGTGTGTGTGTGTGTGTGTGTGTGTGTGATATTCACAGCTTGCTTCAAATAAGTTTTTAAGATATTCTAACTGATTCTCCATCCTTTCTAGCCTTTCTCCATCTGGATAAAGAATTCAAACAGGAACCCTCTTGCACTGTCGGTGGGAATACAAATTGGTGCAGCCACTCTGGAAAACAGTGTGGATGTTCCTCAAAAAATTAAAAATAGACCTACCCTATGACCCAGCAATAGCACTGCTAGGAATTTACCCAAGGGATACAGGAGTACTGATGCATAGGGGCACTTGTACCCCAATGTTTATAGCAACACTCTCAACAATAGCCAAGTTATGGAAAGAGCCTAAATGTCCATCAACTGATGAATGGATAAAGAGATTGTGGTTTATATACACAATGGAGTACTACGTGGCAATGAGAAAGAATGAAATATGGCCCTTTGTAGCAACGTGGATGGAACTGGAGAGTGTTATGCTAAGTGAAATAAGCCATACAGAGAAAGACAGATACCATATGGTTTCACTCTTATGTGGATCCTGAGAAACTTAACAGAAACCCATGGGTGAGGGGAAGGAAAAAAAAAAGAGGTTAGAGTGGAAGAGAGCCAAAGCATAAGAGACTTTAAAAACTGAGGACAAACTGAGGGTTGATGGGGGGTGGGAGGGAGGGAGGGTGGGTGATGGGTATTAAGGAGGGCACCTTTTGGGGTTAGCACTGGGTGTTGTATGGAAACCAATTTGACAATAAACTTCATATATTGAAAAAAAATAAAAATAAAAATTGTACAACAACAACAACAACAAAAAGAATTCAAAAGTCATACCCAATTCTTAAATATTTTCTTTGAAAATGTGCATCTTGGTGGTTGGTCTCCCTATCTCTTTTTTATCTAATTCTACCACCTCTTGATATCTCAGTGTAAATTTCTAAGTCAGCATCTTGCCACAAGGGAATTAACACAATTGTCAATGTGCATGGAATTCCTATGAATATCCTTGGTTATCAGGATGTCATCCAGGTAATCCATACTGTACTTAAATTGAGGGGTTATTTAATTGTATTTTCTTTAAATTTCATTGAAATAAATAAGAGGCATTTTTTAAAATTATCACAGAAAATGTACAAAATTTCTGGATTATGTTTCTGGACATAGTTTGAGAAACGCTGAAATGGACTATATTCTGGGTCTAGTCAAATGAGACTCTGCCATTATATTGATAAAGGGAAATCAGTGGCAAGACATCTTTCCAAGGGCTTTGTTTGGATTATAGGATTCTCTGTCTGCTTGTTTGTTTGCTTAACTATGCAATAAAAGAGCTGATTAGCAAGCAGCATCAGATCCTCAAAGGTATGACTGCTAAGTTTGAAACTGAAGATGAACCCCTCCTGCCAAGTAGCCATCAAGATCTTAGCTTCAGTACCTGACCCCTTAGTCACCTGTGCAACCCAAACTCAAATTTTTCCTACACAGATTTGTTAAACATGAGGATTTTTTTAAGGTGATAAGAAATTTTTGATAATACTTGAATTTCATTTAAAGAAATACCTAAATTTTGAAAAAGAATATTTTTTTAGGTCACTAACAGGTCAAGGTTTATTTTAAGACAGGCACTTGGATGAGTACCACATTCGTTGTGACACAATGAAGATGGATCTATTTTAAGCTCAAATAACAACAATGATAGAAGGGACAGGGATAAAATTTCCATTGAAGCATCAGGGCAGAATTTTAAATAGGCTTTTGATAGCAATGGGCAAAATAAAGTTTTAAAGTTCATCTTACTTCTCTCAGCTCTCTTAGCTCCTGGTCTGAGAAAGAATTAATGGACTCTGGGACATGTAGGCTACACATTAAAATGTTGTGTTTATTTTTTCTGAGAAAAAAATAAATCATACTGATGATGATGATTAGTAGAGAGGGTAACTTGATACACTACATGGTGCGGACATCAAAATTAGACATGCAGATTCCTGGGTTTCACACACTCAGGAGGCATTATTATAGCTTGTGTGAATGACACACCCTGGAAGTTCTGCATTGTGAGGTTCTGGACCAAAATCCTCTGAAATTTTTCCTAAGCCTTCATATACACCACCATCATCTCAGTTCATGTGTATAATTTGTGAGAAATTTTTCATTTCAAGTAATGCATCTTATTCTTAAAAAAAAATGTTCCATAGGGAACTAATCTTATATCCCTATATTCAAGGTGGGACCACATAAGACCATCCTAAGCCTAAAATTCAGGTCCCCAGAGGCATATTAGTCTGCTAGGAAATGTAAAATGAATAAATGTTAAATGCTCTTTTGAAAACACAAGAAAAAAAGATAAACAGTCCAGGAGAAAGATGAGCAAATAAGATTACTAAGAGGAGCCTGTGAGATATGAAGGCAGAAAGGAAAACTTCCAATTCCCATTTCTAGTACAGGTCCTCTCTGATCACACTCCTTGTCAGCCATAAAAAAAATTTAAGGAAAAATATATGACTAATTTTTAATAATAAAGGAAGAATGGAAGATGAGAAAACAGCAACATTAAAACACTGAGAATAAAAAAAAGAAAAAGGAATAAAATACAGATTAAAAGAGAATAAAAAGCCCAACAAAGACAAAATAATAATGGTTAAAAATAATAAAAGAAAATAGATGAATTTTAAAATAAAGTATAAAAAGCTATGGGTCAATGAGTTTAAAGATTAAAAAATCTAAAAGCAAAGGAGATAAAGCATAAAAATCCATGAAATAAATATTGGATGAAACCCATATAAACATAAAAGATTAAGGACTAAGATTAGAAATTGGGAGATAAAAGGGCAAAAAGAAAAAGTATATGAAAAAAATCATCATTATAAAGAGAATTAGGGCAAACCGTGTGAAGGCCTGAAAAAGAAAAGTTGAACTTTAGAGAAATCATTGAAAACAAGTGGTAGAGCATGAGAATGGACCCTGGTGGAAGGTGATACAGAAACCGTCATCTACTCTTGGGCTGAGCCTCCATCCCCTCATAAGCAGGTAGGACACTGAGAGGTTGAGAGCAATCTTACAAACATTTTCCTTGAGTTTCCCTATAAAACAGAAACCTGTAGCAGACTGACCTCTAGACACTTCTAAGGCAAGCCCTACAGAGAAATTAAGGTTCTTTGTTCCAAAAGACAAAGGCCAGAGGAAAAATGACCAAAGCCTATAAAATAGGAAATCATAAAGAAGAGGTGAAAATGGATTTTTTAAAAACCAAATCTCCTCATTCCATCCTTGAAAAGAGACAAAATTAAGAACATTTACAAGGATTTTTACACAGAAGTTAACAAATGTGGACTCATAGCTCAGAGAATTGGTATAAATAATATTTATATACTTGTCAAAAAGATTTGGAAGATATGAAAAGTTAGAAAAGTGTGGTGGCAAAAAATTGGCTGATATGCCTAGGTTCTAGTTCCGGCTCTGCCTCTGGCTAGCTGTGTGACCTTGGGTAAAGCATTTTATGTCCTTGCACCTTATTTTCCTTACACATCTGTATGAGCAATAAAAAAAGGATGATTTTTATTTTCTAAAACTAAATGTTGAGGTTGCTAATTAAGAAAATAAGATTTTGTCATACACTGAATGTGTAATGGGTCATGAATCTAGGTCTATAAACAGGGTTTGAAAACAATGTTTAGGAGAGCTGGAGGGTTGAGTAAATGAAAGAAAAGACCAGGCAGAAGACCATAGGGGCTGTGAACAACTGGAAATATGTGTCTCTTCTAAAGTGCATGCTACATCTCAGCTATACCTAGTGCTTGTCACATTGAAATGTAGTCAGCCAGATCTTCAGATCTTTCTGGAGAATTCAAAAACATTTTTAATTGTGAAAACTCCTGATTTTTACATATCATCAACTTATTTAAAAATTTTTTTTAAATAACTGGATGAGCTAGCTGGAAAACATCTGTTATCTCAGCTTGGCCTGTGAATCACTGTTAACTCCACTAACCTGTAATACCTCAGTCATTACATTTGCCTCAAAGGTTCATTGCAGGACTCAGCTAACTTTGGGTGATGGAAGGCAGGAATGAATTCATGGGTTTCATTTCTCCAATTAATAAATTTATTCCTATAAATGTCCCCTCGGTCATATCTGATTTTAGTAATTTGAATCACTTCTTTTTTTCTTAGTCAGTCTAAGGTTTGTCAATTGTATTGATATTTTCAAAGAACCAACTTTTTACTTCTTTTATTTTTTTCTATTGTTTTCTATTTTTTATTTTATTTATTTCTGCTATACTCTGTTATTTTTTTCCCTACTGCTTTCTTTGGGTTTATTTTTCTCTTCTTTTCCTAATTTTTTCTAAAGATAACATTAGATGATATAAGATCTTTCTTCTTTTTTGATATAGGTGTTTACAGCTATCAATTTCTCTCTAAGAACTGCTTTACCTGCATTCCATAAGTTTTGTATGCTATGTTTTCACTTTCATTCATTTCAAAATATTTTCTAATTTCTCTTGTGATTTCTTCTGTGACCCATTGTGAATCCCCAAATTTCCTTCTGTTATGGATTACTCATATCATTCCATTGTGGTCAGAAAACATATTTTTTATGATTTCAGCTCTTTTAAATTCATTGAAATTTGTTTTATAGCATAACATATGGTCTATCCTGAAAAAAACTTATGTGTACTTGAAATAATGTTTATTTTGTTATTGCTGAATTCTATAGATATGGTAAGTCTAATTGGTTCATGGTGTTTTTAAGTCTTCTAATTCATTGTCAAGTTTTTGCTTACTTGTCTTATTTCTTATTGAAAGTGAGGTACTGAAGTCTCCAACTACTGTTCACCTTTTTCTCCCTTCCTTTCTGTCACTTTTCATTTCATGCATTTTAAGCCTCTTTTGTGAGGTACATATATGTTTATAATTGTTATATATTCTTGATGTATTTACAAATTTAGCTTTATAAAATGTTCTTCTTTGTCCCTAGTAACAGTTTTGATCTCATATTCTATTTTGTCTATCCATTTCTATCATTTGTCTATTTTATATTTTCAATAATAAAATATTTAGTATAATAATCCTTCAAAGGAATTCTCAAATCAGGGGAGTAAGGGAAGAGGTCACATTTCCATAAGGGTACATGTAAGCCTTGGGTAGAAGAAAGTTTAGATAAAAAAAAAATTTGAAGGTGCCTGTGTGTCTCAGTTGGTTAAACATCCAACTCTTGATTTTGGCTCATGGTTAGTGGATTCAAGCACCATGTCAGGCTCTATGCTGACAGCAGGGGGCCTGCTTGAGAGTCTTTCTCTCTCTCCCTCTCTCTCTGCCCATCCCATGTGTTCTCTCTCTCTCTCAAGCTAAATAAACTTAAAAAAATTTTTTTCAGTATTATGTTTGTGAAAATGCATACAAGTGGAATGGTGCATGTATGTTTAACTTTTGAGGAAGTAGACAAACTGTTTTCCGTTTGTTAAATAATTATACCATTTTTTATTTCTACCAACAGAGTATGAGAGTTTTCTCCACATCCTCAACACTTGTTATAGTCAGTCCTTTGAATTCTAGCCATTCTAGTGAATATATAGTAGTATCTTATTGTGGATTTAATTTTCATTTTCCTAATGTTGAATACTCTTTCATGTGGTCATTTGTTGTCTTTATATCTTCAAAAGTGAAGAGCAAGTTCAAATCTTTTGCCCATTTTATTTTATTTTATTTTCAACGTTTATTTATTTTTGGGACAGAGAGAGACAGAGCATGAACGGGGGAGGGTCAGAGAGAGAGGGAGACACAGAATCGGAAACAGGCTCCAGGCTCTGAGCCATCAGCCTAGAGCCCGACGCGGGGCTCGAACTCACGGACCGTGAGATCATGACCTGGCTGAAGTCGGACGCTTAACCGACTGCACCACCCAGGCGCCCCTTTTGCCCATTTTAAAAAGTTGCCAATAAATTCCTAGATATATAATATGTAAATATTTCCTTCTAGTTTGTGTCATGTCATTTAATTATCCTACTGGTGCTTTTCAAGAATTAGCAAGATCAGACATTTGTAATTTTGATGAAGTCCAATTAATCAAATTTTTAATGGGTTGCATTAGTGTTATAGCTACGGAAAATTTGTTTTATTTTTTTCTACTAGACACATTATACTTTTTGGTTTAACATTTAAACCCCTGATCCATTCTGAACTAGTATCTGTATATGGTATAAGATATGGATCATTTTTTTTCATATAGCTATCTGCTGGGAAGCAATTCTCTATAGCTGTCACATTCTTGCATATATTTTAAGAAAAATTACCTTTGTTCCAGACTATATTTTTAAGGAGTTTTGTAGAGCCATTAGCATTGGAAGATTGAGATAGCTTCCTTTGAGAGCAAAAAGTGGATTTGTTATTTGTCCAGAAAATCAATTACAAGAAGAAAACTCAAAACTTCACAAATATGTGGAGATTAAACAACATTCTCCTGGACAACCAATGGACAAATAAGATAAATCACAAGATAGTGGGATAGATGGTGGCAAAGTAAGAGGACTGTAGGATTTTCTTGTCCCATGAAGACAGCTAGATAACTATCAAGTCATCCTAAATGCCCCAGAAATCAACCTGAAGACTGGCAGAACTAATTCCACAACTAAAGGTAGAGAAGAGTCCACATCAAAGAAGGTAGAAAGTGTGGAGATGCAGCTTGAGAAAGAAACAGATCATGGCCAATGTAGTGGGGAGGGAGCTGGAGTCATGGAGAAGGGTGAGAGACAGATTAACATACAGGGGGAGTTCCCAGGGAAAATGAATCCCCATAGCAATTGGCTTGGAAAGCAAAAGAACCCAAATTTCATGAGTTCTTGCAAGCAGTGGGGATTAAAGCCTATAGTTCTAAAGGTCAGTAGGCTTGGCTCAAGAACAGCCTAGAAGCATTAGGGCTGCTCTTGGAGAGAAGGTAGGGCAAACAACCCTCAGGCATACAGCACAGGAACAGAGATCTGAGGAGCAGTTGGGGCACACAGTGGAGAGGTTACTTGCTAATCTCAGAGCATGTCTCAGAGAGGTACCATTCACAGACAGAACCCTCCAGGAATAAAGGAACTGGCCAGTGCTAATTCCCTTCCCAACCCATCAGCATAAGCACAGGAAGCAGCATAGTGCCCACACTCCCTACCTAAGTTGGTTACACCAAGCCCACCCCCCTGCACTCCAATGGAACATTTCCCAGTCACATTAGTCTCAGTCCCAACATAGTTGGCTCCCTTCCCTAGAAAACAGGCCCAAACCACTGACAACACCACATCTCCCAACCTGGGAGTTTTGCAGAGGCTTAGTTCCAGTGGCAATGCTGACAAGTGTCATCTCACAAGCAGACCAGATGACACCTAGTTAAAATGCAACACATTCAGGCTAGAGACCAAACACTGCCTACAACAGGCAAAGAGAGCCTCTGCAGACAACAAGCCTGAAGGATTAAGTGGCCAGGGAAAAACAGCAGAGCAGCACATTGCACACTTCGGAGACAATCCCACAAGCATGAGGCCCTGGGAAACAGGAAACACTACATAGCAGGGCACTCTAGGACCTCTTATTCATAATACCATTACCCTCAAGAACAGGAGAGATAGCTGACTTTCGTAACACAGAGAAATAAGCACAGAGATTTAAACAAAATGAGAAGGCAGAGAAATTTGTCCCAAATGAAAGAATAGGAAAAGACCATGGCCAGAGATCTAACCAAACGAGATATATAAGTAATATGCCTGATAGAGTATTTAAAACAATGATTATAAGGGTACTCCCTGGACTTGAGAAAAGTGAAAGACATCAGTGAGTCCCTTAACAGTGAGATAAAAAAGAGAACCACTCAAAGATGAGGAGTACAATAAATGAGATTAGAAATACACCTGATGTAATGAACAGCAAGGAAAAAGCCAAGGAACACATTAATGACCTAGACGACAAAGTGATGGAAAGTATTCAAGAAGAAAAGAGAAAAAAAAGAATGATGCAATAAGAATAGACTTAGGATATTTAGTGACTACATCAGACATGATAAAATTCACATAACAGGAGTCTCAGAAGAAAAAGAGAAAAAAAGGCACAGAAAATTTATTTGAAGAGATAATAGCTGAAAACCTCCTTAATCCAAGGAAGAAAACAATTCTCCACATCCATGAGGCACAGAAAGCCCACAACTATATCAACAAAAGCAGATCCACACCAAGACATATTGTAATTAAAATGGGAAAATACAGTTATAAAAAAATAAAAGCAGCAAGAAAAAAGAAGACAGTTACATATAAGGGAAAACCCATAAAGCTATCAGGGGACTTTTCAACAGAATCTCTACAAGCCAGAAGGGAGTGGCATGATACATTCAAAGTGCTGAATAGGAAAAATCTGCAGCCAAAAATATTCTATCTAACAAGGCTATCATTCAGGATAGAAGGAGAAATAAAGAATTATCCAGACAAACAAAAAATTAAGGAGTTCATGACCACTACACCAGCCATGAAAGAAATATTAAAGGGAACTCTTTGAGTAGAAAGCACAGTCCAAAAGTGACAATATGAAGGTCGGAAACACAAAAGCAGTAAAAAATGATTATTTTTGTAAAAGATAAGTCAAGGAACTCACAAAATTAAAGAATATAAAATATGACATATGTGGAGGAGTAAGGAATGGCTTCAACGTTAAATGACCATCAACTTAATATAGATTGGTATAAGCAGAAGAGGTTATATACAACCATAATGGTAGCCACAAATCAAAAACCAGTAATGAATATCCCTAAAGACATATCACTAAAGAAAACCAACAAAACATGAAAGAGAGAAAGGCAAGAAAAGATAAAGAAAAGAGAAAATCTTCAGAAACAACCACAAAACAAGTAATAAAATGGCAATAAATACTTATCTATCAAGAATTACTTTGAATGGATATTTACACTGGAGAGTGGCCAAGATGGCAGAACAGCATGTAAGTTTTCAGCCTCTCTCCTCCCTGAAATGCAGCTATATTAGCACCAAATCATTTTGCACACCTAGAAAATTGGTCTGAGGATTAATTAACAGCAATCTGCATAACTTGAGCCACAGAACTTGGCAGGTACATGGCGTGGAGAGGTGAACTGGGAGAGAGAGAAGCTGCAGAGGATAGGGACCTGTTTTTGCAGAGAGAAGACAGAGAAATGGGGGAGAATGCAGGAAAAGCACTCCCCCTGAAAGTAGCTGGAGAGAGAGAAAGAATGAAAACACCCACAAGGAACTGAACAAGAAAGGGAGAAAGGAGAAAGGAGAGGGTTTCAAAACCATTAGGACTCTATAAATAGGAGAATGCAGAGTCAGAAATTCCGGAGCTCAATACCTGGCATTGCTCTGGTGGGGAGGAATGGTGAATCCCCAGGAGCAGGCAATGAGGGCTGTGGGGTCGCAGGCCACATGGAGAGATGCAGTTCCCCTGCTAGGGGGCATTTGGTAGAGGCCATATGGCCTCCCCACAGGCAAAGGCCTCAGAGGACCCCAGAGGACAACTACATTTGCTGGTATTAGAACAAAGACACCAGGGTACAGTGAAACCTGGTGCCATCTGTATGTTGTGTTTTGCCACAATCTCTGAATCTCTTTAACAGTGCAGGCCACAATCTCTGAATCTCTGCAACAGCGCAGCCTCACAAATGTTCTGTGGGCAAGCTGGCACCTGGCCATCGTCTGGCAAGACACTCCCCCAGAGGGTCCAAGCAGGTCCAAGCCATAGGGCTGTCAGAAGTGAGGGGTTTTGAGTTAATTCAGGAGGGAGGTTCTGCCTCACAGGCTTGGATGTGAACAGTGTAGAAGCAGGGAGTGGACAGAAGCCAGAGACAAAGGAGGGGTGCTTGATTGATGGTCAGTGAGAATGCAGAGTTCTATGCTAGAGACCAGGAAGCTGGGTGATGCCATTTTTACCTCACCCATGCATGCCATACATGGGCACTACATCAATCCACCCCAATAAGCTAAGCAGAGCCAACTAGTGGAGTCATTACACTAAGCCCCATCAAACTGTGCCAACCAAGCTCAGGCCCTACAGGACCACCACAAGTCTCTCTGCCTACTTAGTGTATGGACTATAAAATGCTTCATGGTTAGAACTCTAGGGGAAACTGTATGTAATTTCATTCAGATTTCATTCTGTTCATTTCCGTTTTTTTGTTTGTTGATTTATCTTTTCTTACTCTTGCATACAGAAAAAGAAAAAAATGTTTATATTTTCCATTCTTTAATTTTTATTTTTTACTATATTTTTGTAAATTTTTCTGCTATTTTACATCATTTAACTTTATTCTATTTTACTGTATACATTTTTTTTAATTTGTAAAGGTTTTATTACTTTTCTTTTCTACTCTTTCCATTTCTTACCTATTCTATCAAGCTTTTTTCAACAACCAGACCAAAACGCACCTAGGATCTAGCTCCCTTATTCAATTTTTTGTGCTGTTTTGAATTTTTTAATTTGAATTTTTTATTTTACTAATTCTTTTTCTTCCTCCAAAATGACAAAACAAAGGAATTTGCCCTAACAGAAAAAAGAGGAAGGAATGACAGCCAGACGCTTAATCAACACAGATATAAGCAACATGTCTGAACTAGAATTTAGGATCACGATAATATGAATATTAGCTGGAGTTAGAAAAAGCATAAAATCTCTTTCTGCAGAGATAAAAGATTAAAATCTACTCAGGATGAAATTAAAAATGTTATAACTGAGATGCAGTCCTGAATGGATGCCATGGCAGCAAGAATGGATGAAGCAGAGCAGTGAATCAGTGATATAGAAGACGAAATTACGAATAATGAAGAAAAAGGAGGGAAACTAAGACAAAAGAACATGATACAAAAATTAGAGGGGCGCCGGGTGGTTCAGTAAGCTAAGCGTCTAACTTTGACTCAGGTCATGATCTCATGGTTCATGGGTTTGAGTCCCATGTTGGGCTCTGTGCTGACAGCTCAGAACCTGGAGCCTGCTTTGGATTTTGTGTTTCCCTCTCCCACTGTCCCTCACCCACTCACACTCTGTCTCTATCTCTTTCAAAAATAAATAAAAATGTTAAAAATGTTTTTAATTAAAAAGAATTACAGAACTCAGTGACTTATTAAAAAGGAATAATATCCAAATCATAGAGTCCCAAGATGAAGAGAGAGAAAAGGGGTAGAAGGTTTATGTGAGTAAATTATACTGGAAAGCTTTCCTAATCTGAGGAAAGATACAGATATCAAAATCCAAGAATCACAGAGAACTTCCATTAGATTCAACAAAAACCGACCATCAGCAAGACATATCATAGTTAAATTCACAAAATACACAGACAAGGAAAGAATTATGAAAGCAGCAAGGGGGGAAAAAGTCCTTAACCTAAAGGGATGACAGATCAGGGTTGCAGCAGACTTATCCACAGAAATCTGGCAGGCCAGAAAGAAGTGGCAGGATATATTCAATGTGCTGAATTGGAAAAATATGCAGCTAAGAATTCTTTATACAGCAAGGCTGTCGTTCAAAACAGAAGGAGAGATAGAGTTTCCCAGACAAACAAAAACTAAAGGAATTCATGACCATGAAAACATTCCTCCAAGAAATTTGAAGGGGCACTCTCTGAGTGGAAAAAAGAAGAAGAAAAAAAAAAAAAAGACAAAAAGCAACAAAGACTAGAAAGGAACAGAGAACACCACCAGAAACCTTAAGTCTACAGGCAACACAATGGCAATAAAATAATATCTTTCAATACTCTATGTCAATGGACCAAAACACTCCAATCAAAAGACATTGGGCAACAGAATGGATAAGAAAACAAGATCCATCTATATGCTGTTTACAAGAAACCCACTTTAGACCTAAAGACACATTCAGAGAGAAACACAGGGGATGGAGAAGCATCTATCATGCTAATTGTTGCCAAAAGAAAGCTGAAGTAGCCATACTCATATTAGACAATCTAGACTTTAAAATAAAAACTGTAATAAAAGATGAAGAAGGGCATTATATCATAATTAAGGGGTCTATCCCCCCAAGAAGATCTAACAATTATAAACATTTATGTCCCCAACGTGGAGCATCCAAATAAACAAATCAATTAATCACAAATATAAAGTAACTGATTGATAATAATGCTATAATAGTAGGAGACTCTAACACCCTACTTACAACAATGGACAGATCATCTAAGCAGAAATTCAACAAGGAAACAATGGCTTTGAATGACACACTGGACTGGATGGACTTAACAGATATATTCAGACCATTTCATCCTAAACCAGCAGAATACACGCTCTTCTTGAATGTACATGGAACATTCTCCAGAATAGATCACATATTGGGACACAAATCGCCCTCAACAAGTATGAAAAGATGGAGATTATACTGTGCATATTTTCAGACCACAAAGCTATGAAAAATGAAATTAACCACAAGGGAAAATTTGGAAATACGCGAATACTTGGAGATTAAAGAAAATCATACTAAAGAAAGAATGGCTTAACCAAGAAGTTAAAGAGCACATTAAAAAGTACATAAAAGGCAATGAAAATGATAACACGACAGTGCAAAACCTCTGGGATGCAGCAAAGGCAGTCATAAGAGGGAAGTATATAGCAACCCAGGCCTTCCTAAAGAAGGAAGGAGGGTCTCAGGTACACAACCTAATCTTACACCTTAAAGAGCTGGAAGAGGAAGAGCAAATAAAACACAAAAACAGCAGAAGATGGAAAATAATAAATATTAGAGCAGAAATCAATGCTAATGAAGTTTAAAAAAAAAGTATAAGAGATCAATGAAACCAGGAGCTGGTTCTTTGAAAGAATTAACAAAATTGATAAACTGCCTAGCCAGATTGATCAAAAAGAACAGACCCAAGGAAAGGACCCAAATAAATAAAATCAATAATTAAAGAGGAGAAGTCACAACCAACACTGCAGAAAAAAAAAAAATAAAAAATAACAAGAGAATATTATGAGCAATTATATAGCAATAAATTAGGCAATCTGTAAGAAATGGACAAATTTCTAGAAATATATAAACTACCAAAACTGAAACAGGAAGAAATACAAAATTTGAACAGACCAGTAAAGAAATTGAGTTAGTAATCAAAAATCTCCCAAGAGGGGCGCCTGGGTGGCGCAGTCGGTTAAGCGTCCGACTTCAGCCAGGTCACGATCTCGCGGTCTGTGAGTTCGAGCCCCGCGTCGGGCTCTGGGCTGATGGCTCAGAGCCTGGAGCCTGTTTCCGATTCTGTGTCTCCCTCTCTCTCTGCCCCTCCCCCATTCATGCTCTGTCTCTCTCTGTCCCAAAAAATAAATAAACGTTAAAAAAAAAAAAAAAATTTAAAAAAAAAAAAAAAAAAAAAAATCTCCCAAGAGAGAAGATGGTGGCGTAGGAGGAAACTGGGCTCAACGCGCGTCCTGCTGATCACGTAGATTCCACCTACACCTGCCTGAATAACCCAGAAAACCGCCAGAAGACTGGCAGAATGGAGTCTCCGGAGCCAAGCGCAGACGAGAGGCCCACGGAAGAGGGTAGGAAGGGCAGAGAGGTGGTGCACGCTAGACGGACTGGCAGGATGGAGCCAGGTCGGAGGGGTGGCCGGCAAGGTGAGCAGAGCCCCCAACTCTGGCTTGCAAAAGTGGAGGGGCCAGATGGAGTGTGTTCCTGCAGCAAGCCGGACTTAACATCTGGAAGGTCATAAGTTAACAGCTCTGCTCGGAAAGCCGGAAGGCTGGAAGACAACAGGAGGGAGAATTGCTGAACCCCGGGACGACAGGGCTCAGTTTGGCGGGGAACAAAGGCACTTGCCAGTGCCATCTCCCTCACCCATCCCCCAGCCAAAATCCCAAAGGGAACCAGTTCCTGCCAGGGAACTTGCTTGCACCACGCAAACACCCAACGCTGTGCTTCTGCGGATCCACACCTCCAGCGGCGGGTCTGACTCACTCCTGCTGCTGCAGGACCCCTCCTGAAGCGGATAACCGAAAGGAGAAGCGAGCTGAGCCTGCCCCTCCAGCCCCGTGCACCTTGCGCATCTACCCAGCTAATACGCCAGATCCCCAGCACCACAAGCCTGGCAGTGTGCAAGTAGCCCAGACGGGCCACGCCACCCCACAATGAATCCTGCACCTAGGAGAGGGAAAGAGAAGGCACACACCAGTCTGACTGTGGCCCCAGCGGTGGGCAGGGGGCAAACATCAGGTCTGACTGCGGCCCGCCCACCAACTCCAGTTATACACCACAGCACAGGGGAAGTGCCCTGCAGGTCCTCACCACTCCAGGGACTATCCAAAATGACCAAACGGAAGAATTCCCCTCAACAGAATCACCAGGAAATAACAATAGCCAATAAACTGATCAAAAAGGATTTAAATAATATAACAGGAAGTGAATTTAGAATAATAGTTATAAAATTAATCTCTGGGCTTGAAAACAGTATAGAGGACAGCAGAGAATCTATTGCTACAGAGATCAAGGGACTAAGGAATAGTCAGGAGGAGCTGAAAAACACTATAAATGAGACGCAAAATAAAATGGAAATGACCACGGCTCAGATTGAAGAGGCGGAGGAGAGAATAGGTGAACTAGAATATAAAATTATGGAAAAAGAGGAAGCTGAGAAAAAAAGAGATAAAAAAAATCCAGGAGTATTAGGGGAAAATGAGAAAACTAAGTGATACACTAAAAAGAAATAATATACGCATAATTGGTATTCCAGAGGAGGAAGAGAGAGGGAAAGGTGCTGAAAGTGTACTTGAAGAAATAATAGCTGAGAACTTCCCTGAACTGGGGAAGGAAAAAGGCATTGAAATCCAAGAGACACAGAGAACTCCCTTCAGACGTAACTTGAATCGATCTTCTGCACAACATATCAGAGTCAAACTGGCAAAATACAAGGATAAAAAGAAAATTCTGAAAGCAGCAAGGGATAAACGTGCCCTAGCATATAAAGGGAGACCTATAAGACTCGTGACTGATCTCTCTTTTGAAACTTGGCAGGCCAGAAAGGATTGGCAAGAGATCTTCAATGTGCTGAAGAGAAAAAATATGCAGCCGAGAATCCTTTATCCAGTAGGTCTGTCATTTAGAATAGAAGGAGAGATAAAGATCTTCCCAAACAAACAAAAACTGAAGGAATTCGTCACCACTAAACCAGCCCTACAAGAGATCCTAAGGGGGATCCTGTGAGACTAAGTACCAGAGACATCGCTACAAACATAAAACATACAGACATCACAATGACTCTAAACCCATATCTTTCTATAATAACACTGAATGTAAATGGATTAAATGCGCCCACCAAAAGACATAGGGTATCAGAATGGATAAAAAAACAAGACCCATCTATTTGCTGTCTACAAGAGACTCATTTTAGACCTGAGGACACCTTTAGATTGAGAGTGAGGGGATGGAGAACTATTTATCATGCTACTGGAAGTCAAAAGAAAGCTGGAGTAGCCATTCTTATATCAGACAAACTAGACTTAAAATTAAAGCCTGTAACAAGAGATGATGAAGGGCATTATATAATAATTACAGGGTCTATCCATCAGGAAGAGCTAACAATTATAAATGTCTATGCGCCGAATACCGGAGCCCCCAAATATATAAAACAATTACAAACTTAAGCAACCTTATTGATAAGAATGTGGTAATTGCAGGGGACTTTAACACTCCACTTACAGAAATGGATAGATCATCTAGACACACGGTCAATAAAGAAACAAGGGCCCTGAATGATACATTGGATCAGATGGACCTGACGGATGTATTTAGAACTCCTCATCCCAAAGCAACAGAATATACTTTCTTCTGGAGTGCACATGGAACATTCTCCAAGATAGGTCACATACTGGGTCACAAAACAGCCCTTCATAAGTATACAAGAATTGAAATCATACCATGTACACTTTCAGACCACAATGCTATGAAGCTTGAAATCAACCACAGGAAAAAGTCTGGAAAACCTCCAAAAGCATGGAGGTTGAAGAACATCCTACTAAAGAATGAGTGGGTCAACCAGGCAATTAGAGAAGAAATAAACAAATATATGGAAACAAATGAAAATGAAAATACAACAATCCAAACGCTTTGGGATGTAGCAAAGGCAGTCCTGAGAGGAAAATACATTGCAATCCAGGCCTATCTCCAGAAACAAGAAAAATCCCAAATACAAAATCTAACAGCACACCTAAAGGAAATAGAAGCAGAACAGCAAAGGCAGCCTAAACCCAGCAGAAGAAGATAATTAATAAAGATCAGAGCATAAATAAACAATATAGAATCTAAAAAAACTGTAGAGCAGATCAACGAAACCAAGAGTTGGTTTTTTGAAAAAATAAACAAAATTGACAAACCTCTAGCCAGGCTTCTCAAAAAGAAAAGGGAGATGACCCAAATAGATAAAATCATGAATGAAAATGGAATTATTACAACCAATCCCTCAGAGATACAAACAGTTATCAGGGAATACTATGAAAAATTGTATGCCAACACTGGACAACCTGGAAGAAATGGACAAATTCCTAAATACCCACACCCTTCCAAAACTCAATCAGGAGGAAATAGAAAGTTTGAACAGACCCATAACCAGCGAAGAAATTGAATCGGTTATCAAAACTCTCCCAACAAATAAGAGTCCAGGACCAGATGGCTTCCCAGAGGAGTTCTACCAGATGTTTAAAGCAGAGATAATACCTATCCTTCTCAAGCTATTCCAAGAAATAGAAAGGGAAGGAAAACTTCCAGACTCATTCTATGAAGCCAGTATTTAATTCCTAAACCAGACAGAGACCCAGCAAAAAAAGAGAACTACAGGCCAATATCCCTGATGAATATGGATGCAAAAATTCTCAATAAGATACTACAAATCGAATTCAACAGCATATAAAAAGAATTATTCACCATGATCAAGTGGGATTCATTTGTGGGATGCAGGGCTGGTTCAACATTCACAAATCAATCAACATGATACATCACATTAATAAAAGAAAAGACAAGAACCATATGATCCTGTAAATCGACGCAGAAAAGGCATTTGACAAAATACAGCTTCCTTTCTTAATAAAAACCCTCAAGAAATTAGGGATAGAAGGATCATATCTCAAGATCATAAAGGACATATACAAAGACCCACTGCTAATATAATCCTCAATTGGGGAAAAACTGAGAGCTTTCTCCCTAAGGTCAGGAACAGAACAGGGAAGTCCACTCTCACCAGTGTTATTCAACATAGCATTACAAGTCCTAGCCTCGGCAATTGGACAACACAAAGAAATATAAGGCATCCAAATTCGAGGAAGTCAAACTTTCCCTCTTTGCAGACGACATGATACTCTATGTGGAAAACCCAAAAGATTCCATCAAAAAAAAGCTAGAACCGATCCATGAATTCAGCAGTCACAGGATATAAAACCAATGCACAGAAATCGGTTGCATTTCTATACACCAATAATGAAGCAGCAGAAAGAGAAATCAAGGAATATATCCCATTTATAATTGCACCAAAAACCGTAAAATACTTAGGAATAAACTAACCAAAGAGAAGAAAACTCTATACACTGAGAACTATAGAAATCTTATGAAAGAAATGGAAAAAGACACCAAAAAATGGAAAAACATCCATGCTCATGGATTAGAAGAACAAATACTATTAAATGTTGATACTACCCAAAGCAATCTACATATTCAGTTCAATCCCTATCAAAATAACACCAGCATTCTTCACAGAGCTAGAAAAAACAATCCTAAAATTTGTATGGAACCAGAAAGGCCTTGAATAGCCAAAGCAATCCTGAAAAAGAAAACCAAAGCTGGATGATCACAATTCCAGACTTCAAGTTGCATTACAAAGCTGTAATCACCAAGACAGTATGGTATTGGAACAAAAACAGACACATAGATCAATGGGACAAAATAGAGAACCCAGAAGTGGACCCACAAACATATTGCCAACTAATCTTTGACAAAGGAAGAAGGAATATTTAATGGAAACAAGGCAGTCTCTTCAGCAAATGGTGTTGGGAAAGCTGAACAGCAACACGCAGAGGAATCAACTTGGACACTTTCTCACACCACGCACAAAAATAAACTCAAGATGGATGAAAGACCTAAATGTAAGACAGGAAGCCATCAAAATCTTAGAGGAGAAAGCAGGCAAAAACCTCTTTGACCTCAGCCACAGTAACTTCTTACTCAACACGTCTCCAGAGGCAAGGGAAACAAAAGCAAAAATGAACTATTGGGACCTCATCAAGATAAAAAGCTTCTACACAGCACAGGAAACAATCAGCAAAACTAAAAAATTAACTGATAATCAGAGAAGATATTTGCAAATGACATATGAGATAAAGGGTTAGTATCCAAAATCTATAAAGAACTTATCAAACTCAACAACCAAAAAATAAATAATCCAGTGAAGAAATGGGCAAAATACATGAATAGACAATTTTCCAAAGAATACATTCAGATGGTTAACAGACACATGAAAAAAATGCTCAGCATCACTCATCATCAGGGAACAAACCACAATGAGACATCACCTCACACATGTCAAAATGGCTAAAATTGACAATTCAGGCAACAATAGATTTGGGTGAGGATGTAGAGAATGAGGAACCATTTGCACTGCTGATGGGAATGCAAACTGGTGCAAACTCTGGAAAACTGTATGGAGGTTCCTCAAAAAATTAAAAGTAGAACTACACTATAACCCAGCAAGTGCACTGATGCTTTTGCAAAGGCTCTTCATCTTTAGAGAAATTCATGGAAAAGATTCTGAAATGCACTCTAGAATATAGGTTTCTGATAATTTTAAGATCATAAAACTGATCTTGGTAAGAATTTCTAGGACTAATAAAAACACTATTCAAGTAAAATAAGAATTAATAATATCGGATTGCATGAATTGATGAGGATGATTATATTTTTTTAAACTTCTCTTTGAAACATTGCTTGATACTTAATGTTTTATTTCTCAAGGAGTTAAGGAAACCTTTTTCTCTTATGTATCAGAGTAATTTTATAAAGTATGTTTCTGTAAAAAGAATTGAAAATTTTATAATTACTTGTATTAGTTCAATTAGAATCTATTCCCTTGTAAGTATTTTGATAAAGATGACATTGTAGAATCTATAGATTGCTTTGGGTAGTATTGACATTTTAACAATACTGATTTTTACAATCCAGGAGTATGATATATCTTTCCTTTACTTGTGTTATTTTCAAAGCTTTTTCATCAATATCTTAAAGTTTTCAGTGTATAGGTCTTTCTTAGTCAAATCTGTTCCTAGGTATTTTATTCTTTTTAGTGTAATTATAGATGGGATTGTTTTCTTAATTTCTCTTTCTGCTACTTCATTACTCATGTATGAAAATGCAACAAATTTCTATATATTAATTTTTTATCCTACAACTTTACTGAATTCATTTATTATTTCTAATAGTTTTTTAATGGAGTCTTTAGGCTTTTCTATATACAGTATCACATCATCTACAAACAGTGGCAGTTTTACTTTCTCCTGCCCAATTTAAATTTCTTTTATTTATTTAATAATTAATTAATTGTTTTTTTATTATTGTGGATATGACCCTTATTGCTGGAAGGATAATATGTTCTAGTACTGGAAACATATGTTGAATAAAATTGGCAACAGTGGATATTCTTGTCTTGTTCCTAATGTTAGGGGAACTACATCAAATTTAAAATAAAGCTTTGCACAGTGAAGAAAACAATCTGCAAAAAGGCATCCTGTTGAATGGGAGGAGATATTTGCAAAAGATATATCCAATAAGAGGCTAATATTAAAATTATATAAAGAAGTCATACAATTCAACACCAAAAACCTCCCCAAAATAATCTGATTAAAATGAGTGGAGGACTTGAATAAACATTTTTTGAAAGAAGGCATCCAGATGGCCAACAGACTCATGTTGCTGTTGCAACAGACACAAGATGCTCAACATCTCTCATCATCAGGGAATTACAAATAAAAGCTACAATGCAATATCACTTGACACCTGTCAGAATGGCTAAAATCAACAACACAAGAAACAACAGGTGTTGGTAAGGATATGGAAATGCAAACTGGTGCAGCCACTCTGGAAAACAGTATGAAGGTCCTCAAAAAGTTAAAAACAAAACTATCCTACAATTTAGCCATTACATTACTAGGTATTTACCCAAAGGATACAAAATACCAATTCAAAGGGATACACATACCTAAATGTTTATAGCAGCATTATCTATAATAGCCAAATTATGGAAACAGCCCAAGTGTCCATCAAATGATAAATGGATGAAGAATATATATGTATAAATAAAATAGAATATACATATATAATGGAGTATACCTATAGAATGGAATAAATATTTATTCCATTAATATGTAAATTCCATAATATATATTTGTATACATGTTCATTATATTTATTCCATTATATACAATACATAACATTATTAATATAACATAGCATAATATAATATAATATAACTAATATAATTAATATCATATATAATGGAATATTACTCAGTCCTGAAAAATAATGAAATCTTCTCATTTGCAATGATGTGGGTGGAGCTAGATAGTATTATACTAAGCAAAATAAGTCAGCCTCAGAAAGACAAATACCATATGATTTCATTTATATATGGAATTTAAGAAATGAAACAAATGGTCATGGGGTGGGGGGAAGGAAGAGAAAGAGAGAGACAAACAATGAAACAGATCCTTAGAGAGAGCAAACTGATGATTACCAGAGTGGAGGTGGGTGGGGGGATAGATGAAATAGGTAATGGGGCTTAAGGAGTGAACTTGGGATGAACACCATGTGATGCGTGGAAGTGTTGAAACACTATATTGTACACGTGAAACTAATTTAATAATGTATATTAACTACTGAAATTTATATTTTTAATTTTTTTAACTTTTATTTATTTTTGAGAGACAAAGAGAGACAGAGAACGAGCAGGGGAGAGGCAGAGAGAAAGGGAGACACAGCATCCGAAGCAGGCTCCAGGCTCTTAGTTGTCAGCACAGAGCCCAACGCAGGGCTTGAACCCACAAACTGCGAGATCATGACCTGAGCTGAAGTCAGTTGCTTAACTGACTGAGCCACCCAGGCGCCCCTTAACTACTGGAATTTAAATTAAAACTTTTTAAAAATCTCAAATAAATAACCTAATTTTATCCTCAAAGAACTAGGAAAAGAACAAACTAAGTCCAAAGTTAGCAGAAAGGAGGAAATAACAATGAACACAGCAGAAATCAATAAAATAGATACTGAAAAGAAAATTAAAAATATCAATGAAAATAGCAGGTGGTTTTCTGAAAATATACACAAAATAGACAAATCTTTAGCACGACTTACCAAGAAAAAGGGGAAAGAACTAAAACAAGTAAAATTAGAAATCAAGGAGGAGACATTACAACAGATACCAAAATACCAAAATACAAAAGATAATAAGACTATTATAAAAAAATTATATGGCCAAAATTTGAAAAATCTAGAAGAAATGCATAAATTTCTAGAAAAATACAACTTACCAAGACTGAATCGTGAAAAAACAGATAACCTAAAGAGACTAATTTTTTACTAAGGAATTTGTACCAATAATCAAAAATCTCCAAACAAACAAAAGTTCAGGACTAGATGATTTCACTGGTGAGTTCTACCAAAAAAAATTATAGAAGCACTAATATCAATCCTTCTCAAAGTCTTCCAAAAAGTAGAAGAGGAAGAAACCTTTTGAAGTTCATTTTATAAGGCCAGCATTGTCCTGATAGCAATACCAGACAAGGACACTATAAGAAAATTGCAGGCCAATATCCCTGATGAACATAGATGCAAAAATCGTCAACAAAGTATTACCAAATCAAATTCAACAATACATTAATAGAATCATAAAATATGATTGAATATCCAAGGAGGCAAGGATGTTTCAACATCAGCAAACCACATTAACAAAATGAAAAATATGGGTGCCTGGGTGGCTCAGTCAGTTGAGCACCCAACTCATGATTTCAGCTCAGGTCATGATCCCAGGGTTGTGGGATCAAGCCCTGTCTCAGGCTCTATGCTTATCGTGGAGCCTGCTTAAGATACTCTCTCTCTTTCTACCCCTCTCCCTCACTCACATGCTCTCTCTCTCTAAAATAAAAATAAAATAAAACAAAAAATAAAAATCATGTGACCATCTCTACAGATGCAGGAAAAGCATTTGACAAAATTCAACATCCTTTCATAATGAAAACTTCAACAAACTTCATATAGAACAACATACTTGAACATAATAAAGCCCATAAATAACAATACCACAGCTAACCATATTCAATGGTGAAAAGCTGAAAATGTTTCCTCTAAGATCAGAAACAAGTCAAATATGCACATTCCCACCACTCCTATTTAACACAGTAGTGACCATTGGTCAAGTAAAAGAAATAAAAGTCGTCCTAACTAGAAAAAAAAAGTAAACTGTCTTTATTTGCAAATGACATGATCTAAAAAAATTGTTATAACAAAAAAAATTCAGTAAATTTGCAGGAAACAAAATCAATATGCAAAAATCAATACTCACAAGGAATGTCAGGAAGAGAAATTAAGAAAACATTCCATTTACAATAGCATCAAAAAGAATAGTTAGGAATAAATTTAACTGAAGAAATGAAAGTTCTGTACACTGAAAAGGGCAAGGAGTTTATGAGAAAAGTTGAAAAGACCCAAATAAATGGACAGATATCCCATGGTCATGAATTGGAAGAATTAATATTGTGAAAATATCTGTATTACCCAAAGTGTTCTAAAAATTCAATGCAATCCTTATTAATTTTTGATGTCATTTTTTACAGAAATAGAAGAAGCCATTCTAAAATTTATATAAAACCCTTACTAAGAGACTCTGAGTAGACAAAGCAACCATTAGAAAGAGGAATACTCACACTTCCTGACTTCAAACTATATTATAAAATTATAGTCATCAAAACAGGATGGTATCTTCATAAAAAACAGACAGACACACAGATCAATGGAATAGAATAGCGAATTCAGAAATAAATCTATGCATGTATGGTTAATTAATTTTTGACAAAGGATCCAAGAATATACAATGGGGAAAGGATAGTCTTTCCAATTAATGGTTCTGGGAAAACTGGGCAGCCATATGAAAAAGAATGAAATTGGATCCTTTTCTTACATATATGCAAAATTCAACTCTAAGTGAACTAAAGACTTGAACCTAGGGGTGCCTGGGTGGCTCAATGGGTTAAGCAACTGACTATGGCTCAGGTCATGATCTCACAGTTTGTGAGTTTGAGCCCCATGTCAGGCTCTGTGCTGACAGCTCAAAGCCTGGAGCCTGCTTTGGATTCTGTATCTCCCTCTGTTTCTGCTCTTCCCCTGCTCACACTGTGTCTCTCTGTCTCTCAAAATTAAATAAACACTAAAAAAATAAAATAAAAAGACTTGAGCCTAATACCTGAAACTCCTAGAAGAAAACATAGGGGATTAGCTCCTTGACATCAGCCTTGTCCATGTAGTTTTTTGGATTTGACATAAAAAACAATGACAGCAAGAGAAAAAATAAATAAGTGGAACTGCATAAAATTTAAAAGCTTCTGCACAGCAAACAAAACCATCAACAAAGTTAAAAGGCAATCTATCAAATGGAAGAGAACATTTGCAAATCGTATATCTGATAAGTGGTTAATATTCAAAATATATAAGGAATTAATAAAACAATAGTAAAAAACATACAAAACAAAAAACAATCTATTTTAAAATGGACAGAGAAGTTGAATAGACATTTTTCCAAAGAAGACATAAAAGGACTAACAGGTGCATTAAATGGTGCTCAGCATCAGTAATCATGAAAGAAATGAAAGTCAAAACTGCAATGAGGTATCACCTCACACTTCTTAAGATGAGTATCATCAAAAAGACAGGAAATCACACGTGTTGGCAAGGATGTAGAGGAAAAGGAACTCTTCTGCACTGTTGATTAGAATATAAATTGCTACCATGGAAAACAGTATGGAAGACCCACAAAAAACTTAAAATAGAACTACCATATAATCTAGTAATCTCAGTTCTGGTAATACATATCCAAAGGAAATGAAAACGGGATCTTGAGGAAATATCTGTACATCCATGTTTATTGTAGCATTATCCACAATAGCCAAGATATTGAAGCAACCTAAGTTCCCATGAATGGATGAAATGATAAAGAAAAGGTAGTATATAAATGCATATAGAGTATTGTCCAGCCAGGAGAAAGAAGGACATCCTGCCATTTGTGATAACATGAATGGACCTTGAGGATATTATACTAAGTGAAATAACTCAGACAAAGAAGACAAATACTGTAAGATCTCACCTGTATGGGAAATATTAAAAAAAATGAACTCACAGAAACAGACAAGAATGGTAGATATCAGGTGCTGGAAAATAGGGGCAAAGGAGATGTCAAAAGAGTACAAATTTCTATAAGATTAATAATTTCTAGAGGTCTAATGCACATTGTAGAGGGATGCCTGGGTGGCTCAGTTGGTTGAGCATCCAACTTCAGCTCAGGTCATGATCTCACAGTTTGTGGGTTCAAGCCCTGCATCGGGCTCTGTGCTGATAGTTCAGAGCCTGGAGCCTGGTTCGGACTCTGTGTCTCCCTCTCTCTCTGCCCCTCCCCTGCTTGTGCTCTCTCTCTCAAAAATAAATAAACATTAAAAAAATTTAATGTACATCATAGTGATTATGGTTAATAATTACTGTATTATATACTTGAAAGTTAATGAGAGTATGCCTTAAATGTTCTCACCACAAAAAAGAAATGATATAATGTGATGTGATACAGATGATAGCTAATGCTATATTGATAATCATTTTGCAATATATAAGTATACCAAATCAACACATTATACACCTTAAAATTACAGAGTGTTACATGTCAATTATATTACAATAAATCTACAAAGAAGTAAATAACTATAAAGACATAGATAGGTTAAAAGTAAATGGGTGAAAAATTATACAAAAAATTTTTAATCTGAAAGTTGTGTTAGCTATTTTTGTAATCACATAAAATGTAATTCACAATAAAAATATAAAATGAGAAAATTTTATAATGATAAAAGGGATATATCATCAGGAAAACATGGCAAATACAAATATATCTTCACAAAGACACTACATAGAAAGGAATTAACAAAGCATTAACAAATCAAATCTAACAAAGCAGAGAAAGCATAATATATCCCAATCAAGCAAGAGTTATTCTAGGAATGCATTGTTGGTTTATTATCTAAAAATTAATAATTGGAATTCATCATATTAACACAATAATGATCATTATTATTCAGAAAAAAGTATTTGAAAAAGTTTACATTCATTTATAATGAAAACTCACACCAAGCTAGAAATAGTAGGAAACTTCCTCAAATTGATAATACTTCAAAAATATGAATATTACTGGTGAAAGATTGAGTTGTTTCTACCTTAAATCTAAAATAAGACAAAGATGCCTATTTCAGTGCTTGTATTCAATATTGATTGGAGGTGCTAGTCATTGTAATAAGGCAAGAAAAAAAGTATTAGGTTGGCTGGGAAGAAGTAAAATTTTCCCCATTTGCAGTTGATTATGACTGCTTACAGAGAAAAATCTCAGGGAATTTACAAAACAACTAATAGAACTGACATGAATTTAACAAGGTCATACATAGGTCACAAGATTATATACAAAAAAAAATTGTTTTCTTACATACATATTAACAAACAACGGGAAAGGAAAATCGTGAAAATTATGCTGAAATCAGCATTAAATAAAACAACTCCAGGAATAAGTCTAATAAAAGTTGGCTAGGACATCTTGGTGAAAATTGTAAAACATCTTTGAAATTAAAGACCTAAATAAGTGAGAATTTATCATACTCATGGATTGAAATACTCAATATATCAAACTGATTGATAGATTTCCAATCACAATTACAAACAAAATCTCAACAGGCTTTTTGGGTATAAGAATTGGGAAGAAGCTCCTAAAATTTCTATGAAAATATGGTGGACTTGGATGAAAGAACTATTGGGTGAAAGTATAGAACAGTAGAAAATAGGTATCTAGAATTAAGGTATTGCAGATAGACCAAAAGATGAAAAATACAGAAAAGAATGAGAAGACGAGATTAATTGAAAGGGTCTAACATACATATATCATAATCCCAGAAGAGAAGATAAAGCAATGATACAAAAACAATATTTGAAGATATAATGATGAGAATTTTCCAAAAATATGCAAAGAACATCAATACCATTTAAAAGTTCATTGTTAACTCCAACTAAGGCAAATATATCCAAGTATATTCAAATGGAAAGCACACCATAATAAAGCTGCCAAAAACAAAGGCCAAAGAAAAGAGAAAGGTTAATTCTGAATGACCAATTATAACAATTTAAACTGAAACAATGGAAGATAGAAGATGATAAAATAAAGCTTCCAAGAAACTGAATGAACATAACTATAAACCTAGAATTCTCTGGCCAATGAGCTTGTCTTTTAAGGATAAAGAAAAAATAAAGACTTTTTCAAAATAAATTATTTTTGTTATATTTAATAGATTTATAGAGGCATAATTGACATTAAATACTTTGTACATGTCTAAAGTCTACATTTTATTAAGTTTTGCTGTATGTATATGTCCACTAAATCATTACTAGAATCAAAATAACAAAAATATTTACCACTCCCAACAGGTTACATGGTCCCCTATAAAATCTTTCTCTCTCAACCCTCCCTCCCTCTCTGACATACACAGGGAATAACTGATGTGCTTTCTTTTAATAAAGAATATTTTGCATTTTCTAGAATTTTATATAATGGAATCAATGAATATATTCACATTTTTGTCTGACTTCTTTTAGTCAGCATAATTATCTTATGACATATGCATGTTGTTATATATATCCCTTTATATCTTTCAATTGTTACATCAGGTGTTTTATAGTTTGCTGTTTAAAAAAGCTCTAACTATACTGCCTTTTTGGTGAATTAATCTTATTATCATTAGGAAATGTTTTTTTTCAAGGTAATAGTACTTGTCGTGAAATAATGTATGCCTTATTACAGTAAATTCAGTTTTCCTATAATTAGTGTTTCCATGTTATATCTTTTTCCAAACTTACCTTTTCCCTATCTCTTTCTTCTTCATACAGTATATAACTGGCCCTTGTTATTTTTATGCAGGCACAAAATTTTTAATATTTAATTGGGGTGTCTAGTATATTTGTATTTAAGTAATTTTTGAAATGGTTTCTATTTCATTTCTGTTTGTCTCATTTATTTGTTCTTCCTCTACCTCTTCTTCCATATTTTGAACTGATTATTTCTTAGTATTTCATTTTAGCTACTCTAATTGGTGTCTGTCTATATCGATGTATTAATTTTACTGCTTGCTGTAGGGATTTTAGGAAAAATCCTTGACTTCTAACAGTGCATCTTGAATTAACATTGTAACACCTATAATGTAAGAAACTTTTAACAAAATAAATCTATCATCCGGGGCGCCTGGGTGGCGCAGTCGGTTAAGCGTCCGACTTCAGCCAGGTCACGATCTCGCGGTCCGTGAGTTCGAGCCCCGCGTCGGGCTCTGTGCTGACAGCTCAGAGCCTGGAGCCTGTTTCCGATTCTGTGTCTCCCTCTCTCTCTGACCCTCCCCCGTTCATGCTCTGTCTCTCTCTGTCCCAAAAATAAATAAACGTTGAAAAAAAAATTAAAAAAAAAAAAATCTATCATCCTTCCATATTTGTTATACACCTTACTTCTACGTATGTTATTAATCCCACAATACATAACTATGAGTTTTGCTCTGATCAGTCAATTTTCTTTGAAAGAAATTAAGAAATAAGAAAAATAGCTTTCATATTTACCCACGCATTTATTCTTCATTCCTTCATGTGAGCCAGATTACCATCTGGTAATCATTTCATGAAGAACCACCATGAACACTTCTTATAATCCAGGTACACTGGTGTTAAGTTCTTTCACCTCTGGTTTACCTGAAAACATTTTTATCTGGACTTCATTTTTTAAGGATAGTTTGGTTGGATATAGAATAGTGGCTTAATGTTTTTTTTAAGTTTGTTTTCTTTTAGGAACTTAAAAATATAACTATATTGTTTGGAGGATTGCATTGATTCTGACCAAAAAAAAATATTATTCTTAGTGTTGTTTCTTTTTTTTTAATGATCAATCAATCATCTATTTTTTTTATATGAAATTTATTGTCAACACCCAGTGCTCATCCCAAAAGGTGCCCTCCTCAATACCCATCACCCACCCTCCCCTCCCTCCACTCCCCATCAACCCTCAGTTTGTTCTCAGTTTTAAGAGTCTCTTATGTTTTGGCTCCCTCCCTCTCTAACCTCTTATTTTTTCCCCTCCCCCATGGTCTTCTGTTAAGTTTCTCAGGATCCACATAAGAATGAAAACATATGGTATCTGTCTTTCTCTGTATGACTTATTTCACTTAGCATAACACTCTCCAGTTCCATCCACGTTGCTACAAAGGGCCATATTTCATTCTTTCTCATTGCCACGTAGTATTCCATTGTGTATATAAACCACAATTTCTTTTTTTTTTTTTTTGAGAATTTTTTTTTTATTATATGAAATTTATTGTCAAATTGGTTTCCATACAACACCCAGTGCTCATCCCAAAAGGTGCCCTCCTCAATACCCATCACCCACCCTCTCCTCCCTCCCACCCCCCATCAACCCTCAGTTTGTTCTCAGTTTTTAACAGTCTCTTAAGCTTTGGCTCTCTCCCACTCTAACCTCTTTTTTTCTTTTTTCCTCCCCCTCCCCCATGGGTTCCTGCCAAGTTTCTCAGGATCCACATAAGAGTGAAACCATATGGTATCTGTCTTTCTCTGTATGGCTTATTTCACTTAGCATCACACTCTCCAGTTCCATCCACGTTGCTACAAAAGGCCATATTTCATTTTTTCTCATTGCCACGTAGTATTCCATTGTGTATATAAACCACAATTTCTTTATCCATTCATCAGTTGATGGACATTTAGGCTCTTTCCATAATTTGGCTATTGTTGAGAGTGCTGCTATGAACATTGGGGTACAAGTGCCCCTATGCATCAGTACTCCTGTATCCCTTGGATAAATTCCTAGCAGTGCTATTGCTGGGTCATAGGGTAGGTCTATTTTTAATTTTCTGAGGAACCTCCACACTGCTTTCCAGAGCGGCTGCACCAATTTGCATTCCCACCAACAGTGCAAGAGGGTTCCCGTTTCTCCACATCCTCTCCAGCATCTAGAGTCTCCTGATTTGTTCATTTTGGCCACTCTGACTGGCGTGAGGTGATACCTGAGTGTGGTTTTGATTTGTATTTCCCTGATAAGGAGCGATGCTGAACATCTTTTCATGTGCCTGTTGGCCATCCGGATGTCTTCTTTAGAGAAGTGTCTATTCATGTTTTCTGCCCATTTCTTCACTGGGTTATTTGTTTTTCGGGTGTGGAGTTTGGTGAGCTCTTTATAGATTCTGGATACTAGCCCTTTGTCCGATATGTCATTTGCAAATATCTTTTCCCATTCCATTGGTTGCCTTTTAGTTTTGTTGGTTGTTTCCTTTGCTGTGCAGAAGCTTTTTATCTTCATAAGGTCCCAGTAATTCACTTTTGCTTTTAATTCCCTTGCCTTTGGGGATGTGTCAAGTAAGAGATTGCTACGGCTGAGGTGAGAGAGGTCTTTTCCTGCTTTCTCCTCTAAGGTTTTGATGGTTTCCTGTCTCACATTCAGGTCCTTTATCCATTTCGAGTTTATTTTTGTGAATGGTGTGAGGAAGTGGTCTAGTTTCAACCTTCTGCATGTTGCTGTCCAGTTCTCCCAGCACCATTTGTTAAAGGGGCTGTCTTTTTTCCATTGGATGTTCTTTCCTGCTTTGTCAAAGATGAGTTGGCCATACGTTTGTGGGTCTAGTTCTGGGGTTTCTATTCTATTCCATTGGTCTATGTGTCTGTTTTTGTGCCAATACCATGCTGTCTTGATGATGACAGCTTTGTAGTAGAGGCTAAAGTCTGGGATTGTGATGCCTCCTGCTTTGGTCTTCTTCTTCAAAATTCCTTTGGCTATTCGGGGCCTTTTGTGGTTCCATATGAATTTTAGGATTGCTTGTTCTAGTTTCGAGAAGAATGCTGGTGCAATTTTGATTGGGATTGCATTGAATGTGTAGATCGCTTTGGGTAGTATTGACATTTTGACAATATTTATTTTTCCAATCCATGAGCAGGGAATGTCTTTCCATTTCTTTAAATCTTCTTCCATTTCCTTCATAAGCTTTCTATACTTTTCAGCATACAGATCTTTTACATCTTTGGTTAGATTTATTCCTAGGTATTTTATGCTTCTTGGTGCAATTGTGAATGGGATCAGTTTCTTTATTTGTCTTTCTGTTGCTTCATTGTTAGTGTATAAGAATGCAACTGATTTCTGTACATTGATTTTGTATCCTGCGACTTTGCTGAATTCATGTATCAATTCTAGCAGACTTTTGGTGGAGTCTATCGGATTTTCCATGTATAATATCATGTCATCTGCAAAAAGTGAAAGCTTGACTTCATCTTTGCCAATTTTGATGCCTTTGATTTCCTTTTGTTGTCTGATTGCTGATGCTAGAACTTCCAGCACTATGTTAAACAACAGCGGTGAGAGTGGGCATCCCTGTCGTGTTCCTGATCTCAGGGAAAAAGCTCTCAGTTTTTCCCCATTGAGGATGATGTTAGCTGTGGGCTTCTCATATATGGCTTTTATGATCTTTAAGTATGTTCCTTCTATCCCGACTTTCTCAAGGGTTTTTATTAAGAAAGGGTGCTGGATTTTGTCGAAGGCCTTTTCTGCATCGATTGACAGGATCATATGGTTATTCTCCTTTTTTTTGTTAATGTGATGTATCACGTTGATTGATTTGTGAATGTTGAACCAGCCCTGCATCCCAGGGATGAATCCCACTTGATCATGGTGAATAATTCTTTTTATATGCTGTTGAATTCGATTTGCTAGTATCTTATTGAGAATTTTTGCATCCATATTCATCAGGGATATTGGCCGGTAGTTCTCTTTTTTTACTGGCTCTCTGTCTGGTTTAGGAATCAAAGTAATACTGGCTTCATAGAATGAGTCTGGAAGTTTTCCTTCCCTTTCTATTTCTTGGAATAGCTTGAGAAGGATAGGTATTATCTCTGCTTTAAACGTCTGGTAGAACTCCCCTGGGAAGCCATCTGGTCCTGGACTCTTATTTGTTGGGAGATTTTTAATAACCGATTCAATTTCTTCACTGGTTATGGGTCTGTTCAAGCTTTCTATTTCCTCCTGGTTGAGTTTTGGAAGAGTGTGGGTGTTCAGGAATTTGTCCATTTCTTCCAGGTTGTCCAATTTGTTGGCATATAATTTTTCATAGTATTCCCTGATAATTGTTTGTATCTCTGAGGGATTGGTTGTAATAATTCCATATTCATTCATGATTTTATCTATTTGGGTCATCTCCCTTTTCTTTTTGAGAAGCCTGGCTAGAGGTTTGTCAATTTTGTTTATTTTTTCAAAAAACCAACTCTTGGTTTCGTTGATCTGCTCTACAGTTTTTTTAGACTCTATATTGTTTATTTCTGCTCTGATCTTTATTATTTCTCTTCTTCTGCTGGGTTTAGGCTGCCTTTGCTGTTCTGCTTCTATTTCCTTTAGGTGTGCTGTTAGATTTTGTATTTGGGATTTTTCTTGTTTCTTGAGATAGGCCTGGATTGCAATGTATTTTCCTCTCAGGAATGCCTTCGCCGCGTCCCAAAGCATTTGGATTGTTGTATTTTCATTTTCGTTTGTTTCCATATATTTTTTAATTTCTTCTCTAATTGCCTGGTTGACCCACTCATTCGTTAGTAGGGTGTTCTTTAACCTCCATGCTCTTGGAGGTTTTCCAGACTTTTTTCTGTGGTTGATTTCAAGCTTCATAGCATTGTGGTCTGAAAGTATGCATGGTATAATTTCAATTCTGGTAAACTTATGAAGGGCTGTTTTGTGACCCAGTATATGATCTATCTTGGAGATTGTTCCATGTGCACTCGAGAAGAAAGTATATTCTGTTGCTTTGGGATGCAGAGTCCTAAATATATCTGTCAAGTCCATCTGATCCAATGTCTCATTCAGGGCCCTTGTTTCTTTATTGACCGTGTGTCTACATGATCTATCCATTTCTGTAAGTGGGGTGTTAAAGTCCCCTGCAATTACCACATTCTTATCAATACGGTTGCTTATGTTTATGAGTAGTTGTTTTATATATTTGGGGGCTCCGGTATTCGGCGCATAGACATTTATAATTGTTAGCTCTTCCTGATGGATAGACCCTGTAACTATTATATAATGTCCTTCTTCATCTCTTGTTACAGCCTTTAATTTAAAGTCTAGTTTGTCTGATATAAGTATGGCTACTCCAGCTTTCTTTTGGCTTCCAGTAGCATGATAAATAGTTCTCCATCCCCTCACTCTCAATCTAAAGGTGTCCTCAGGTCTAAAATGAGTCTCTTGTAGACAGCAAATAGATGGGTCTTGTTTTTTTATCCATTCTGATACCCTATGTCTTTTGGTTGGCGCATTTAATCCATTTACATTCAGTGTTATTATAGAAAGATACGGGTTTAGAGTCATTGTGATGTCTGTATGTTTTATGCTTGTAGTGATGTCTCTGGTATTTTGTCTCACAGGGTCCCCCTTAGGATCTCTTGTAGGGCTGGTTTAGTGGTGACAAATTCCTTCAGTTTTTGTTTGTTTGGGAAGACCTTTATCTCTCCGTCTATTCTAAATGACAGACTTGCTGGATAAAGGATTCTCGGCTGCATATTTTTTCTGTCTAGCACACTAAAAATCTCGTGCCAATTCTTTCTGGCCTGCCAAGTTTCAAAAGAGAGATCAGTCACGAGTCTTATAGGTCTCCCTTTATATGTGAGGGCACGTTTATCCCTTGCTGCTTTCAGAATTTTCTCTTTATCCTTGTATTTTGCCAGTTTCACTATGATATGTCGTGCAGAAGATCGATTCAAGTTCCGTCTGGAGGGAGTTCTCTGTGCCTCTTGGATTTCAATGCCTTTTTCCTTCCCCAGTTCAGGGAAGTTCTCAGCTATTATTTCTTCAAATACCCCTTCAGCACCTTTCCCTCTGTCTTCCTCCTCTGGGATACCAATTATGCGTATATTATTTCTTTTTAGTGTATCACTTAGTTCTCTAATTTTCCCCTCATAATCCTGGATTTTTTTATCTCTCTTTCTCTCAGCTTCCTCTTTTTCCATAACTTTATCTTCTAGTTCACCTATTCTCTCCTCTGCCTCTTCAATCCGAGCTGTGGTGGTTTCCATTTTGTTTTGCATTTCATTTAAAGCGTTTTTCAGCTCCTCGTGACTGTTCCTTAGTCCCTTGATCTCTGTAGCAAGGGATTCTCTGCTGTCCTGTATACTGTTTTCAAGCCCGGCGATTAATTTTATGACTATTATTTTAAATTCACTTTCTGTTATATTATTTAAATCCTTTTTGATCAGCTCATTAGCTGTTGTTATTTCCTGGAGATTCTTCTGAGAGGAATTCTTCCGCTTGGTCATTTTGGATAGTCCCTGGCGTGGTGAGGACCTGCAGGGCACTTCCCCTGTGCTGTGGTGTATAACTGGAGTTGGTGGGCGGGGCCGCAGTCCGACCTGATGTCTGCCCCCAGCCCACTGCTGGGGCCACAGTCAAACTGGTGTGTGCCTTCTCTTCCCCTCTCCTAGGGGCGGGATTCACTGTGGGGTGGCGTGGCCCGTCTGGGCTACTTGCACACTGCCAGACTTGTGATGCTGGGGATCTGGCGTATTAGCTGGGGTGGGTAGGCAAGGTGCACAGGGGCAGGAGGGGCAGGCTTAGCTGGCTTCTCCTTAGGTAATCCACTTCAGGAGGGGCCCTGTGGCAGCGGGAGGGAGTCAGATCCGCTGCCGGAGGTTTGGCTCCGCAGAAGCACAGAGTTGGGTGTTTGCGCGGAGCGAGGAAGTTCCCTGGCAGGAACTGGTTCTCTTTGGGATTTTGGCTGGGGGATTGGCGGGGGAGATGGCGCTGGCGAGAGCCTTTGTTCCCCACCAAACTGAGCTCTGTCGTCCGGGGGCTCAGCAGCTCTCCCTCCCTTTGTCCTCCAGCCTTCCTGCTTTCTGAGCAGAGCTGTTAACTTATGACCTCCCAGACGCTAAGTCGCGCTTGCTGTCGGAACACAGTCCGTCAGGCCCCACCTCTTTTGCAAGCCAGACTCTGGAGCTCTGCTTGGCCAGCGAGCCGCCCATCCGCCCCGGCTCCCTCCCGCCAGTCCGTGGAGCATGCACCGCCTCGCCGCCCTTCCTACCCTCTTCCGTGGGCCTCTCGTCTGCGCTTGGCTCCGGCGACTCCGTTCTGCTAATCCTCTGGCGGTTTTCTGGGTTATTTAGGCAGGTGTAGGTGGAATCTAATTGATCAGCAGGACGCGCGGTGAGCCCAGCGTCCTCCTACGCCGCCATCTTCCTCCTTTCTCTCCACAATTTCTTTATCCATTCGTCAGTTGATGGACATTTAGGCTCTTTCCACAATTTGTCTATTGTTGAAAGTGCTGCTATAAACATTGGGGTACAAGTGCCCCTATGCATCAGTACTCCTGTATCCCTTGGGTAAATTCCTAGCAGTGCTATTGCTGGGTCACAAGGTAGATCTATTTTCAATTTTTTGAGGAACCTCCACACTGTTTTCCAGAGCAGCGGCACCAGTTTGCATTCCCACCAACAGTGCAAGCAGGTTCCCATTTCTCCACATCCTCGCCAGCATCTATAGTCTCCTGATTTGTTCATTTTAGCCACTCTGACTGGCATGAGGTGGTATCTGAGTGTGGTTTTGATTTGTATTTCCCTGATGAGGAGCGACGTTGAGCATCTTTTCATGTGCCTGTTGGCCATCTGGATGTCTTTTTTAGAGAAGTGTCTATTCATGTTTTCTGCCCATTTCTTCACTGGATTATTTGTTTTTCTGGTGTGGAGTTTGGTGAGCTCCTTATAGATTTTGGATACTAGCCCTTTGTCCAATATGTCATTTGCAAATATCTTTTCCCATTCCATTGGTTGTCTTTTAGTTTTGTTGATTGTTTCCTTTGCAGTGCAGAAGCTTTTTATCTTGATGAGGTCCCAATAGTTCATTTTTGCTTTTAATTCCCTTGTCTTTGAGGATGTGTCAAGTAAGAAATTGCTGCAGCTGAAGTCAGAGAGGTTTCTTCCTGCTTTCTCCTCTAGGGTTTTGATGGTTTCCTGTCTCACATTCAGGTCCTTTATCCATTTTGAGTTTATTTTTCTGAATGGTGTAAGAAAGTGGTCTAGTTTCATTCTTCTGCAGGTTGCTGTCCAGTTCTCCCAGCACCATTTGTTAAAGAGACTGTCTTTTTTTCCAATGGATATTCTTTCCTGTTTTGTCAAAGATTAGTTGGCCATAATTTTGTGGGTCTAGTTCTGGGGTTTCTATTCTATACTATTGGTCTATGTGTCTGTTTGTGTGCCAATACCATGCTGTCTTGATGATTATAGCTTTGTAGTAGAGGCTAAAGTCTGGGATTGTGATGCCTCCTGCTTTGGTCTTCTTCTTTAAAATTACTTTGGCTATTCGGGGTCTTTTGTGGTTCCATGCAAATTTTAGGATTGCTTCTTCTAGCTTCGAGAAGAATGCTGGTGCAATATTGATTGAGATTGCATTGAATAGGTAGATAGCTTTGGGTAGTATTGAGTAATTGGGTAGTACTGACCAATCTATGAGCATGGAATGTTTTTCCATTTCTTTATATCTTCTTCAATTTCCTTCATAAGCTTTCTATAGTTTTCAGCATACAGATCTTTTACATCTTTGGTTAGATTTATTCCTAAGTATTTTATGCTTCTTGGTGCAATTGTGAATGGGATCAGTTTCTTTATTTGTCTTTCTGTTGCTTCATTGTTAGTGTATAAGAATGCAACTGATTTCTGTACATTGGTTTTGTATCCTGCAACTTTGCTGAATTCAGGTATCAGTTCCAGCAGACTTTTGGTGGAGCCTATCGGGTTTTCCATGTATAATATCATATCATCTGCAAAAAGTGAAAGCTTGACTTCATCTTTGTCAATTTTGATGCCTTTGACTTCCTTTTGTTGTCTGATTGCTGATGCTAGCACTTCCAACACTATGTTAAACAACAGCGGTGAGAGTGGACATCCCCGTCGTGTTGCTGATCTCAGGGGGAAAGCTCTCAGGTTTTCCCCATTGAGGATGATATTACCTGTGGGCTTTTCATAAATGGCTTTATGATGTTTAAGCATGTTCCTTCAATCCCAACTTTCTCGACGGTTTTTATTAAGAAAGGATGCTGAATTTTGTCAAATGCTTTTTCTGTTTTGATTGACAGGATCATATCCTTCTTATCTTTTCTTTTATTAATGTGATGTATCACGTTGATTGATTTGCGAATGTTGAACCAGCCCTGCATCCCAGGAATGAATCCCACTTGATCATGGTGAATAATTCTTTTTATATGCTATTGAATTAGATTTGCTGGTATCTTATTGAGAATTTTTGCATCCATATTCATCAGGGATATTGGCCGGTAGTTCTCTTTTTTCCTGGGTCTCTGTCTGGCTTAGGAATCAAAGTTATGCTGGCTTCATAGAGTGAGTCTGGAAGTTTTCCTTCCCTTTCTATTTTTTGGAATAGCCTGAGAAGGATAGGTATTATCTCTGCTTTAAACGTCTGGTAGAATTCCCCAGGGAAGCCATCTTGTCCTGGACTCTTATTTGTTGGGAGATTTTTGATAACTAATTAAATTTCTTTGCTGGTTATGGGTCTGTTCAGGTTTTCTATTTTTTTCCTGTTTGAGTTTTGGAAGTGTGTGGGTGCTTAGGAATTTGTCCATTTCTTCCAAGTTGTCCGGTTTTTTGGCATAGAATTTTTCATAGTATTCCCTGATAATTGCTTGTATCTGAGGGATTGGTTGTAATCATTCCATTTTCATTCATGATTTTATCTATTTGGGTCATCTCCCTTTTCTTTTTGAGAAGCCTGGCTAGAGGTTTGTCAATTTTGTTTATTTTTTCAAAAAACCAACTCTTGGTTTGGTTGATCTGCTGCACAGTTTTTTTAGAACCTGTATTGTTTATTTCTGCTCTGATCGTTATTATTTCTCTTCTTCTGCTGGGTTTGTGGTATCTTTGCTGTTCTGCTTCTATTTCCTTTAGGTGTGCTGTTAGATTTTGTATTTGGGATTTTCTTGTATCTTGAGATAGGTCTGGATTGCAATGTATTTTCCTCTCAGGACTGCCTTCGCTGCATCCCAAAGCATTTGGATTGTTGTATTTTCATCTTCATTTGTTTCCATATATTTTTTAATTTCTTCGTTAATTGTCAGGTTGGCCCATTCATTCTTTTTTTTTTTCAACGTTTATTTATTTTTGGGATAGAGAGAGACAGAGCATGAACAGGGGAGGGGCAGAGAGAGAGGGAGAAACAGAATCAGAAACAGGCTCGAACTCACGGACCGCGAGATCGTGACCTGGCTGAAGTCGGACGCTTAACCGACTGCGCCACCCAGGTGCCCCGGGCCATTCATTCTTTAGTAGGGTGTTCTTTAACCTCCATGCTTTTGGAGGTTTTCCAGACTTTTTCCTGTGGTTGATTTCAAGTTTCATAACATCGTGGTCCGAAAGTGTGCATGGTATGATCTCAATTCTTGTATACTTATGTAGGGCTGTTTTGTGACCCAGTATGTGATCTATCTTGGAGAATGTTCCATGTGCACTCGAGAAGAAAGTATATTCTGTTGCTTTGGGATGCAGAGTTCTAAATATATCTGTCAAGTCCATCTGATCCAATGTATCATTCAAGGCCCTTGTTTCTTTTTTTGATCCTGTGTCTAGATGATCTATCCATTGTTGTAAGTGAAGTATTAAAGTCCCCTGCAATTACCACACTCTTGGGCATTTATAATGCCCATTTATAATGTTAGCTCTTCCCGATGGATAGACCCTGTAATTATTATATAATGTCCTTCTTCATCTCTTGTTACAGCCTTTAATTTAACGTCTAGTTTGCCTGATATAAGTATGGCTACTCCAGATTTTTTTGAGTTCCAGTAGCATGATAGATAGTTCTCCATCCCCTCACTTTCAGTCTGAAGGTGTCCTCAGGTCTAAAATGAGTCTTGTAGACAGCAAATAGATGGGTCTTGTTTTTTGTGCATTCTCATACCCTATGTCTATTGGTTAGAACATTTAGTCCATTTACGTTCAGTGTTATTATTGAAAGATATGGGTTTAGAGTCATTGTGATGTCTGTAGGTTTCATGCTTGTAGTGATGTCTCTGGTATTTTGTGGGCCGTGCAACATTTCACTCACAGAATCCCCCTTAGGATCTCTTGTAGGGCTGGTTTGGTGGTGATGAATTCCTTCAGTTTTTGTTTGTTTTGGAAGACCTTTATCCCTCCTTCTATTCTGAATGACAGACTTGCTGGATAAAGGATTCTCAGCTGCATATTTTTTTCTGTTCATCACATTGAAGATTTCCTGCCATTCCTTTCTGGCCTGCCAAGTTTCAGTAGATAGATCCATCACTAGTCTTATCAGTCTCCCTTTATATGTTAGAGTATGTTTATCCCTAGCTGCTTTCACAATTTTCTCTTTATCCTTGTATTTTGCCAGTTTGACTATGATATGTCATGCAGAAGATTGATTCAAGTTACGTCTGAAGGGAGTTCTCTGTGCCTCTTGGATTTCAATGCCTTTTTCCTTCCCCAGATCAGGGAAGTTCTCAGCTATGATTTCTTCTGCTGGAAGCCAAGCTATCCCTGCCTGAGTGGCAAGGCGTGGGCTGTGGACAGATTGGTGACTGCAAGGCAGCCCCACCGACAGTGAAGTTTCTTGTACTCCCACTTTTAGGTAATTTTGCCTTAAAACTAAAACTACTGGGTTATTGTCTGTTGGGGAATTTCCCTGTGTAGGCTCCCTGGGAAAATAACCATTAGGAAGGAAATAAGGTTTCACAAGAAATTGTGGGGCCTTATATTTATCCCTTGACATCCCCTATGGAGACTCCTCTACTTACAGGAAGGATAGCTTCATACATTTGCCAGCAAAGAGGGCCTGTAAAGGAGAGACATATGGATTTGAAAGCTTCACTCCAGCAACTAAGGGAGTGTATCTTTGGGCACAGGTGACTTCAACCCCTAGGCCCACCTGGCCCCCCAGAGGCATTCCAGATGATGACTGAACTGAGTCGGTTAAGGTACAGAATGGTTCATTGGTTCCTAGGCACATTGTCTCTCTGAGAACTTATGAGGCATGGGTTTCTAACGCTTTTTCAGCCCCTTTCTGGCACCTCGGACCAAGGCAAACACATTGTTCTTCTGGCCTCATGAGGTTAGGAAGTCATGTCCCTGTAACTGTTCCACTTGAGGTGTTGAGAAATGGAGGGCCTTTCACAAGAACAGCAAAGCAAATGCTTTGTAGATTATAGATAAACGCAGATGCATAATGGAATAATGTAAGAAAGTAATTACTAATCAAAGGGTATGCGGGAATATTAGGGGAAAATCGCCATGTTATTTCTTAAAGGTTGTTTATACATAGGAACATTTTCAAAATTAGGTAATGTTAGAAAAACATAGATGACGTATGTTACAAGAAAACCACTATCATATATAATGCCACGTTTACTACAATAAATCAGCCAGTTCAACACACTACTGTTGTCTGTGTGCATTTTTATTTTAGTTTTAGTTTTTTATTTTAGTTTTTTGTTTTTTAGTTTTTTTTTTTAGTTTTGTTTTATTTTCGCCGATGTCGTTCTTCCTTTAGGAATCCCTGGACCTGCTGGAGCTGGACTCTGGCATTCTTCAAGTACACCTTCAGCACCTTTCTCTCTCTCTTCCTCCTCTGGAATCCCAATTATACGTATATTATTGCATTTCATCACATCACTTAGTTCTCTAATTCTCCCCTCATATTTCTGGATTTTTTTATCTCTCTTTTTCTCAGCTTCCTCTTTTTCCATAATTTTATCTTCTAATTCACCTATTCTCTCCTCTGCCTCTTCAATCCGAGCTGTGGTCCTCTCCATTTTATTTTGCACCTCTTTTAGAGCATTTTTTAGCTCCTCATGACTGTTTCTTAGTCCCCTGATCTCTGTAGCAATAGATTCTCTGCTGTCCTCTATACTTTTTTCAAGCCCAGTGATTACTTTTATGACTATTATTTTAAATTCATTTTCTGTTATATTGCTTAAATCATTTTTGATCAGTCCGTTAGCTGTTGCTACTTCCTGGAGTTTCTTTTGAGGAGAATTCTTCCGTTTCATCATTTTGGATAGTCCCTAGAGTGGTGCGGAATTGCAGGGCTCTTCTCCTGTGCTGTCTGGAGTAACTTGTGTTGGTCGGTGGGGCCACAGTCAGACCTGATGTCTGTCCCCAGCCCACCACTGGGGCCACAGTCAGACTGGTGTGTACCTTATCTTCCCCTTTCCCAGGGGCAGGACTCACTGTGGAGTGGTGTGGCCCCTGTCTGGGCTACTTGCACACTGCCAGCCTTGTGGTGGTGCTTCTATGGGATCTGGTGTATTAGCAGGGGTGGATAGGCAAGATGCACAGGGGCGGGAGGGGCAGACATAGCTCACTTTGCCTTCGGTGGTCCATTGCAGGAGTGGCCCTGTGGCTCTGGAGGGAGTCAGAACCGTCGGAGGGATGGATCCATAGAAGCACAGCATTGGGTGTTTGTGCAGTGCCAGCAAGTTCCGTGACAGGAACTGGTTCCCTTTGGGATTTTGGCTGGGGGATGGGCGAGGGAGATGGCGCTTCAGCACCTTTGTTTCCCGTGGAGCTGAGCTCTGTCCTCCAGAGCTCAACACCTCTCCCTCCTGTTGTCCTCTAGCCCTCCCCCTCTCTGAGCAGAGCTATTGAGTTATAACATTCCAGATGTTAAGTCCCACTGGCTGTCAGAACTCACACAGTCTGGACCCTCCGCTTTTGCAAGTCAGACTCGGGGGCTCTGCCTTGCCGGGTGGGCTGCCCCTCCACTGCCCTGGCTCCCTCCCACCAGGCCATGTAGCATGCATTGCCTCTCCGCCCTTCCTACCCTCTTCCGTGGGCCTCTTGTCTATGCTTAGCTCTGGAGAGTCCGTTCTGCGAGTCTTCTTGAAGTTTTCTGGGTTATTTAAGCAGATGTGGGTGGAATCTAAGTGATCAGCAGGTGAGCCCAGCGTCCTCCTACACTGCCATCTTCCCCTCCTTCCTCGCCAGTTTATGACTTGTGTCATCATTGTTTCTGGAGATTTTTTCTGGTCCTTTCTTGTGTTTGTTATTTTTGGTTTCTCCCTTGCACTCAAAATGTCCCTTTTAATATTTCTTTAGTGGATTAGTGGTCACAAAGTCCTTTAGTTTCTCAGACAAATGAAAATTAAAAGAGTTAGTTTTTTTTTTTTTTTTTAAGATCAACAAAGGGGCACCTGGATGGCTCAGTTTGTTGAGCAGCCAACTTTGGCTCAGGTCATGATCTCATCATTTGTGAATTTGGGCTCCACATGGGGCTCTGTGGTGACAGCTCAGTGCCTGGAGCCTGCTTTGGATTCTATGTCTCCCTCTCTCTCAGCCCCTCCCCCAATCTCACTCTCTCTCTCTCTCTCTCAAAAATAAATAAAAATTTTTATAAATTAAAAAAATAAAAACACCAACAAAATTGACAAATCTTTTTTTTTTCATTTTTTTAATGTTTATTTATTTTTGAGACAGAGACACAGCATGAACAGGGGAGGGTCAGAGAGAGAGGGAGACACAGAATCTGAAACAGGCCCCAAGCTCTGAGCTGTCAGCACAGAGCCCAATGCAGGGCTCGAACTCACAGACTGTGAGATCATGACCTGAGCTGAAGTCGGACACTCAACCAACTGAGCCACTTTTTATCTAGATTAACCAAGAAAACGAGAGCAAGGACTCAAATAACTAAAATTAGAATGAAAAAGGAGACATTATAACTGATACCACAGAAATAAAAAGGATTATAAGAGACTGCTACAAACAATCATATGTCAACAAATTATATAACCTGGAAGAAAGGGACAAATTCATGAAACATACAATCTACCAAGACACCAGTATAAATAAATAAGAAAAAATAATAATAACTAGCAAAGAGATTAAATCTGTGATTTGAAAAATTCCCAACAGAGAAAAGTTCAGGATCATATGGCTTCACTGGAAAATTCTACCAAAAGAGTTAACATGATTTCTCTTCAAATTCTTCCCAAAAATTGTTGAGGAGGGGAAAACTTCCAAAATAATTTTATGAGACCAACATTACTCTGATTCTAAAGTCAGGCAAAGATACTACAAGAAAGTACAAACATCCCTGATGAATATTGATGCAAAAACCCCCAACAACGTATTAATGAACTAAAATGACCAGGACATTAAAAGGATTATATACCATGACCAAGTAGGATTTACCCCAGGGATGCAAAGACAGCTCAACATGCAAAAATATCTATCTATATAATATACCTTATTAACAGAATGAAGGACAAAAACCACACGATCATCTGAATAAATGCAGAAATAAATTTGACAACACACAACAACTTTCATGATAAAAAGAACAACTGACAGAAAGGAACAGAAAAGAACTACAAAAACAATTGTAAAACAATAACAAAATGACACTAAATACATCCCATCCATAATTATTTTAAATGTAAGTGGACTAAATTCTCTATCAAAAGACATAGGATGACTGAATGGATAAGAAAGCAAGACTTATCTATATGCTGCCTACAGGAAACTCACTTTGGACCTAAAGACACATGCTAATCAAAAGAGAAGAGATGGAAAAACATTTACCACACATAAGGAATTGAAAAGAAAGCTAGGAAAGCAATACTTATATCAGACAAAATAAACTTTAAAACAAAAACTGTAACAAGAGACAAAGCAGGCACTACATGATGATAAAGGAAACAATCCAACAAGAAGATGTAACAATTGTAAATATCTATGTACTTACATGGGAGCATCTAAATATATAAATCAACTATTAACAGATATAAAGGAAGAAATTGATGGTAATGTAATAATTGTAGGGGACTTTAACACCACACTTAATATCAATGAATAGATTATCCAGACAGAAAATCAACAAGGAAACAGTGACTTTGAATGACACAATTACCTGGATGGACCTAAGATATGTTCAGAACATTCCATTCCAAAACAGTGGAATACATATTTTTTACAAATACACATGAAACATTCTCCAGAATAGATCACATGTTGGACCATAGAAGTATCAATAAATTTAAAAAGATTAAACAGAAGAGGAAGAAGAAGAAGAAGAAGAAGAAGAAGAAGAAGAAGAAGAAGAAGAAAGAGAAGGAAAAGAGGAAGAAGAACCAAGAAACAATAAGTATTGGTGAGAATGTGGAGAAAAAGAAACCCTCTCGCACTGTTAGTGGGAATGTAAAATGTTGCAGCCACTGTGGAAAACAGTATGGAGGGTCCTCAAAAAATTAAAAATTTAACAACCCTATGATCCAGTAATCATACTACTGGGTATTTACCCAAAGAATACAAAAACACTAATTCAAAGGGATACATGCACCCCTATGTTTATTGCAACACTATTTACAATAGTCAAGACATGAGAGCAGTCCAAGTGTCCATCGACTGATGAATGGATAATAAAAAGATGTGATATATACATATACAATGAAATAATATTCAGCCACAAAAACGAATGAAACTTCATTTGCAATGAATGACATGAATGGGCCTAGAGAGTATAATGCAAAGCAAAATAAGTCAGTCAAAGACAAAGACCATATGATCTCATTCATAGGTAGAATTTAAGAAACAAAACAGGGGCGCCTGGGTGGCTCAGTCAGTTAAGCATCCGACTTCGGCCCAGGTCATGATCTCACAGTTTGTGAGTTTGAGCCCCATGTCAGGCCCTGTGCTGGATACTGTTTCAGATTCTGTGTCTCCCTCTCTCTCTGACCCTCCCCGTTCATGGTCTCTCTCTGTCTCAAAAATAAATAAACATTAAAAAAATTTAAAAAAAAGAAACAAAACAAAAGAGCAGAGGAAAAAAGAGAGAAACCAAGAAACAGACTCTTAACTGTAGAGAACAAACTAATGGTTACCAGAGGAAGGAGGGTGAGGGGATGGGGGGAACATAAGATAAGAATTAAAGAGTACACTTATTATAGTGAAAAACAGAGAGAGAAAAACCAACAGACTAGATATGTAAAGAAACTACCTTAACATAATGAAGTCTATATATGGAAAACCTACAGCTAATATTATACTCAATGGTGAAAGACTGAAAGCTTTTCCTGTAAGGCCAGGAACAGGCAAACATGCTGTTGTAGTCTCTTTAGGCTGCTATAACAAAATACCATAGCTGTGGTGATTTGTAAACAACAGAAATTTATTTCTCATATTTTTGTATGCTGAGAAGTTCAAGATCAAAGCACCAGAGAATTTGGTGTCTGGAAAGATCTCACCTTCTGGTTCATAGGTGGCAATCTTTTCACGGGTGTCCTCTTGTGACAGAAGAGGTGAGGTATCTCTCTGGGACCTCTTTTATAAAGGTACTAATTTCATTCAGGAAGGCTCCTGGCCTAATTACCTCCTAAAAGCCCCATTCTAAATACTCTCACATTGAGGATTAGGTTTCAATCCATGCATTTTGGAGGAGACACATTCATTCTATACAAAAAGTTCACTCTGGACACTTCTATTCAACATAATACTGGAAGTTCTATCTAGAGAATTAGGTACAAGGAAAAAGAAAGATATCCAAAATGAAAAAAATATATAAAATTATCTCTGTTCACTTATGACATGATCTTATATGTGAAGAGCCTTAAAAATTCCACAGCAAACTATTAAAACTAATAAATAAATTCCATAACGTTGCAGGATATAAAATCCACACACAAAATTCCATTGTATTTCTATACACTAACAATAAACAATCTGTAAAAATTTAAAAACAATCCCATTTAAAATAGCATCAAAAAGAATAAAATAATTAGGAATAAATTTAACTAAAGAATCAAAAGGCATACATTAAAAACTACAAAATTTTACTGAAAGAAACTAAAGAAAATGCAAGTAAATGGTAAGACATCTTGTGTTCATGGATTGGAAGACTTAATATTGTTAAAATATTCTTATTTCTCATAGAAATCTATAGATTTAATGTAATCCTTATCAAAACCCCAGTGGTATTTGTTGCAGAAATAGAAAAAAATTCTAAAATTCATATAGAATCTCAAGAGTTCCCAAATAGCCAAAACAATATTGAGCAAGAAGAACAAAATTGGAGACCTCATACTTCCTGATTTCAAAACATATTATAAAGCTAAAGAAATCAAAAGAGTGTGGTACTAGTATAAAGACTGACATATTGGCCAATGGAACACAATAGAAAACCCAGAAATAAGCCCTCTCATATATGGTCAAATGTTCTGAATCAAGGTGCCCAAGATCACACATTGGGGAAGAAAGTCTCATCTCTGCTGGGAAAATGGGATATCCTATCCACACACCAAAGAATAACATTGGATCCTTATCTTATACCATACACAAAAATTAAATGAAATTTGATTAAATACTTAAACATAAGACATAAAACTATAAAACTCCTAGAAGAAAAAGTAGGAGAGAAATCTCATGACTTTGGATTTGATAATAATTTCTTGAATATGACAACAAAAGCACCAGCAACAGAAGAAAAAATAGACAAATGAGACTACATGAAATTTAAAAATATCTATGCATTAAAGTGAATAACAGAGTGAAAAGGCAACCCATATATTTGGAGAAAATATCTGTAAACCATATACGTGATAACTAATTAATATCCAGAATATATATTTAAAATTCCTTAACAATTCTGATCACCAATGACAATGTGTCATGGGGGTTTTCCCACACTATCAAGCAATTCTCAGACGCTACTTGGGTGTCCTACAATTCAACTCAATTCTAACACAATCTATTGGGAGAGAGCATTAGATTCCAAAGTTTAAGGTCTCAGTCCCACAAGACTGCCCACTACTTCAAGTGCCAATTGCAAGTCCAGGTTGTTGCCTATATTTCTACCAAATGGTGACAGGTTGGAGATTCCAACCATTCCCTCTTTGGTTTCAATTAATTTGCTAGAGTAGTTCATGAATTCAGGAAACTAGTTTACCCACTAGATTACCAATTTATCATAAAAGGATATAACTCAGGAACAGCCAGATGGAAGAGATGTATAAGGCTAAGTATACATAGGAAAAGAGCTTCCTCAAAAAATTAAAAGTAATATACCATACAATCCAACAATCCTATTCTGGGTATATGTCAAAAGAATTGAAAACAGGGGGCAACAGGGTGGCTCAGTCAGTTAAGTGTCCAACTTCAGCTCAGGTCATGATCTCATGGCTTGTGAGTTTGAGTCTCACGTCAGGCTCTGTGCTGACAACTCAGAGTCTAGATCCTCTTCAGATTCTGTGTCTCCATCTATCTCTGCCCCTCCCCCGTTCGTGGTCTGTCTCCCTCTCTCTCTCAAAATAAATAAACATTAAAAAGATTTTAATTGAAAACAGAATCTCAAAGAGGTATTTGCACACCCATGTTAATTGTAGCATTATTCACAATAGTAAAAAAGTAGAAGCAACCTGGATATCCATCAATGAATAAAAGGATAAAGAACTGTGGTACATAAACACAATGGGATATCATTCAGCCTTTAAAAAGAATCCTGCCACATTATATAACATTGATAAACTTCGAGGACATTATGTCAAGTAAAACAAAACAGGCACAAAAGGCAAATCCTTTAAGATTCCACTCTTATGAAGTATCTAAAATCATATCTCATAGAAACAGAAAGAATGCCAGCAGTTGGGAGGAGGGAGAAGTGGGAAGTTTTTCAATTGGTATAATAGGTTTTTCAATTTCACAAGATGAAAAAAGTTCTAGAGATTAGAGCTTAGAGATTTGTTGCACAATAATGTGAATATAGTTAGTACTACTAAACTGGACACTTAAAATGGTTAGATAGTGAATTTTATGTTATTTGGTTTTTTTTTTTTTTTTTTACCACCATTCGAACAAAGTCTCTGTGGTGTTTTCTTTCTTTGAAGAGTACTGAGTTTCCTTCCCACAGACAGTGGCTCTATTTGATTCCTTTGAGGCTTGGTTTTAGGCTTTCTTAGAACATGTCTAGAGGAATCCTTGCTCTAGGGCAAGAACAGATGAAAGCCCTAAGATGTAGCTTTTTGCCATCTCAGCCCAATGCCCACTGGATTCATACAGAACAAGGTCCCACTGCTCTGGCTCAATGGACATTTAATGACTTTCTGTGCTATTGAGACTTTAAATCTTCATTCATCTTACAGCCCTTAAATAATTCTCTTTTGAGCCTCTTGTAGTCTTGCCCTGTGCATGCAGAGCTTAGCACTCAGTCAGTGGCTCAAAGGGAACTTGTGAAAGACTTCTGAAGTTCCATCTCTAAATTACTATCTCTCTACTAACCTGCTTCACAAATTCTCACCACCACAGTTCTCTTAACTCCTACCTTGGACAATACTGATATCTGTTTGGGTTCTGTTTTACTGTTCTATGGTTTGGAAAGTGCTCATAAGCAGAAAGCATGGTAAATATGCTGCTCACCTCATCTTTCTTTCCTTTAGAAACAACAGTTCAGTAAGTAGGGTGTGCTGTTAGAGGCTTGAAAGAGTTGCTGTTTATCTTCTTTGTTTGTTCTACATTTGTTTATGGCTGAAAGGTAAGTCTGATACTGTCATTGCTGGGACTGGGAATTTGTCATTCTAAGTCTATTTTAAAATTTTCTACCTACCACTCATCATTACAGAATATTTTTTGCTTCTTTGTGAGAGTTTTTTTTTTATCTGTCTCCTCCAACGATAGCAAAACCTCCATGAGAACAGCAACTCTTCATCAATTTGGATCTCCTGGGCTTAGAACAGGGCTTGATGCTAGTGATTAAACAATAAATACTTAATGAGATGAAATAAAACAAATGTACATTGCCAGAATTTGCTCCAGAACACGTTCAACATGCAAAAATAAAAAATGTAAAGGACAGGTAAATAGATGGTGAAAAAGGTATACTAAATCCAGAATATTGAAGATATAAGTAAGAAGGAGAAAAAGAAGTGAAGGAATAAAAAAATAAATAAATAATAAATGGAAAGAAAAAGAGGAAATTGGAAAAATAAGAAAGAAGAATATTTGTAAAATTATAGAGGGAAATAAGAGAGCCAAAAAAGAAAAATGAGAAAATAAATGAAGGAAATTTTAAAAGGAAGGAGAAAGAAGAAGTGTTATTTTATTTTCTAACACAGCAAACATATTATGCACTTCTTTCATGCTTTAAAGCAAAATTCAAGGAGTAAAATGGTGAAAAAAATCCAGTTACTCTCCTCAAACACATTTGTCCTCTAGTAGGAGAGATGATGTAAAAAAAATACGCACATATATATAATCCACAATATATTGTAATGAGTGCTACAAAATAGTGCTGTGGGATCACAATGACATCAAAATCCTGCCTGGGAATATGGGAAGGTTTCTTGGAGAAAGTAACTAAATTTGATAGACAAAGATAATTTCAGCAGATGAAAACAGAGGGAACAGTTTGAAAAAAGGTTTGGAGGAGAAAAAAGGACATGAATCAGAAATTGTAAAATTTTCTGATTGGCTGTCTTAACAATGTCTGAAGGGTGCTGGTTGGTATACAGGTTGGGAAAGTAAGTTTAAATTTCATGTGGAGCAGATTAAATATTTTGTTTGGAGAACTTTAGGTGCCCTTTAGCTTTTGGGATCCCCTGAGAGTTTTTCAGCGAGGCAGTAATAAGGTCAGAGCAGTGATATTAAACATAAAATAGAAAAGAAAAGGAGAGAAATAAATTAAAAAAGAGAAGGAAATTTTGGGGTAAACTTTTCTTGAGAAAAAAAAAGTTAAGTATTTAGGTCTAGAAATGATAGAAAAACAGGTAGATAGATGTTGGTACTGGATATTAATTTATCACTCTGTTTTCCTCCTGCTTAAAATAGCATGTCTTTTCTATTGTACATCTGAGAAACTCTTCCTTGGAGCCATCTTCACTTGGAGACACCTCAGCCTGACACTGATGTTACTGATGTCTGCTTCCATAATCCCTTTGCTCCAACAGGAATTAAGGCTAGTAGGTCTGGATGTCTGCAAACTGCTGCTCTAAAAAAATCAAATCGTAACAAAATGGAAAGCTACCAATTCTCAGGAATTAGTCTTTCTCAGCAACAAAAGAAAATAGAGGATCACATTCTCCCACTCTGCTTTATTTATAGGAATTAGGTTGGATTTGGTGTACAGAATGTATTTATCTCAATAAAATCCAAGTGATGCACAAAAGATAAAGTGCAATTGCTTCTTTTAAAAAAATTTTAATGTTTATTTTTGAGAGAGAGAGAGACAGAGCAAGCAGGGGAGGGACAGAGAGAGAAGGAGACACAAAATCTGAAGCAAGCTCCAGACTCTGAGCTGTCACCACAGAGCCTGACTTGGGGCTCTAACAACCCACAAACCATGAGATCATGGGACACTTAACCAACTGAGCCACCCAGGAGCCCCAATTCACTTTTAAAAGGAATTGGCTTTCATTTTGGTGTCAGGGTGATTGAACATTCAAGCATTTTGGCCTCTCCCCACAGAAAGTCATTCTAAAGGTGTATTTCAGCTAAGAAACTCTTCTGTATGAAAGGAGGGCCTTGGGTTAGCTCTTGAATATTACTTCTAAGTTATCTTCAGTATTTGGAATGTCTTTCAATTATATTCATTCAGACTGATTTGGTAATGCACAGGCAATAAAATGTTTTGAGCAATATTCAAAAGTATTAAAAAATAATCACTATATTCAGAACTATTTGAAAAAAGAGCTAACAGCATGCTAGGTTACTTAATGTATGAGAAAATTTAAACTCCTACATGTCTGCACGTCATTTGAAAATCTTAATATTTTTGTTTTTTCCTATCTTGAACATCATAAATTGACATTACTTAATTTACTAACTTACAAAGATGTCCATATAATTTATATATATATAATTTCTGTGTATATATAATATAATATATATCAAATTAATAATCTAATACATATAATTTGTATATATATAAATATAAAATAAGTAAATAGCTCTTAGCATCTAGTCATGCAAACAATAGGAGAATGTTAAAGATAATGAACACTTTACATTAGTGCATCTGAGTATTTGGAGTTTCTTCTACCACATTTCACCTTCCTCTTTTAGCTACTATCTTTACTAGTCATGTCTTGACCATCATCTCTCCCTATGGATAACTATTCTTCAATATATTTTTGAATAGGTGAATATTTTTTTATTGACTCTATTAGTCAATTCCTTAACTTGTAGATTTCTTCAATTCACTGTCTGAGTAGACTATATTATTTAAATAGAATCTTAGGGGGAAATATGACTTGACAAATGCATAGGAAACCTAATTATTAGGCCATTTAATGTTCAAATCAAATTCAGTATGTGGTTAATCCTATTAATTGGGCAGACATTAGCTATGAGGATAGTCAAAAATAAAAACAAAAAACCCAGAGTCACTGAAAAATGATTGATTTTGTGATCATACACAGGGCCATAGGTGTTGTCAGTTGAACTTTTTATTTTTTTAAACTACAGAAAGCCAGTTGCTACAATTCTTTCAGTCAATTATTCCTACAGACAAAATCACTGCATGCTTGTTTTTGTACTGAGTGTTTTTTACATTTTTCATATGGTTAAAAAATCCAAAACTATTTCAAGATATGTGAAAATTATATTTCAATGTCCATAAATAATATTTATGGATGAAATATTTATTTCATCTATATCAAAATGAATGAGTGTGACACAGCCATATTCATTCATCTATGCATGGCTATGACTGCTTTCTTTACTACAATGGCAGAGTTGGAGAGTTGTCACAGATTCTGTTGTCCATTAATCCTGAGATATTTTCTGACCCTTGACAGAAAAATTTTGCCAAACCCCACTATAAAACACAGGCCAAATTGTTCATGGAATTCTTTTTACTGCTTTCAAGCTGGATAAGTTGGAACTCTCCTGTCTATAGGTGATAGAAACCCAACTCAAATATGTTTATGACAAACAGGAGGATTTATTGAATTATATAGATTAGGAGTAGATCTGATAACAGGAATGACCAGATTCAAGGGTGGGTTTCTGACCTAATCAGGTACAACTAGTGATCTTTCCTGTGACTGATAGGCAGATCCTGTAAGAAAGATGATGACTACTCTTGTTTGCTGGTATTGCTAACCTGCATGTGTTAGGCCTGTAGCTCTCCCTAAGTGATAGCAAAAATGGCTACTGGGCATTTTAAGTTATCAGAGGAAAGAATTCACCACTTTTTTAGTAGTTGTAGCAAGAATATCAAGGCTAACCCTAACTGTTCTGGATCCAGTGGGGTCCTGAATACCATAAAGCAAAGCACATAGACTAAGTGTGGGAAGGATGTTTGTACAAAAGAATATTAGGAAGGAGGGGAAATATCTGCCAAGCAGGCAAAACCAGCGGATGGCCACTGTAGTAAAAAAAGAAGCCATTGCTTCTTCTTCTTCTTCTTCTTTTATAGGTAAGAATATCTAATCTTAAAAAAGTTAAAACAGTTACTCAAAATTACCCAGGTGGAGAACACAATCTGCCTAATTCCTGGTCTATACTCTTTACCAAACCCTGATGCCTTTCCAAATTGTTATTCCAGTGCCAAGTGTGCATATATTGGCCTAATGAAAAGTTTTGCATCTTCCACAGATTATGTTTTTCTGATATTATGTAAGAACTTCTTATCAACTACCTAGTCCAATATGCAAGTTCATCTTCATCAAATTAATTTCAACCACTTAGCAAGGGCCAAGAGAAATAAACTTAGAGGATTAGCTTAGTGCAGAGGAAGAGAACAGGGCAAGGGGAAAATTTCAGAGGAGAAGATGGCATCTGATGAGAGAAAGACAGTGTTCTGACATCAGAATCCAGGAAGTGATTAGGAGAGAGAGTATGTGTGTATAAGGGGTAAGGAGAGAGAGAAAACAAGAGAAGAAGGGGGATGAGGAGGAGAGGAGATGGGAGGAGAAAGGCAGGCAGGGGAGAGGGAAGAGAAAAGGAATAGAAGGGGAGGAGAAGGGGAAGGGAGAAGAGGAGAGAAAAAAAAGAGTAGAGGGAAACCATTTGTTTTCTGAGAGCTAGGGATAAATATACACTAGTAGGGGGCTTAGGAAGAGCTGCTGGAAGACAGTTCCTGCTTATTTCACAATTTCACCCCAGCAGGATCCTGGCACATTCCCCAGGTGTAAATTGGTTTCCATCCAGAGTGTAAACTGGGAATGGAATCAATATGCTAGACTTTTCCATTTGCATCAGGCAAGCAATGAGACAATTTCTTGATAGTTTTCTGAGGATAATAAAAGTGCAGAGCTCAGCAAGGGTGACTCACTTGGTGAGTCAGTTGTTTAATGCTGTTTCTTTATAAGTCATCACTCAAATCAAGTTCCAGCATTATAGCAGTGATTGGGGCCTCATCTCAGCCCAAATCAGGAAGAATCTTCCAGCTCAACCCACTGGCCATCTGCCCAGTTCATCCTTTAGTTTAGGAAAAGGTACTTGGCATCTGTATGCATAGAACATGACAATCTTGGGAGCTACAGCCAAAAGAAATAAAAAATTGTCATCTCTGCAGTTTTGTATTCAGTTTCCAGATGAGCAAAATGCCTTAGCACCTTCATTGTGAATTCAATCCAATTCCCAAACATTTAAAACAGCAGGGATGAAACAAAGCAGACATTTAGCTGAACAGTGAGCTGAATTCTGGTTTGAACAGAAAACATGAACTAGATGTTAAATAAATGTCGATATTCATCAAGCTGCTTTCCATTTCCAGGTCTGAGAATCTCAATTCCCCATAGATTCTCTCTCCCCATATTCTATAAAAGTATAACCACAAACAGAACTTTTATCAGTTCTTCTACTTACTGTCTTATTTGATTTTGAACTCTGACATTTCTTAAAAAGAATGTTATTTTTTAAATCTAAGAAAACTATTTCAATATCTAATAGACAAAGGTAAGTCTGATGCATCAGGATTATAAACAAAGATGAATTATGCTACCATCCCATACATAATTCTCTAGTCACTACTGTCTCTAGTACTTGTGTTAATAGCTCCACACTGATGAAGGAATTAGACTTTCTCAGAAAAGGAAATATAATCAACATGAATTCCTGCAATATGTGGGATGAAAGAAATCATTTTCTTCTCTTTACTCTCTGCTTAGATTCATTCCTCTCCAGCTTTATAGCAGTGCACCCCAGGCAGGTTAGAGAAAATGCATCTTTTGTAGACTGAGTGGGCTGTGATGAAACCAGCAAGGGGCAGGCTAATCAGAGGGAATTTAGGCCCAAGACTTGATTGGAATGAAGGCAGAACAGAAGCTGCTGAGAGAATGAGAAAGAGCTTCCAGGATCCATTTGGACCCTCAGGAGCAATGTCAGAGAAAAGAAGAACTTGCTCTGGGCCCCAGGGAAACATTTTGCATTCAAAAATGGTAACTATCAGTCTATGCAGTAAACATCAATTGCTTTTGCCTGTGTCTTTTTCCAGTAACAGAAAACTTGCCTCTCCTTCCACTGCTTTCAGTTGATGTGGATCACAGAGGCTGACCTCACCTCTTTGCCCAACTCTTCACCAATCATGGTAGTCACATGACCCTCCAGCCTGAACATTAACATTATCTCTTCCCTTAGCTTCAGTGATTGACTCAGGGTTGAGCATTCAACCCACGCTGGTCTGTGGGAGTGCAAGCACTTCTTTGCATACACTGTGAAAGATCCAAGATAATTTCCCCCCATTTTCCTTTAGATTGCTAAACTGGAAGATTGGAAATTGGGTGCAGTAATCTTTCTCATTTTCAGGAAAGTCTGCCTCAGAATGAGACCAGTATGGGAGACAGTAGACCTGAATGACAGACAGCTATAGACATACAAAGATACTAGCATCCTTTGAGTTCCTGAACCAAACCATACCTCATTTCCCTTGAACTTCTCAGTTAGTTACAAATAAATCAATTCCTTTTTTACCTAGTCTGAGCTAAGTTTTTGTTGATTTTTTTTGTTACTTGTAATCAGCCTGATTTACATAAGTTATCTATTTTCATTTTCACCTTGGATTACAATAGGGAGCAGACAAAAGGGAAAAAGAAATGTGAAAAAGATAAGAGATTCTGCATTGGTATAAAATAATGGGTACCTTTCAAATTCTTTCCTACTTGGGAAGCCAACAGAAAATATATTTTTTACAGCAAGTTGTTTTTCTTTCCCTTTAAGCTGTTGGGGAGTATTATTATCTCAAGAGAATTTTCTCCTGTACATTTTATTACTCATCCCATCATCTAGTGCATTCTCAGTTTGAATGAATTCTGATACTTTAAGTTATCTTCTCCAAATTTGTGTTATGACAATCTAATCTTCAAAATTCATTGTAGGTGCTGACTGACACCTGGGTCATGACTGACTCATAGCAATGGAAAAACTTATAATGAGTAATCATGGTGTGTTCATAATATACCCCTAATTCTTTTTTCTAAAGGCCTCTCATCTATAGCTATTCTTTCTAGAAATAGCTATTATCAATATTCTCATATGTATTCACATGGCAAAGAAGTTCTGTTAGTATATGGTTTAGATGATAAAGACTTACATATTGATGCTTTTTAAAACACTCTATCTGGCTGTAGTTTTGTTGTTGCTGTTGTTGTGTTTTTTCAAAAAAAAAAAAAAAGGAGATGAAAGTGAATAAAACAACTGACCAGTTTTGAATAAAAAACATTTCCTTGGAATCTTGTTCTTTTCCAAGACCTATGAGTCATGAAGCAAACAAGCTTATGAATCACTATCCCCAACACAGAGCACATTTATAATAAGATTGTCTTTGGTTGCATTTATCATTTATATTAAAAAGATTTTCTTAGAACCACCCAAAACATTAACCATAACCTATTATTCGTAAGCATTTATTTAATTGTCTTGGAGGAATGCAAGGCAAATTAAAAAGAATCTGGGAATAGTTTCAGTTCTTAGTTCTGAGTAAATTGCTGAACGTCTTTGGACCTATTTTCTCTTTGAAAGTGACGTAGAACTGAATTGTACATTTGATTGTATCCATGACAAAATCAGATATGGCTAATAGATATGGTTGGCCTGATTTTTCTGGTTAAGATAGTGATATTTAAATATTACTTCTCAAGTATCTAGTTAGACAGGTTAGTAACATAGATCTACTAACCCTATAGACAGTCTACATAACACCAAGGATCTAATTTGAAAGTTGATCTGATTGATTTTTATACAACCCCCATTCAATAAAGTAACTGATTCCCTGGATTTCCTCTTCAACCTACTGAATTAGAATCTCTAAGACTGTAGATACCATGCATAATCAGGATCTTTCTTTCATTTCTCAACTTGGGGATTTACTTTTCTTCCTTTCAGGGAATTCATTTACTCTCTGATTATCAACCCTGTCTGACAGACATACAAAGTCCATGAACCAGAATCTAGGGCATTGCTTTCAATTTTATTACTATGCCTATATTTTCAAGTATGGAAATGGAAACTCAGAAATGTTAAATAGATTGTCTAAGAGCAGATAAAGAGCAAGGGCAAAGGTGGAACTGAAACTCATAGTGCCAAATCCCTGCTTTTTCACTATAGGATCCTCTTCCCCAAACCAAGGTATCTTATCACTCCCACTTGGTTGACAAGTCCATACTCACTGTGCCCAGGTCAACAGGGGATTTTTATCCCCCTCCCTAATCCTCCCTCCTCACCTACCATAGATTACCATGGGAGTGTTAAATCCATCAAAGCAAACTCTGAAGCAGGCAAAGGAAAAGAGATATACTATTCAGCATATTTCTCTCAAGGACCTCTCATACGTGTGACTAGGATTGTTTTTCTACTAAACACTTTTATACCTGTTGGTCTAATAAGTTGGAAAAATAGTATATTGTCTCATTCTGCATTCCTCATTATATTAACTTCAATGACTTTATTTTAGTTTTTGATTAAAGTTGTATTGATATTAATTTTAGAAAAAATATTTAAAATGTTCTATTATTTTTGCTCGTGCTGACTTCCTGATACTTCTGGTGCTAACAAACATCTCAATTGTTTTTTAAATCCTCAGTTGTAGAATTATATAGGTGACCCATAAACTCAAATTAGTTAAATTATGTGCCTAGTATTTGGCATAAGCTTATACATAAATTTGTGATTTTATTTCAACTTATACCTCTTTCTCACTCAGATTTTAATTCAACAATAGTCAATACATATAATAAACATTTAGGGGAATCATCAGGGAGAAAATGCCTTATTTGCAGAATACTAATAGTTATAATGGTTATAAAAAATAATATATAAGTATTGGATGGAAAAATTCATATAATTGTTCATTGCTGAAAAAATTTTCCAACGGAATTCTAGACTCCCAATGAAAATGTAGTGAATACCACTTAGAGACTAGGATTGGTCTTGTACAATATCCTTCATAGTTCTTAGTGCAAGGCTAGTCACATGAAATTTCTCAGTAAATGCTTTTTTTATTAGTATGAGTCATTTGTTATTCCACAGATAAAAAATCTGGTTAACTGAATTTTTGATTCTTCAACTAAAACACCTGAATAGGACTCATGCAATGAGAAAATCAATATATTTTACACTTTCCACTGTCCATTCAGCCCTTCTCTTGGAGGAGTTTTCCCCCATCTACTCCATGAAATCTAGGGCAGGTCTTATGACTTTCTTGGTGACTGAGAACTAATCATCATCTGGTCACTTTTAGTCCCAAAAGTACTCCGTTAAGACATTAAAAGGGACAGTTCTGGCAAAAGTAAACACTAAAAACTCCATTCAAATGTAGAGCCTCTCCTCTCCCTTAGCATGGGGTTGTTACAGGTAGGAAGCCTTCATCTGATGGGATTCTTCTATTTCCCAAGAAGGTGTTTCTACTTCTCCCTCCAGTTCAAGTGCTTCTTACACCTCCAGGACTCAGATAAAAGTCTAGCAACTGCTATCACTACTGTGCTCATAACCCCTCATATTCAGTCTAGGTTACCCATGGCTTTCACCTACAAGTGCCATAACACTACACTGGAGGACTTTCTTTGGCCACTAGAGCCCACTCTTTGTGCTTCCAGGGCAGGCCAGAACTTCTGGGGGGAACTAATGCTCCTAGGAGCAGCCCTCAATAAATGACTGACAAGAATTGATGTACATTTGTCTACCTTGGTTGGATTACTCTGAGGTACATCATTTACTGTATACTAGAGTAGGAAGATTGAGCTTTGGTTACCATAGCAGTAACCTACTCAATTTCTTATGTTACTGGCTTTCTTTCCTTATCTCACTGCCCACTACCTTTATTTCTTAGGATCACCTGCCCAATAAACTACTTGCACTCAAATCCATGTCTGAGAGTCTGCTTTGGTGGGAACCCAAATGAAAAGATGATGAGGGCATGTAACAAAGTACTGGTTTCTTCTGGCTGTAGCATACAGCTTAAATAACTTTCTCTGAGCTTTCTGAATGCTTCAAGACATTAGAAATTAGAAATTTAAAATTTAGAAATTTTAGAAATTAGAAAGTTTTTAATAATTTTAAATAATTAAATTAAATAAAATTTTAAATAATTAGAAATTAGAAATCTAATTTTAGAAATTAGAAATCTAAGAAATTAGAGATAATATACACATTCTTCAGAAAATCCTCCATTTCTGGAGTTATCTCATACTTCATAAGAGGCAACACTGCCCTTTAACTGGCTACTTACAACTCTATATTAGTCAGGGTTTTCCAGAGAAACCCTGGATATAGGGTAGGATATACATAGTTACAGTTATAGTTTTATAGTTATAGTTATATTCTATATCTGCTATTATATATATTATACCATATATAATAAAGATATTTACCATAAACAATTGGCTCATGAAATTTTTGAGTCTCACAATCTGCCATTTGTAAACTGGAGGCCCAAGGAAAGTTAGTGGGTACTTCTAACCTGAGTCCAAAGATGAGAACTGGGAATGCTGATAGTATAAATCCCAGTCCCAAAGCAGAAGCTTTTAAGCAGAGACAGAAATTTTTTTCTTCCTCCACCTTTTGGTACTACTCAGATATTCAACAGGTTAGATCATGCCCCCTGCCCCACCCCCCACCACCACATTGGAAAGGGTAATCTGTTTTTCTCAGTCTACCAATACAGATATTAATCTCTTCCATAAACACCCTCACAGATACATAAGAAATAATGTTTAAACAAATATCTGAACTCACTCAAGTTTACTAACTCAAGTGACACATAAAATTAACCATCAAAATCCTTGTTTTTTTTTTTTTTTTTTTTTTTTTTTTTTTTTGGACCAGAACATGCAGAAGTTAGAGTTTCATTTTTCCTTTTTCCTTGAAGTGCTTTTTATGTCCAAATTCTTTTTTTAGATGGCTCCAGGCCTGCTCTCTATATCAAGAGACTCATTTCTCATGCATCTTTCACTCTGACAAACTTTAGGATTTTAGGCCATTATCAAGACAATATTCTCTCCTTGCTAGCCAACTTCACTTTGTAGTCTTGAGTCTTTTCCTGACAAAGGTTTTGTATTAGTCTACAGTCTCCATGGATCACAAGTCAAGCTTTTCAGGACTTCTTGAAATCCTCTAAACTTTTGTGATAAGAGAAGTTTATCTTCCTCTCCTTCATGGGAACACACTACATCTCCCTCTGAAGATATCTTTAATTTCCCATTCCTTGGTCCCTTTATGTTAAACTTGCATATACCCTCAAGGGGATAAGTTCCTTGGGGTTACAAAACTAACTTTCAGCTACCTCTTTTAAAGTTCCAGCACTGGTGGTCCAGGAATATGCATATGGGAGTCCTTATTAACTATTGTCTTAGAGCCTCAGCCAAAATGGAGACAGAATGAACCTTATTTGAACCTTCTGTTATTTATATATTATAATTAAATATTTATAAATTTCAATCAGTATTGGTGCACTTATTATGCATAGGCATTGTGCAAGGCGAAGAGTAAAACACTTTTCATGCCTTAAAGACTTTCTGGCTTAGTACCAGACAGACAAGTAAATAAATAAATATAGTGTCATAGGAAATAAAAAATAGGAGAGTTTTATAAGACCCAACAATATATGAAGGAATTCATGATTAATTCTATCAGAGAAAGGTGAGGAATCAGAGAAAGCAAGATATTCAATGAACTAATGGGATTTTGTCAGGCACAAAGGGAGGGAAGTCTGTGTAGACATTCAAAGAAACATGAAATATTTATAGAACTCCAAAACTTTAGTGCTTCTGTTGGTGTGTCAAGTTTGTGGTGGAACCTAGAAAGAAATGAGGCTAAAGAAACAGATAGAAAAGGAATCAAGAGTTTTCTAGATTTAAACTAATCCAGCAAGTTATTGGGAATTTTTGAAGGAATTTAATCAGAATATTGGCTTGTAAAAATTTAGAGTTTAGAATAATTACTCCAGTCCTCTGGGAAGAATGAGTTGAAGGAAAACAGTAAGAGGGGCAAGGAAGCTATTAGGAGTCAGAGGCTTGGAAACTAGTACCATGGGCTTGTATAATGCAATGGCTATCAAGTTGGAAACAGTAAAATATACACACTTGAAGACAAAGACTTTGTTTTGTTCATTTCTGCATCCCCAGTACTTAGAACATTTCTGGTATATAGTAGGCTATCAATGGAAATTGTTGGATGAATTAGTGAATGAGTGACTTTTTGATTGGTAACATGCCCTAGATAAGACATTAGAAATCTAGATTGAATTACCTAGGCAGAGATGGATTTAAAGCTCATGATTTAGTTGAGGAATGGAGATTTATATTTGAGAAACCACAGAAACAAATGAAATCACCCATGGAGAGCTCTTAGAGTAAAGAAATAAAAAAGAGACTTAGCTTAAACAAATCTGTCTAGAGTCACCATTTATTGACCAAATCCTACAAGCTCTGGGTAAAGAACATTATATTCATTATCTCAATTATATGCACAGCACCAATAAAGTAGGTACATTTTACATAAGAGAAAACATAGGTCAAAAGGTTTAAGAATTTTCCAAAGTCACATAACTGATGGGTGGCAGAGTAGGAACTGAACTGATCCAATGGACTCCAGACCTGTGCTCGTAACTCTATGAGATATCTAGAATCTCAGATACTGTTTGGGTACTTCAACTGCTGTTCAGGCACAGTTTGCCCTTACCAGTCAGGGTATATTTTCTTCCAGTTACTTGGGAGGAACAATTCATCTCAGTGGTTCCCAGGACAAAACTTAGGTGCAAGCCGGTAGGTCTAGCATTCCTGCCAGAATTCCTTATCCACCAAGGAACAACAACAACAAAAAGGAACCAGTAAGTTTGATGGGATAGAAGAAAAACCCTGTTTAAAGAATTAGCTTTGACCTTGTAAGACACATATTGCAGAGACTGGAGAAGATGATAGAAGAATGAATTTAGGTCAGTGGTTCTCAACGCTGGTAAAGCATAGAATCATCAGGGGAGCTTTTTAAAAATCCCAAAGTCTGTCCCAGGCCATAAAATCAGAATCTTGTGGGGAAAGATACACACTTGAAAAAAAAATTCTCCAGGTAATTTTAATGTGAACTCAGTGTTGAAAACTGCTGGAAATAAGTTTAAGATGGGGAAAGCAGGATATTTATATATTTCACAGTAGAAGGCTTCCATTTTCCTGGAGAAACTACTTTCTTAAGACACATGTTGAGACGGGGGGGGGGGCTGGGCTATGGGAAAAAATGCTTGAGGAGAATGGCTAAAGTTTAGAAGAGCACCAAAAAGGAAAATGGGAAAGAAAACTGAGGACAAGGGAGCTGTACAATAGACAAACTGGCCCAGATGGATTTGAAAACTCTTAACATTTGGTGGACCCAATTTTATTGTCTGATGTTTTCCAGGAGCATAAAAGAGATATACCTTAGATTATGCAGGGATAGCCATGTATAAGGACAAAGAGGCAGAAGGACCAAAGGAACTAAAACAGTCATTGAGTGGTGCACTATGGTAGTTCAAATTGTAGTCTATGTAGTCTAGATTGGGAAAAGAGTCTAGGGAAATTGGAATTAATTAAATGCTCAAATATACATTTGGGGGGAGTTATTGATATTTCTTCACTGGGATAAAAGAAATATCTAATTGTTATGAAAGCAAATAGTTGCCTGAATCCTTATTACTAGTTAGTTTCTCCTGGTTATAGGGTCCAGGAATCTCAGGTCCCTGAAGACAACATAATGACATGACTTCAGAGAATTTGTCTTTCTGTCCTTCCTGGCTTGTTTTGTAGCAGATTCCACTGCCACTCTGGATACACTACCTCAATGTGGTCTAGTGCTCTTAACCAGAGTTATTATTAGTAGTATTTTTAGTATTTATTTTGTAAGAGAGTGAGTGCACAAGCACCAGTAGGGGAGGAACAGAGAGAGAGAGAGAGAGGGAGAGAGAAGAGCCCAAAACGGGGCTCGATCCCACCAACCATGAGATGGTGACCTGAGCCAAAATCAAGAGCCAGACATTTAACCAACTGAGACACCCAGATGCCCCAAGCAGAGTTATTTTTTATGGCCAATGACTGTTTGCATGGATCCTACTGGTTACTGTGGTGTTAATTTCTTGGATTCTCTTCTCTAGTACCATCAGGCTACTATTTCACATTTTTAGAATTACACCCACAATGAAACCCAGGTTTGTAGTTCCTCATTAATTCAACAAACAGAACTTATTATGGGCGAGGTATTGTGTTTGGCAATTTATTAAATGTTTTTCCACAATCAATAGTTTTTCACTGAGCATCTCGAGGGAGGGTAGCTTGCAAGGCTTTCAGACACATATACATACATAACAAGACACCCTCTTTACCAGTGCGTCTTCACCTTGCTACTACTTGTCTTTCACTTAGAAACTTATACTTTGTTTGAATTGTGTTTATTCCAGATCTGTTACAAAGGGATTATGCCCATCCCCTAAGGATCAATTACTCCCTGTCAAGGGATTCATGACCTTGACATGACCTTGACAAATTTATGGTGAACACTGGATGTTTTGTTCATCCCTCATTTCATCAGGAAATACCACTCCCCCTTTTCTCTGAAGTTGCCATATTTTCACATGACCCAAACATATCCCTACCTCAGTCAGCACTGATTAGAACGCTGGTTAAGAGCACCGGACCACACTTCAGGGTATCTGAGCCGAGCTGGGCCAAAAAACCCCTTCCCCGAAAGAGTTGGACTTGGAACCTGAGAGACTGCCCAGACAATCTCTCCTCAGAAACTGAAGTTGTAAAATATAAAACTTGAGGGTGTTCAGCATTTGCTAGAGAAAGTCCACCTGTGAAGAGAATAGCATTCAAGTGCAAAGAGAACCACAGATAGGAGTTGATGAGAAAATGTTCTAACAACATTAGGGTTGGAGACTCCTGTATTAGAGGCCCAGATGAATCCCTGCTCTCTCCTATTCCTGATTACTTTATCTTTCTATTGGTAAATTTTACTTTCTGCTTAGGTAGTTCAAGATGGGTAATAAAAGGAATCTATAATTAATATATATAAGTTCCTTATGCACACAGACCAGGAAATAAACTCAATGATCATCTAGGTTATTAACCTAATTTTACAGGTTATAATTAAAATAGCAATAGTTATTTACTGAACACTTGCCATGTGGTGGTAAGTATTATATATATATGTATATAAAACTTGTAATATAATAGGCATCCAAGGCACATATTCTTTTCTCTGATTGATAGATGAGGAATTCAAAGCCCAGAGATTTATTATTCATAGGTCATAAAGGCAGTTATTGGGAATTAAGAGGACTCAATAATTTTCATGGGTTATTTTTCTTTTCTGGGTTATACTAAACATTGAAATATATGATGAGGTCTGGGTAAATATTCACCATAAAAATAGTAGTGATGTAAAATAGATGATACAAATGGTAGGTAAATTGACATTAAAAAATTATTGGTTCTACATCAAGCTGTAATTTTACATCTATTAAATTGCAAAATGAAATAAAACATAACTCTGCATAAGCACAGATAATGTTATGGGGAAGTGATACCCTCATACATTGCCTGTTGCTGTAGAAACTGGTAAAAGCTTTTTTGGAGAGCAATTTGGAAAAACACTTCAATAGCCATTAAGTGTTCATATCTTTTGACCCATGTAATTTTACTCCTGGAAAAATAACCTTAGGAAATAATCCAAAACTAAATTCACCAAGATGTTTACTAAAGTTAAACTTATAATAAGACAAATCAGACACTTCTGAAATATGAAAAAATCAAGATCTGTTTAAGGATGAATTTGTGGATTTATTAACTCATTTAATCAGCTAGTGATAAAATGCCCACTACGTACCAGACATGCTATGCCCATGCTAGACCCAAAGATGTACAAAGGTAGACAAGGCAGACACACAGCCCTTCTCTGTGCAAATATATATGTTTATGTGAGCAAGAAGAAAACCAGAATATAAAAAATAATTTTTATACTTTTATTTATAACTCTTTTTCTTCCTCAAAAAAATGGGAAGAGGCTTATAACACCATAAAATAGAATAAACAAATGCAGGACCAGGGAAAATGCACATTTTGAAAGAAAATCAAGTTCAGGGAGGAAACAAAATGATATACAGGGTCTTGGTTACTAAAGTTGGAGCTCAAATTTGGTTCTCAGTTTCTAGGCAAGGAAAAGGAAAGTATTAGTGAGTGATTTACCTGGTTAATGAAAAGAAAACAAAAGAGTTTCTCAGGAGAAAGCACTTATTCCTTGTACCTTGATTAAAACATATCTCTCTTTTTGTAAATGGTTGATATGTGATATGGGAACCTCTTAGGAGTTTATAAGATTTTTAGGAACAAAATATTTTGAACATATGAAAATGTATATAGAATAATGTGATGAGCATATATGTATCCCACACATGGACTAAAAAATTAAAATATTACAATTAAAGCCTTTTGTACCTCTCCACAGTTTTATTTCTTGGTACTCAGAATCAATCATCCTCCTGAATTTGGTGTTTCCCATTTTCAATTCAATTTATTCAATTTAAATTTAAAGTTATTCAATTTTCAAGTTCAATTTCAATTTATATGTATGCTTCCATTGGAATATATAGTATTATTTTCATGAAATACATAGCATTTCTATAAATTAGAGTTGTTGGACCACTAGCTCATTCACTTTTTACTGCTGAATAATATTTTATTCTATGAATATGCCACAGTGTATCCATTCTCTTATTGATAGACATTTAGGTTATTTCCTTTTTTGTATGTGCTATTACAAAGCTGCAACAAGCTTTATTGTATGGTTTTTCCTTATGTGTGAAAGCTTCTATATATAGAGTGAAATTGCTGGCCAGAAGTTATGTGTATGTTTATCTGTACTCAATATAGCCACATGGCTCTCCAACTGGTTACAATTTACATGGAGGATAATTAAATGCGAAGGTATTCAGTGATATTACAGCTAAGGAGGCAACAGTACTTTGCTAACCACCACCTCTGTCCTATGCCTGCAAGGTTCCTACTCAAGGGGCAAAAGTGAGATTGAAATTTTGAAAGTACTCTCCAAAACAGCATCTGAAGACCACTGATGGAGAGATCTGAATCTAAACCCAGAATTCTCTTAGACACACGTGTAGCGAGAGCTAGTTTGTAGGATATTACCTGAGTCCACAGGACCTGGGAAGAGAGGTTGAAGACTGCAGAGAAAAACTCAACTCACCTAACCCCCACCTGCATGAAGCAGAAGAAAGAGTAAGAACCTATAAGATGGTATCTTTTGAAAATGTGGTCTGATGGTTGTAAGATAAAACAAAACAAAACAAAAAACACACAAAACAAAACCGTGCTTCTCCATGCAAGGAGAATGAGCACTAGGGGTGTTGGGGAGAATATTGGAAAACTGGTGAGGTAGAGTCCCCATGTGACTGTGGATATTTTAATTTGTTATCACATTGTTAGTTAAGTCACCAACGTTTTTTTTTAAAGTGTATTTATTTATTTTGTGAGAGACAGCATGAGCAGGGGAGGGGCAGGAGAGAAAGGGAGAGAGAATCCCAAGCAAGCTCCGCTCTGTCAGCTTGGAGCCCAACATAGGGCTCAACCTCATGAACCGTGAGATCATGACCTAAGCAGAAGTCAGTAGTCAGACACTTAACTGACTGAGCCAACCAGGCACCCCAAGCCACCAACATTTTTAAAAATTCTCTTAAAACATGACAGTGGCTGAAATTTTCATGTCTTCTTCCTTCATAAAATTATAAAACACTCCCAGTGATGGGAGGGATTGATTGAAAATTTCAGACACAGGTGAATGCCACACACAAAGTTTGTGCTTTGGAAAATTTCCTTTTTAAAGCTATAGTGAAGAATGAAATTAATGTTTAGTATAACCTTATTGATAATCCTAGAATACCATGAATGTAATTTAGTTTATTTTTTCAAACTGTAAATGACCTGGTTAATTTCAGGATTATTAGTTTTTGTCCCTGTATTTTTTGATGATTATCAAGCTTTTCTTATCTATGAGTTTATGAATTCACCATATTACAATGTCATTCCTGCTATAAAAGAACTCAAAAAAAAAAAAAAAGGTTCGCAGAGAACTGTGTATAATTATAAAGGAAGAACAATTGTATAGAAAGGCTTTTCACTCTGCTTCCTGCCCATTTGTGACCACCAAAGATGACCTAATAGGCTCTCTTCTTTCTTTCTTCTTAAGATATTACAGAGAAAGGAGATACAGTCATTTTCAAAAATCATTATGCTAACAGGGCATTACAAAACGCATTTCCTATTCCTCACACCTTCCAACTCTAATACAACCCATAGACAACAAAGGATTTGAAGTTGTCCAAGGCTGTGAGGTTTATGTAAGTTCTGACTTTATGGTTTGCCCTCTTTCAAGGTCATTGGTTTGGTGAGTGCCTAGTGAAGTATTACTTATTGTTGAGAAATGCTTGAAAGTTCCTAAAGAAGACATTCTGCCAATCTCTTCCTTTTCAGAAGGGAAACATAGTTTGTTTTGTATTTACGTGTCCTACTTCTGTATTTTAAAAGGTTGGTCTGACACTCTGTAGTCCAATACTCCCATCTGGATTTTGCATAAGATCATAGGAAAAATTACTTTGTGTAAATTCATAGCTACCTACCTTCAGTCTCCACATTATAGGAGAAAATACATAGCTTTTATTTAATTACACTGAATTTCTATTCCTTGTAGCACAAATATGATCAATCTTAACAGACATACTCCCTTGTAGTGATTCAGCTATTGAGTGCAGACCATTCTTTTTTCATATTGCTTATTTATTTATTTATTTATTTTATTTATTTGTTTGTTTGTTTGTTTGTTTGTTTGAGAGAGACAGAGTGGGAGAGAGGTGCAGAGGAACAGAGAGAGAATCCCAAGCAGGCTCCATGCTCACTGCAGAGCCCCACATGGGGGCTTGATTCCACCACCCAGGGACCATGATGTGAGCTGAAATCAAGAGTTGGATGCTCAACTGACTGAGCCACCCAGGCACCCCATGCCTTGTCATTCTTATGACCATCACAGCTAAAGTCCAGGTCTCATTATTCCATGGCCAGAATGCTGAAGTAGCCTCCAAACATGCATACACCTCCAGTGTTTCCTCTCTAATTTTGTCAGTATTCACCAAATTAACCTTTTATCAATGTTTCCTATAATAATTTCTTGCCCATAACCAAAAGTCTTTATTAGTTGCTCATTAGTTTAAATCTAAAAAACACAGTCTGATACTCAGGGCCCTCACTACTGTGGCCCCAACCTGATTTTCCACTCCATTTCCTGCCATCCTTACTACTATAATCCTTAAGTCCACATTGAACAGTCTACTCAGAGTTCCCAGGACACATATTGCTCTTTCCAACCTTTGTGCCTTCCCTCATGTCCACTCCTCAACTTGGCACATGTGTATTTGCCAGGGGCTGGGTATAGTGCTAAATGTGGAGACAACAAAGATGGTGAATCAAAGTCCCTGACTTCCTCTCTACCCAACTGTTGTAGGCTCAAGAAGGGCTCCCAAATATACCCATGTCCTAATCCACAGAACCCACAAATGTGTTACCATATAAGGAAAAAGGGTCTTGGCAGATGTGATTAAGTTAAAGTTCTTGATTTAGGGAGATTATCCTGGATTACCTGGTAGGCACTATCTGTAATGACAAGGACCTTTATAAGAGGGATGCAGAAGAGTTAGTGAGAGAGTTGGTGATGTGACAGTGGAATCAGAGAATGGAGTGATGTAGCCAGGAGCCAAGGAATGCCAGAAAATTATAGACACTTGAAAAAGAAAGGAACAGACATATTCCTGGAGCTTGCAGAAACAGCTCTTCATTTTATCCCATAAGATTCATTTTAGACATTTCATCAATCCACTAAGATCCCTCATGCTCTTTTACAGTTAATCCCTATTGCAACCCCAGCTCTAGGAACTACTAATCTACTTTCCATCTCTATAGATTTGCCTTTCTAGACATATCATCCTTCCTATGAATCTTGAGTACCATCAATCATGTTTTATGTGAGGAAGACATATCAATGACCTTACATAATTCAAAACTGATACATTTTCATATGAATATTCTCATATAAGAATATGAAAGGAGATGCTTACTATTTTTTTTTTATTTTTTCCTTTTTGTTTCTTCAAATTTTGTTTAAATCCTAGTTAGTTAACATACACTGCAACATTGGTTTCAGGAGTAGAATTCAGTGATTCATCACTTACATACAACATGCTGTTCTCACCACAACAAGTGCCCTCCTTAATGCCCATCATCCTTCTAGCCCATCCCGCACCCACCTCGCTCCATCAACCCTATTTGTTCTCTATTTTTAAGAGTTTCTCATGGAGTGCCTGGGTGGCTCAGTCAGTTGAGCATCTGACTTTGGCTCAGGTCATGATCTCATGGTTCATGGGTTTGAGCCCTGTATCGGGCTCTGTCCTGACAGCTCAGAGCCTGGAGCCTTCTTCGGCCTTCCTCCACTTGCACTCTGTCTCTCTCTGTCTCTTACAAATGAATAAACATTAAAAAAAAATTTGTAAAGTCTTCCATGGTTTTTTTCCCTCTCTTTTCTCCCCCTCCCATATGTTCATCTGTTTTGTTTATTAAATTCCACATATGAGTGAAATTTTGTGGTGTTTGTCTTTCTACAACTTATTTCACTTAGCATAACACACTTTAGCTCCATCCATGTAGTTGCAAGATTTCATTCTTTTTGATGGCTGAGTAATATTGCATTGTATATACATACCACATCTTCTTTATCCATTCATCAATTGATGAATGGATATTTGGGCTCTCTCCATAGCTTGGCTATTATTGACAATGCTGCTATAAACATTGGGGTGTATGTACCCCTTCAAATATGTATTTTTTTATCCTTTGGGTAAATACCTAGTATTTAGGTTTCCAATTGCTGGATCATATAGTAGTTCTATTTTTAGTTTTTTTGAAGAATCTCCATACTGTTCTCCAGAATGGCTGCGCTAGTAATTCTTGCTTCTAATGTGTACACTTATAACCATTAAATTTGCTTTGATCCTGCTTTTTATTTTTTCAACATTATTTCTAATCTTTAGAAGAAATTCTTGGGGGATGGGGACTGTTTTACCTTCCTTCAAGTGTTTTAGTCATCATCTATTTTTCTTCCAGAGTCTTGGTTTCCAGGAATTTTTTTTTTTTAAACATTAGCATCAGCAGTTTTACGACCATAATCTCATAATGAATACTTAGATGACTTTGTTACAGAAAAAAAAATTAATTATTAAAAGAAGAAATTTTAAAATAATAGCAAAGTAGTTATCAAAATCATGTATATACACATATACACACATGTGTATATACACAATAATATGCAACTCTGACAAAAGATGTTGGGCATTTCTACTTACAAACTAAAGTGGTACCAACATTTTGCCACAGTCAAATCACAGTTTATAGTTCACCCAAACATCCAGCTGTGAAATTTGGACAGTTTTTTAAATTTGGAAAAATATGAGTGTTATTAATAGTTTGTTTTGTTTAATTTCAAATTCACATGTAATGTGACCTTATTTATTTTTACCACTCATTTGACAGTTACAAGACCTTGATAATTCTAACTGCCCAATCTCCCTATGTATAATAGAAGCTTCCTTAAATCTGCTATTTTTCTTCCTCCCACTATCTGCTTCCTTCTCCTTCATTTCCAGCATACATTGATTGCAATGTTCTTTCTACTGAATTGTATTTTGATCAAAAACTATTCACTTTATTGAAGACAATTGGCCCCTTTCATGCTCTTGAAATAATCATTCTAGGGGCGCCTGGGTGGCGCAGTCGGTTAAGCGTCCGACTTCAGCCAGGTCACGATCTCGCCGTCCGTGAGTTCGAGCCCCGCGTCAGGCTCTGGGCTGATGGCTCAGAGCCTGGAGCCTGTTTCCGATTCTGTGTCTCCCTCTCTCTCTGCCCCTCCCCCGTTCATGCTCTGTCTCTCTCTGTCCCAAAAATAAATAAACGTTGAAAAAAAAAAATTAAAAAAAAAAAAAAAAGAAATAATCATTCTAAGAAAATGGTAATACTGTAAAATTAAGTTTTCTTATTTCACTAATATGTTTCTAAGAGTGAAAAGAGGGAATAATGGATAAATTTTAACTTACAAATATTTAAATTTATGTGACTATGGTACCCTAGTTTGTAAGATGATTTCTAAATATTACCCAGTATCAGTTCCCAAGAGTTCTTACTATTTTTTAGTATGAAAATCAATTTCATAAAAATCTAAGACCCCTTTTTTTCTTAATAATTATTATGCTTTTGATAAAGCATTTGATAAAGTTGATTCCATTTCCTTTAGGACATTGCCAGTGTGGAATTTTTGCCAATGGAATTATCAGCTTTATCTCAAATTAAATTTTCCTCCAAAGACTTTGCTTACTACATCTCAAAATAAAAGTGAAAGAGTCAACAAGGTTATATGTAGCACAATGGAGTTATGGTATTTTAATTCACACATATGGTACTCCAAAGATAATGAATTCATTTAATGATTTATAGATGGAACTTCAAAATATTAGTGCAAAGTAAAAGAGGATGGTTGCCATTAGTCTTTTAAATGCTATTCCCAATGAAGCACTTAAAGATGGTTTATCATTTTCATAGCAGAATGTTTTTGTTCAAATAATTTTGTTCAATATAACAGGTACAAATAAGATTACAAAGTAACTTAGCTATTAAATTATGGCTACTGGCATTCAGTCTTGACTCCAACACCAATGGTCAAATTTTTACATACCCTTAATTGATTTTTATCTGTTTTATCTGTTAAGTAGGTTGCATAAAGTGAACAAGAACAAAGGAATCCAGTTACTATGGATTTAGACATCTTGACTAAAACATTACTGTTAATCTGTCTCAATGGAAATAGGATAGACTAGATTATTTTGGGGAACTAGAGTTCTCAGATACATAGTTTTTTTTTTCTTTGTTTTTTAAAATCATGCATCAAAAAAATTTGCTTTTTTGTGGAAACCCTCTTTTATGAATTGGAATTTTTAAAAAATCATGTAGTATAAGAAGTAAATAAATAACTAAATAAATAAGTAAATCTTCATTTCTTCCACCCTAATGGCCAAGATAGCCAGAAAGATTTGGGGAAAAGGATACAAACAAGGTTATTATAATGATTTTTTTTAATGTTTATTTATTTATTTTGAGAGAGACAAAAAGAGCATGAGTTGGGGAAGAGGCAGAGAAAGAGGCAGAGAGAGAATCCCAAACAGGCATTGCACTGTTAGTGCAGATCCTGACATGGAGCTCAATCCCAAGGACACTGAAATCATGACCTGAGCCTAAAATAAGAGTTGGATGCTTAATCAACTAAGCCATCCAAACACCCCAATTTTTAAAACAATAACATCTAACTTATTTGTCTCTTACTAAATGCTTAGCACTTTATAGGTATTATCTCATTAAACCAAAAGAGTAACCAATAAGCTAGGTAATATTGTCATTATCCTCACTTTGTTTTTGTTGTTTATTTTATTTATTTATTTATTATTTAAGTATAATTACATTAATTTTAGGTGTACAACATAGTAATTCAACAACTGTTATCATCCACATTTTGGCCACATGAAAACAAAATTGGAGAGATTAGATGATTTAAAACAGCATCATATAACTAAGTATGGAAGAGGTAGTATGTGAATGAACATTGGCTTTCTGGCTCCAGAGTCTTAGCACATAATCACTATGCCACAGTTGTGTGAGGGCTAAGAGGGACACAGACAGAGTTACTTGTCCAGCATCATATGCCATCTCCTTTCTAATTGTCAGATTTGATTAATGCTCTCATAATGATGCTATTTGTTCCAAAAGATTCACATATTGTCATTGGAATGGTACTACTTTTCATTAATAAACTCATTTTTATGTCCCATTAATGCCTTCAACCATGAACTGAGGGCTGCCTGATACTAGTCATATGATATTTGTTTTCCTTTGTTTTTGAAGTTGCCAGATGTATCTTTGCCTATTCTTTTATTTTTAGTTTTATTTATTTTGAGAGAGAGAGAGCGCAAGCGAGTACACCAGTGAAGGATAGGCAGAGACAGAGAGAGAGAGAGAGAGAGAGAATCCCAAGGAGGCTCCACACTGTCAGTACAGAGCCCAGCGTGGGGCTTGAGCTCACAAATCCTATGATCATGACCTGAGATAAAGTCAAGCATCAGAGGCCGAATTGACTGAGCCCAGTGCCCCTCTTTATTAATTCTTTAACAACCAATCTTTCTCTGTCACTTTGTTTGGCTGTATAACAGAAAAACTAATACACTGGTATGGGAATTTCACATGATCAGAAAAAATGAAAGGATGCATGATTCTTCAGGTGGTACTACTTAAAGACTTTAATAAAGGTAAGAGATTACAGTACAGCAGCAGAAATAAAGCCCAGTAAAGGAAGGAGATTCCTAAACACAGGGTCCCATGTCCTTTTTCAGTTTCATGGATGTATTTGGTCTTCAACTCCAAACCATCAAGATATATGCAAGATCCTTGGTCTCAAAAAAAAAAAAAAAAACTCACCTATTTCACAAAGAGGTGTTTTTTTTTTTTTTTTTTTTTTTTTTTTTACCCCTCTGGTCACAAAAAGCCAAAAACAGACCATTGAGCAGATTCAGTAGCAAAAATCAAGAAAATATAACCAAGTGTAAAAATCTACCTATTTCTTTTAAGTTCATTTATATATTTTGAGAGAGAAGAAAGAGAGAGCATGTGTGCAAGCTGGGAAGGGAAAGAGAGAGAGAGAGAGAGAGAGAGAGAGAGAGAGAGAATCCCAAGCAGGCTTTGTGCTGACAGCAGATCTCACAAACCGACATCATGACCTGAGCCAAACTCAAGAGTCAGATGCTTAACTGACTAAACCACCTAGGCATCCCTTACCTATGTTTTCTTTCCTTTTTAGCTTATTTTTTTTATAATTTAACTTTATTTGTTATTTTTTAAAATTTACATCCAAATTAGTCAGTATATAGTGAAGCAATGATTTCAGGAGTACATTCCCTAATGACCCCTACCCATTTAGTCCATCTCCCCTCTCACAACCCCTCCAGTAACCCTCTGTTTGCTCTCCATATTTAAATGTCTCTTATGTTTTGTCCCCCTCCCTGTTTTTATATCATTTTTGCTTCCCTTCCCTTATGTTCATCTGTTCTGTGTCTTAAAGTCCCCATATGAGTGAAGTCATATGATATTTGTCTTTCTCTGACTGACTAATTTCACTTGGCATAATACCCTCTAGTTCCATCCACATACTTGCAAATGGCAAGATTTCATTCTTTTTGATTGCCGAGTAATACTCCATTGTATGTATATATATATATATATATATATATATATATACCACATTTTCTTTATCCATTCATCCATCGATGGAAATTTGGGCTCTTTCCATACTTTGGCTATTGTTGATAGTGCTGCCATAAACATATGGGTGCATGTGACCCTTCGAAATAGCATACCTGTATCCCTTGGATAAATACCCAGAAGTGCAATTGCTGGGTCGTAGGGTAATTCTATTTTTAATTTTTTGAGCAACCTCCATACTGTTTTCCAGAGTGGCTGCACCAGCTTGCATTCCCACCAACAATGCAAAAAAGATCCTCTTTCTCCACATCCTTGCCAACATCTGTTGTTGCCTGAGTTGTTAATGCTAGCCATTCTGACAGGTGTAAGGTGGTATCTCATTGTGGTTTTGATTTGTATTTCCCTGATGATGAGTGATGCTGAGCATTTTTTCATGTGTCGGTTGGCCATCTGGATGTCTTCCTTGGAGAAATGTCTATTCATGTCTTTCGCCCATTTCTTCACTGGGTTATTTGTTTTTTGGGTGTTGAGTTTGATAAGTTCTTTGTAGATTTTGGATACTAACCCTTTATCTGATATGTCATTTGCAACTATCTTCTCCCATTCTGTCGGTTGCCTTTTAGTTTTGCTGATTGTTTCCTTTGCTGTGCAGAAGCTTTTTATTTTGATGAGGCCCCAGTAGTTCATTTTTGCTTTTATTTCCCTTGCCTCCGGAGACGTGTTGAGTAAGAAGTTGCTGTGGCCAAGATCAAAGAGGTTTTTGCCTGCTTTCTCCTCGAGGATTTTGATGGCTTCCTGTCTTACATTTAGGTCTTTCATCCGTCTTGAGTTTATTTTTGTGTATGGTGTAAGAAAGTGGCCCAGGTTCATTCTTCTGCATGTTTGCTGTCCAGTTTTCCCAGCACCACTTGCTGAAGAGACTCTCTTTATTCCATTGGATATTCTTTCCTGCTTTGTCAAAGATTAGTTGGCCATACGTTTGTGGGTCCATTTCTGGGTTCTCTATTCTATTCCATTGATCTGAGCGTCTGTTCTTGTGCCAGTACCATACTGCCTTGATGATTACAACTTTCTGGTATAGCTTGAAGTCCGGGATTGTGATGTCTCCTGCTTTGGTTTTCTTTTCCAAGATTGCTTTGGCTATTCTGGGTCTTTTCTGGTTCCATACAAATTTTAGGATTATTTGTTCTAGCTCTGTGAAGAATGCTGGTGTTATTTTGATAGGAATTACATTGAATATGTAGATTGCTTTGGGTGGTATCGACCTTTTTAACAATATTTGTTCTTCTTATCCAGGAGCATGGAATCTTTTTCCATTTCTTTGTGACTTCTTCAATTTCTTTCATAAGCTTTCTATAGTTTTCAGTGTATAGATCTTTCACCTCTTTGGTTAGATTTATTCCTAGGTATTTTATGGTTTTTGGTGCAACTGTAAATGGGATCGATTCCTTGATTTCCCTTTCTGTTGTTTCATTGTTGGTGTATAGAAATGCAACCGATTTCTGGGCATTGATTTTATATCCTGCAACTTTGCTGAATTCATGAATCAGTTCTAGCAGTGTTTTGGTGGAATCTTTTGGGTTTTCCATATAGAGTATCATGTCATCTGCGAAGAGTGAAAGTTTGACTTCCTCCTGGCTGATTCTTTACCACTTACTTTCTTAAGTCAATCAATACATATAAGTCAAGCCCAAAGTTGTAGTGTTTATCAATTTCCATAGTGTAAATATTCTCATAATGGCTGATTTCAAGCTGCCTATGAAACCTCACTGGACCAGATGTTGAGAATATATGCCTGGTAACACACTATTATGCAGTATCTTCACTATTCAGAAACAATAGACATAAATGACCTCAATAGTGTAGATCAATACATAGCAAAATGCAATAAAATGACTAGGCAGATGACTTGTTAGTATTATTACCTTTATTTTTAATGTAATTTATTTAGTTTTAAGTGTGTATAATTTAATTTTTAATAACGGTTAAGTTTAACAACCAGCTTTCAAAGTCCCTAAAATATTAACAATTGTCTCCCATGAGACAGTTAAGGTCAAGTCTAGACCACCATTGGCTTTGCCTGGACAGTGGTTCCAAGGCCCTGGGCTGAGTATCAAAAAGGAGCATAGCTTGTGAACCAAGTCCCAGGAATGTGGAGCATGAGGGAATAAAAACAGGATGTATGACAAAAACAGGATCATTAGTGGGAGTGTAAAATGGTGCAGTTCTCATATGTGGTGACTGTTAACCAAAGCAAAACTCAGTCAACTTTATTAATATCAGAAAAAGTCCAATGCTAATATGATATGATGGTCAAGCAAACTGAGGGGATAAATTAAATCTTCACGATATTCTTCTGATAAAATAGACTGACCAGAGAAAGAATTAGATTTTGCTAGTAATCAATTATTGCTCTGAACTAAACTGTTGACACCTTTCATGAAATTCAAATTCAGTAGTTGAGGGAGGTAAAAGAGTTGACCAGCTTGTGTATGATTAGAAATAAGTTGGACAGATCATCTAAGCAGAAAACCAAAAAGGAAACAATGGCTTTGAATGACACACTGGACCAAATGGACTTAACAGATATATGCAGAACATTTCATCCTGTAAAGAAGATGTGGTATATTTATACAATGGAGTATCACTCAACAATAAAAGAGAATGAAATATTTTTTGTTTTATAAGTGGTGTAAAAGTGCAGAAAGAAAAATGATGATGACTAATTTATAATTAAGAAGCTTGACCAGGGCTCAAGGAGTAGACTAGGTCAGTACTGGGTTAATCTCAACTGTGCTAATCTCTGGGGATGCCTGAAACTATGATAATTATCCTTAGCTAAACCTACATGAAATGGACCACATTCCTGGGCACTAAGATACATCAGGGCAACCTGCACCAGCTTGTCAGCATAGTTTATAGAAACAGGGAGACGGGGCGCCTGGGTGGCGCAGTCGGTTAAGCGTCCGACTTCAGCCAGGTCACGATCTCACGGTCCGTGAGTTCGAGCCCCGCATTGGGCTCTGGGCTGATGGCTCAGAGCCTGGAGCCTGTTTCCGATTCTGTGTCTCCCTCTCTCTCTGTCCCTCCCCCCGTTCATGCTCTGTCTCTCTCTGTCCCAAAAATAAATAAACGTTAAAAAAAAAAAAAAGAAAAGAAAAGAAACAGGGAGAAGCCAAGATGGCGGAACAGCATGGAAGCTTTTTGTGTGTCTCGCGTCCATGAAATACAGCCAGACCAACACTAAACCATCCTACACACCTAGAAAACTGATTGGAAGATTAACACAACAATCTGCAGAACCTGAACCACAGAATTCAGCAGGTACGTGACACAAAGAGCTGAACTTGGGGAGCAAGAAGCCCTTAAAGGTAGGGAACCCCTTTTGCAGGTGGAGAGAGGATGGAGACTGAGGAGAGGGGGGAGCATATGGGAAAAGCACCCTTCCCCAAAAGCAGCTGGAGAGAAAGTGAAAAATTGGAAACAGCCTCAGGGACTAAAGTAAAAAGGGAGAAAGGAGAAAGGAGAGGGTTTAAATTCCATTAAGACTGTAAACAAGGGGAACGCAAAGGCTGCAACTCCACAGCTTGATACCTGGCGGTACTCTGGTGGGAAAGGTGAATCCCCAGGAACAGAGTGGGGTCCAGGAGGTTCTCAGGCCACATGGGGAAAACCGGTTCCACGGCTGGAAGGACATTTGGTAGAGACTGTTGAAGCCACTTGGTCTCAGCAAACTCTGGAAGGCAGCCACATTTGCTCATGCTGGGGCAAGGTTGTTGAGGGTGAAGCCTGGTGCCAAATGTGTGTTGTGATTTTCCATGGTCCCTGAAACACTGAGGCTACACTGTTTTGCAATCTTTTTTTGGGGCGGGCTGGCACCTGGCCGCAGTCTCGGGGCACCAGCAACATCAGGGTCCAGTGGGTGTTCCTGGGTGGAGCCGACATTCGGCCATTGCTCATTCGGCCATTGCTCAGTGAGATCCTCCCACAGAGGGGCGGTGCAGGTCAAAGCCACAGTCCTTCAGAATTAAGGGGCCAGGAAAAACAGCCACATCTGAGACAAAACTTGGAAGACAGTTACTGCCTGGGGCCTGGTCACGGAGAGTGGAAAAGTGGGGAGTGGACGAGAGCTGAAGACCAAGGACCGGTGCGAGATTGCTGATCCAGAAGAACAGACTGGGTGGCTAGATGGCACCATTTTTCACTGCTCCTGTGCATGCACATGCACACGGAGCACAACAATCCACCCCAGTAGGCTAGCAGTGCCATCTAGTGGAGAGTGGAGCTGTTACATCGAGCCTGGCCCAACTGGGCCAACTTCTCTCTTCAAGAACACAAACCTCACTGCCAGCTTTATGGACTATAAAGAGCTACATGGATGGACCTCTAGGGGAAAACGAAGCAATTTCAGTCCTAGTTCAATCTACTTGAATAGCAGGTTCATCTATTCAATTTTTTTCTCTTTCTTTTTTCTTTTTCTCTTTTACAATTCTTTTCTTTTGCTTGAATACAGAAAGAGAAAAAACTCATTTTTATTTTCAATTTTTATTAAAAATATCTGTATTTAATTTTTATTACTTTATTTTTTACTTTTGTGTAAATTTTTTCAAATTCTACTTTACTTCCATCATTTTATTTTAGTCTACTTCAGTGTACTCACCTTTTCAAATTTTCAAACAATTTCTTTTTTTCTTTTATTTTTTCTCTTTTTCATTTCTTTTCTTTTTCTTCAATGCAGAAAGAGAAAACTTCATTTTTACTTTCAATTTCTTTTAAAAATATTTTTATTTAATTTTTATTACTATATTTTTTTGCTTTTATGTAAACTTTTTCAAATTCTATCTTACTCCCATCATTTTATTCCAGTCTACTACAGTGTATTTTTAATTTTTATTAAAAATACTTTTTATAATTTTTTCTACTATATTGTCTACTTTTTGTGTATTTTAGTCTACTTTAGTATATTCATTTTTTCAAATTCTCAAACGATTTCCTTTTTTTTCTCTCCCCCCCTTTTTTGTTTTTGTTTTTGTTTTGTTTCTCTAGTATGTCAAACCACTTTCTACACCCAGACCAAAACACACGTAGGATCTAGCATCATCTATTCAATTTGTGTGTGTGTGTGTGTTTAATTTTTAATTTTAGTATTTTTTTAATTTTAATTTTTTAATTTCAATTTTTCTATCTCATTAATTCTTTTTCTCCCTTCAAAATGACAAGATGAAGGAATTCACACCAAAAGAAAGAGCACAAAGAAACGACAGCCAAAGATCTAATCAACACAAACAGAAGCAAGATGTCTGAACCAGAATTTGGAATCACAATACTAAGAATACTAGCTGGAGTCAAAAATAGATTAGAATCCCTTTCTGCAGAGATAAAACAAGTAAAAAATAGCCAGAATTAAATTAAAATTGCTATAACTGAGCTGCAATCACAGATGGATGCAGCAGTGGCAAGGATGGATGAGGCAGAACAGAGAATCAGCGATATAGAGGACAAACTTATAGAGAATAATGAAGCAGAAAAAAGAGGGAGATTAAGGTAAAAGAGCATGATTTAAGAATTAGAGAAATCAGTGATTCATTAAAAAGGAACAACATCAGAATCATAGGGGTTCCAGAGGAGGAACAGAGAGAAATAGAGGTAGAAGGGTTATGTGAGCAAATCATAGCAGAAAACTTTCCTAACCTGGGGAAAGACACAGACATCAAAATCCAGGAAGCACAGAGGACTCCCATTAGATTCAACAAAAACTAACCATCAACAAGGCATATCATAGTCAAATTCACAAAATACTCAGGCAAGGAGAGAATCATAAAAGCAGCAAGGGAAACATAGTCCATAACCTACAAGGGAAGATGTATCAGGTTTGCAGCAGACCTATCCACAGAAACTTGGCAGGCCAGAAAGGAGTGGAGGGATATAGTCAGTGTGCTGAATCAGAAAAATATGCAGCCAAGAATTCTTAATCCAGCAAGGCTGTCAATCAAAATAGAAGGAAAGATAAAAAGTTTCCCAAACAAAAATTAAAGGAGTTTGTGACCACTAAACCAGCCATGCAAGAAATTTTTAGGGGGACTCTCTGAGGGGAGAAAACATAAATATATATATATATATATATATATATATATATATATATACCAAAAACGATAAAAGATTAGAAAGGACCAGAGAACACCACCAGAAACTCCAACTCCACAAGCATCATAATGGCAATTAATTCATATCTTTCAGTACTCACTCTAAATGTCAATGGACTCAATGGTCCAATCAAAAGACATAGGGTAACATAATGGATAAGAAAACAAGACTCATCTATATGCTGTTTACAAGAGACCCACTTTAGGTTGAGGAAGATGGCGGCGTAGGAGGACGCTGGGCTCACCGCGTGTCCTGCTGATCAATTAGATTCCACCTACACCTGCCTAAATAACCCAGAAAACCGCCAGAGGATTAGCAGAACGGAGTCGCCGGAGCCAAGCGCAGACGAGAGGCCCACGGAAGAGGGTAGGAAGGGCGGCGAGGCGGTGCGCGCTCCACGGACTGGCGGGAGGGAGCCGGGGCGGAGGGGCGGCTCGCCGGCCAAGCAGAGCCCCGGAGTCTGGCCTGCAAAAGCGGAGGGGCCTGACGGACTGTGTTCCGACAGCAAGCGCGACTTAGCGTCTGGGAGGTCATAAGTTAACAGCTCTGCTCAGAAAGCGGGAAGGCTGGAGGACAAAGGGAGGGAGAGCTGCTGAGCCCCCGGACGACAGAGCTCAGTTTGGTGGGGAACAAAGGCTCTCGCCAGCGCCATCTCCCCCGCCCATCCCCCAGCCAAAATCCCAAAGAGAACCAGTTCCTGCCAGGGAACTTGCTCGCTCTGGCTCCGCGCAAACACCCAACTCTGTGCTTCTGCGGAGCCAAACCTCCGGCAGCGGATCTGACTCCCTCCCGCTGCCACAGGGCCCCTCCTGAAGTGGATCACCTAAGGAGAAGCGAGTTAAGCCTGCCCCTCCTGCCCCTGTGCACCTTGCCTACCCACCCTGGCTAATACGCCAGATCCCCAGCATCACAAGCCTGGCAGTGTGCAAGTAGCCCAGACGGGCCACGCCACCCCACAGTGAATCCCGCCCCTAGGAGAGGGGAAGAGAAGGCACACACCACTCTGACTGTGGCCCCAGCAGTGGGCTGGGGGCAGACATCAGGTCGGAGTGTGGCCCCGCCCACCAACTCCAGTTATACACCACAGCACAGGGGAAGTGCCCTGCAGGTCCTCACCACGCCAGGGACTATCCAAAATGACCAAGCGGAAGAATTCCCCTCAGAAGAATCTCCAGGAAATAACAACAGCTAAAGAGCTGATCAAAAAGGATTTAAATAATATAACAGAAAGTGAATTTAGAATAATAGTCATAAAATTAATCGCCGGGCTTGAAAACAGTATACAGGACAGCAGAGAATCCCTTGCTACAGAGATCAAGGGACTAAGGAACAGTCATGAGGAGCTGAAAAACGCTTTAAATGAAATGCAAAACAAAATGGAGACCACCACAGCTCGGATTGAAGAGGCAGAGGAGAGAATAGGTGAACTAGAAGATAAAGTTATGGAAAAAGAGGAAGCTGAGAGAAAGAGAGATAAAAAAATCCAGGAGTATGAGGGGAAAATTAGAGAACTAAGTGATACACTAAAAAGAAATAATATACGCATAATTGGTATCCCAGAGGAGGAAGAGAGAGGGAAAGGTGCTGAAGGGGTACTTGAAGAAATAATAGCTGAGAACTTCCCTGAACTGGGGAAGGAAAAAGGCATTGAAATCCAAGAGGGACAGAGAACTCCCTTCAGACGGAACCTGAATCGATCTTCTGCACGACATATCATAGTGAAACTGGCAAAATACAAGGATAAAGAGAAAATTCTGAAAGCAGCAAGGGGTAAACGTGCCCTCACCTATAAAGGGAGACCTATAAGACTCGTGACTGATCTCTCTTTTGAAACTTGGCAGGCCAGAAAGAATTGGCACGAGATTTTCAGTGTGCTAGACAGAAAAAATATGCAGCCGAGAATCCTTTATCCAGCAAGTCTGTCATTTAGAATAGAAGGAGAGATAAAGGTCTTCCCAAACAAACAAAAACTGAAGGAATTTGTCACCACTAAACCAGCCCTACAAGAGATCCTAAGGGGGACCCTGTGAGACAAATTACCAGAGACATCACTACAAGCATAAAACATACAGACATCACAATGACTCTAAACCCGTATCTTTCTATAATAACACTGAATGTAAATGGATTAAATGCGCCCACCAAAAACATAGGGTATCAGAATGGATAAAAAAACAAGACCCATCTATTTGCTGTCTACAAGAGACTCATTTTAGACCTGAGGACACCTTTAGATTGAGAGTGAGGGGATGGAGAACTATTTATCATGCTACTGGAAGCCAAAAGAAAGCTGGAGTAGCCATACTTATATCAGACAAACTAGACTTTAAATTAAAGGCTGTAACAAGAGATGAAGAAGGACATTATATAATAGTTACAGGGTCTATCCATCAGGAAGAGCTAACAATTATAAATGTCTATGCGCCGAATACCGGAGCCCCCAAATATATAAAACAACTACTCATAACATAAGCAACCTTATTGATAAGAATGTGGTAATTGCAGGGGACTTTAACACCCCACTTACAGAAATGGATAGATCATGTAGACACACGGTCAATAAAGAAACAAGGGCCCTGAATGAGACATTGGATCAGATGGACTTGACAGATATATTTAGAACTCTGCATCCCAAAGCAACAGAATATACTTTCTTCTCGAGTGCACATGGAACATTCTCCAAGATAGATCATATACTGGGTCACAAAACAGCCCTCCATAAGTTTACCAGAATTGAAATTATACCATGCATACTTTCAGACCACAATGCTATGAAGCTTGAAATCAACCACAGAAAAAAGTCTGGAAAACCTCCAAAAGCATGGAGGTTAAAGAACACCCTACTAACGAATGAGTGGGTCAACCAGGCAATTAGAGAAGAAATAAAAAAATATATGGAAACAAACGAAAATGAAAATACAACAATCCAAACGCTTTGGGACGCAGCGAAGGCAGTCCTGAGAGGAAAATACATTGCAATCCAGGCCTATCTCAAGAAACAAGAAAAATCCCAAATACAAAATCTAACAGCACACCTAAAGGAAATGGAAGCAGAACAGCAAAGGCAGCCTAAACCCAGCAGAAGAAGAGAAATAATAAAGATCAGAGCAGAAATAAACAATATAGAGTCTAAAAAAACTGTAGAGCAGATCAACGAAACCAAGAGTTGGTTTTTTGAAAAAATAAACAAAATTGACAAACCTCTAGCCAGGCTTCTCAAAAAGAAAAGGGAGATGACCCAAATAGGTAAAATCATGAATGAAAATGGAATTATTACAACCAATCCCTCAGAGATACAAACAATTATCAGGGAATACTATGAAAAATTATATGCCAACAAATTGGACAACCTGGAAGAAATGGACAAATTCCTGAACACCCACACTCTTCCAAAACTCAACCAGGAGGAAATAGAAAGCTTGAACAGACCCATAACCAGTGAAGAAATTGAATCGGTTATTAAAAATCTCCCAACAAATAAGAGTCCAGGACCAGATGGCTTCCCAGGGGAGTTCTACCAGACGTTTAAAGCAGAGATAATACCTATCCTTCTCAAGCTATTCCAAGAAATAGAAAGGGAAGGAAAACTTCCAGACTCATTCTATGAAGCCAGTATTACTTTGATTCCTAAACCAGATAGAGACCCAGTAAAAAAAGAGAACTACCGGCCAATATCCCTGATGAATACGGATGCAAAAATTCTCAATAAGTTACTGGCAAATCGAATTCAACGGCATATAAAAAGAATTATTCACCATGATCAAGTGGGATTCATTCCTGGGATGCAGGGCTGGTTCAACATTCGCAAATCAATCAACGTGATACATCACATTAACAAAAAAAAGAGAAGAACCATATGATCCTGTCAATCGATGCAGAAAAGGCCTTTGACAAAATCCAGCACCCTTTCTTAATAAAAACCCTTGAGAAAGTCGGGATAGAAGGAACATACTTAAAGATCATAAAAGCCATTTATGAAAAGCCCACAGCTAACATCATCCTCAACGGGGAAAAACTGAGAGCTTTTTCCCTGAGATCAGGAACACGACAGGGATGCCCACTCTCACCGCTGTTGTTTAACATAGTGCTGGAAGTTCTAGCATCAGCAATCAGACAACAAAAGGAAATCAAAGGCATCAAAATTGGCAAAGATGAAGTCAAGCTTTTGCTCTTTGCAGATGACATGATATTATACATGGAAAATCCGATAGACTCCACCAAAAGTCTGCTAGAATTGATACATGAATTCAGCAAAGTTGCAGGATACAAAATCAATGTACAGAAATCAGTTGCATTCTTATACACTAACAATGAAGCAACAGAAAGACAAATAAAGAAACTGATCCCATTCACAATTGCACCAAGAAGCATAAAATACCTAGGAATAAATCTAACCAAAGATGTAAAGGATCTGTATGCTGAAAACTATAGAAAGCTTACGAAGGAAATTGAAGAAGATTTAAAGAAATGGAAAGACATTCCCTGCTCATGGATTGGAAAAATAAATATTGTCAAAATGTCAATACTACCCAAAGCTATCTACACATTCAATGCAATCCCAATCAAAATTGCACGAGCATTCTTCTCGAAACTAGAACAAGCAATCCTAAAATTCATATGGAACCACAAAAGGCCCCGAATAGCCAAAGGAATTTTGAAGCAGAAGACCAAAGCAGGAGGCATCACAATCCCAGACTTTAGCCTCTACTACAAAGCTGTCATCATCAAGACAGCATGGTATTGGCACAAAAACAGACACATAGACCAATGGAATAGAATAGAAACCCCAGAACTAGACCCACAAACGTATGGTCAACTCATCTTTGACAAAGCAGGAAAAAACATCCAATGGAAAAAAGACAGCCTCTTTAACAAATGGTGCTGGGAGAACTGGACAGCAACATGCAGAAGATTGAAACTAGACCACTTTCTCACACCATTCACAAAAATAAACTCAAAATGGATAAAGGACCTGAATGTGAGAAAGGAAACCATCAAAACCTTAGAGGACAAAGCAGGAAAAGACCTCTCTGACCTCAGCCGTAGCAATCTCTTACTCGACACATCCCCAAAGGCAAGGGAATTAAAAGCAAAAGTGAATTACTGGGACCTTATGAAGATAAAAAGCTTCTGCACAGCAAAGGAAACAACCAACAAAACTAAAAGGCAACCAACGGAATGGGAAAAGATATTTGCAAATGACATATCGGACAAAGGGCTAGTATCCAACATCTATAAAGAGCTCACCAAACTCCACACCCGAAAAACAAATAACCCAGTGAAGAAATGGGCAGAAAACATGAATAGACACTTCTCTAAAGAAGACATCCGGATGGCCAACAGGCACATGAAAAGATGTTCAGCGTCGCTCCTTATCAGGGAAATACAAATCAAAACCACACTCAGGTATCACCTCACGCCAGTCAGAGTGGCCAAAATGAACAAATCAGGAGACTATAGATGCTGGCGAGGATGTGGAGAAACGGGAACCCTCTTGCACTGTTGGTGGGAATGCAAATTGGTGCAGCCGCTCTGGAAAACAGTGTGGAGGTTCCTCAGAAAATTAAAAATAGACCTACCCTATGACCCAGCAATAGCACTGCTAGGAATTTATCCAAGGGATACAGGAGTACTGATGCATAGGGGCACTTGTACCCCAATGTTCATAGCAGCACTCTCAACAATAGCCAAATGATGGAAAGAGCCTAAATGTCCATCAACTGATGAATGGATAAAGAAATTGTGGTTTATATACACAATGGAATACTACGTGGCAATGAGAAAAAATGAAATATGGCCTTTTGTAGCAACGTGGATGGAACTGGAGAGTGTGATGCTAAGTGAAATAAGCCATACAGAGAAAGACAGATACCATATGGTTTCACTCTTATGTGGATCCTGAGAAACGTAACAGGAACCCATGGGGGAGGGGGAGGAAAAAAGGAAAAAAAAAAAAAAAGAGGTTAGAGTGGGAGAGAGCCAAAGCATAAGAGACTATTAAAAACTGAGAACAAACTGAGGGTTGATGGGGGGTGGGAGGGAGGGGAGGGTGGGTGATGGGTATTGAGGAGGGCACCTTTTGGGATGAGCACTGGGTGTTTTATGGAAACCAATTTGGACAATAAATTTCATATATTATAAAAAAAAAAAAAAGAAAAAAAAAAAAACAAGAGACCCACTTTAGACCTAAAGACACCTTCAGATTGAAAATAAGGAGATGGAGAACCATCTATCATGCTAATGGTCAACAAAAGAAAGCTGGAGTAACCATACTTATATCAGACAATCTAGACTTTAAAATAAAGATTGTATCAAGAGATGCAGAAGGGCATTATATCATAATCAAAGGGCCTATAGACCAAGAAGACCTAACAATTGTAAATATTTATGCACCAAATGTGAGAGCACCCAAATATATAAATCAATTAATCACAAACACAAAGTAACTCATTGATAGTAATACCATAATAGCAGGAGACTTCTGCACCCCACTCACAGCAATGGACAGATCATCTAATCAAAAAATCAACAAGGAAACAATGGCTTTGAATGACACATTGGACCAGATGGACTTAACAGATATATTCAGAACATTTCATCCTAAAGCAGCAGAATATACATTCTTCTCCAGTGCGCATGGAACATTCTCCAGAATAGACCATATACTGGGACACAAATCAGCCCTAAGTAAGTACAAAAAGATCGAGATCATACCATGCATATTTTCAGACCACAATGCTATGAAACTCAAAATTAACCACAAGAAAAAATTTGGAAAGACAACAAATACTTGGAGACTGAAAAACATCCTACTAAAGAGTGAATGGGCTAACCAAGAAGTTAAAGAAGAAATTAAAGGGTATATGGAGGTCAATGAAAATGATAGCACCATAACCCAAAATCTCTGGGATGCAGCAAAGGTGGTCATAAGAGGAAAGTATATAGCAATCCAGGCCTTCCTAAAGAAGGAAGATCTCAGGTACACAACCTAACCTTACAGCCTTAAGGAGCTGGAAAAAGAACAACAAATAAAACCCAAAACCGGCAGAAGATAGGAAATAATAAAGATTAGAGCAGAAATTAATGCTATCGAAACCAAAAAAAAAAAAATAGAACAGATCAATGAAACCAGAAGCTGATTCTTTGAAAGAATTAACAAAATTGATAAACCACTAGCCAGTTTGATCAAAAAGAAAAAGGAAAGGACCTAAATAAATAAAATCAAGAATGAAAGAGGAGAGATCACAACCAACACAGCAGAAATAAAATTAATAATAAGAGAATATTATGAGCAATTATATGCCAATAAAATGGGCAATCTGGAAGAAATGGACAAATTCCTAGAAACATATACACTACCAAAACTGAAACAGGAAGAAATAGAAAATTTGAACAGACTCATAACTAGTAAGGAAATCAAATTAGTAATCAAAAATCTGCCAAAAAACAAGGGTTCAGGGTCAGATGGCTTTCCAGGGGAATTCTACCAAACATTAAAGGAAGAGTTAACACCTATTCTCTTGAAGCTATTCCAAGAAATAGAAATGGAAAGAAAACTTCCAAACTCTTTCTATGAAGCCAGCATTACCCTGATTCCAAAACCAGACAGAGACCCCCCCCCAAAAAAAGGAGAACTATAGACAAATTTCCCTGATTAACATGGATGCAAAAATCCTCAAGAAGATATTAGCCAACCGGATCCAACAATACATTTAAAAAATTATTCACCACGACCAAGTGGGATTTATACCTGGGATGCAGGGCTGGTTCAATATCCACAAAACAGTTAACGTGATTCATCACATCAATAAAAGAAAGGGCAAGAATCATAGGATCCTCTCAATATATGCAGAGAAAACATTTGACACAATATAACATCTTTTCTTGATAAAAACCCTCAAGAAAGTAGGCATAGAAGGATCATACATTGAAATGATAAAAGCCATATATGAGCGACCCAACGCTAATATCATCCTCAACGGGGAAAAACTGAGAGCTTTCCCCCTAAGGTCAGGAACAAGACAGGGATGTCCACTCTCACCACTGTTATTCAACATAGTATTGGAAGTCTTAGCCTCTGCAATCAGCCAACACAAATAAATAAAAGACATCCAAATCGGCCAGGAGGAGGTCAAACTTTCACTCTTCGCAGATGACATGATACTCTATATGGAAAACCCAAAAGATTCCACCAAAACACTGCTAGAACTGATTCATGAATTCAGCAAAGTTGCAGGATATAAAATCAATGCCCAGAAATCGGTTGCATTTCTATACACCAACAATGAAACAACAGAAAGGGAAATCAAGGAATCGATCCCATTTACAGTTGCACCAAAAACCATAAAATACCTAGGAATAAATCTAACCAAAGAGGTGAAAGATCTATACACTGAAAACTATAGAAAGCTTATGAAAGAAATTGAAGAAGTCACAAAGAAATGGAAAAAGATTCCATGCTCCTGGATAAGAAGAACAAATATTGTTAAAAAGGTCGATACCACCCAAAGCAATCTACATATTCAATGTAATTCCTATCAAAATAACACCAGCATTCTTCACAGAGCTAGAACAAATAATCCTAAAATTTGTATGGAACCAGAAAAGACCCAGAATAGCCAAAGCAATCTTGGAAAAGAAAACCAAAGCAGGAGACATCACAATCCCGGACTTCAAGCTATACCAGAAAGTTGTAATCATCAAGGCAGTATGGTACTGGCACAAGAACAGACGCTCAGATCAATGGAATAGAATAGAGAACCCAGAAATGGACCCACAAACGTATGGCCAACTAATCTTTGACAAAGCAGGAAAGAATATCCAATGGAATAAAGAGAGTCTCTTCAGCAAGTGGTGCTGGGAAAACTGGACAGCAAACATGCAGAAGAATGAACCTGGGCCACTTTCTTACACCATACACAAAAATAAACTCAAGACGGATGAAAGACCTAAATGTAAGACAGGAAGCCATCAAAATCCTCGAGGAGAAAGCAGGCAAAAACCTCTTTGATCTTGGCCACAGCAACTTCTTACTCAACACGTCTCCGGAGGCAAGGGAAATAAAAGCAAAAATGAACTACTGGGGCCTCATCAAAATAAAAAGCTTCTGCACAGCAAAGGAAACAATCAGCAAAACTAAAAGGCAACCGACAGAATGGGAGAAGATAGTTGCAAATGACATATCAGATAAAGGGTTAGTATCCAAAATCTACAAAGAACTTATCAAACTCAACACCCAAAAAACAAATAACCCAGTGAAGAAATGGGCGAAAGACATGAATAGACATTTCTCCAAGGAAGACATCCAGATGGCCAACCGACACATGAAAAAATGCTCAGCATCACTCATCATCAGGGAAATACAAATCAAAACCACAATGAGATACCACCTTACACCTGTCAGAATGGCTAGCATTAACAACTCAGGCAACAACAGATGTTGGCAAGGATGTGGAGAAAGAGGATCTTTTTTGCATTGTTGGTGGGAATGCAAGCTGGTGCAGCCACTCTGGAAAACAGTATGGAGGTTGCTCAAAAAATTAAAAATAGAATTACCCTACGACCCAGCAATTGCACTTCTGGGTATTTATCCAAGGGATACAGGTATGCTATTTCGAAGGGTCACATGCACCCATATGTTTATGGCAGCACTATCAACAATAGCCAAAGTAAGGAAAGAGCCCAAATTTCCATCGATGGATGAATGGATAAAGAAAATGTGGTATATATATATATATATATATATACATACATACAATGGAGTATTACTCGGCAATCAAAAAGAATGAAATCTTGCCATTTGCAAGTATGTGGATGGAACTAGAGGGTATTATGCCAAGTGAAATTAGTCAGTCAGAGAAAGACAAATATCATATGACTTCACTCATATGGGGACTTTAAGACACAGAACAGATGAACATAAGGGAAGGGAAGCAAAAATGATATAAAAACAGGGAGGGGGACAAAACATAAGAGACATTTAAATATGGAGAGCAAACAGAGGGTTACTGGAGGGGTTGTGAGAGGGGAGATGGACTAAATGGGTAGGGGTCATTAGGGAATGTACTCCTGAAATCATTGCTTCACTATATACTGACTAATTTGGATGTAAATTAAAAAAAAAATTAAATTTTATAAGTGGTAAAGAAATGTTAAAATATCGATTTAGCCGAAAAGTGTGGATGTCTATATTCATTACATTGTCAATAGCATAGTATTTGAAAATTATCTGTTGCAGTCAAAAAGTCACTCACCTCACTGTCAAATGAGTTGTTTCCTTTTTGCATATTCAACATTTATGTTGGAACTATACTTGATTATCATTTTTACCATGCTTTTTAAGGTTTTATCATCACAGTTTGATTTTATGACACTATTGTTGGCAATAGAATTGTAAAAACTGATAACAGATTTTGTAAGAAAGGGCAAGTCATACTGGAGTTAAAGGTATATGGAATTTGTAATAAAGTTGTATTATTGTATTACTTGTACATAGTATTACATACATCCTTCATACCAATAAAATTTATAATAAGGTTATATTTGTACATTTACACATTTAAAATTTTTTTATGTTTATTCATTTTTGAAAGACAGAGAGAGACAGAGAGCACAAGTAGGGGTGGGCGAAGAGAGAGGGGGACACAGAACCCAAAGCACACTCCAGGCTCCAAGCTCTCAGCACAGAGCCTGACGTGGGGCCCGAACTCATGAACCGCGAGATCATGACCTGAGCCGAATTTGGACACTTAGCTGACTGAGCCACCCAGGCGCCCCTACATTTATGCATTTTTTGAGTGCTAATTGTTAAACGTTGACCAGCAACCTACTACACAAAACCCTGGGCTCCACTTGCCTAAAAGGAGAATTTAGTAGGGGGAATAACTTTTTCTTTGCTACTGACTAGCTCTCTCAACTTAGGTAGGATTTCTGGATTTAAGTTGTTCTTTTTTAATATGAGTATGTTGAATTATTTTTAACCTTTTTTTTTTAATCATGGATTACTTTGGGAATCTAATAAAAGCTTTGGACATTGTAAGAAAAATGGATACATACACACACACACACACACACACACATTTTTGCAAACTATTTTGGGATGTTATTGACTCTTTAAGTTCATTCAAGTATCCCAGGTTAAAGATCTATGCACTCTCTATTCTAAATCCCTTCTGGCTTCAGAAGCTAGAATTTTGTGAGGTCAAAATGCAACCCAATAAAATATTTATAAAAATATTTAGAGAAACTTGTTTTCCCTCCTGCTCCAGCAGCAAAATTGGAGTAATGCAAGCTGGAGTTAAATCAGCAAATGAATTTATTTCCAAAAAAAGATAATTGAAGAACAACCCACAAGCTGAACCCACATGGCAAATCCTCCTGCAGAAAAATCCTTGTTCCTAAATTTGAAATGTCCCACTCCTACTGCACATAAGATAATATTATTATTAGCAGGCAAAAAATTCATCGTGACATGGATTTAAACAAATATTTATTTGGTATTTCTGAAAAGTGAAATATTTCTGTATGAAAAGTAGGAGCTATGTAGATAAATGTAATAGGATTTCCAAATCCTTCAGAGTAAGCAGATATGAAGCAGAGGTGGGAAACAAGATATATACTTTGCCAAGCTCACTGAAAAACCAATTTCAGTTTCTCAAGGAGTACTGCCCCATTTACAAGGGACACCATATTCCTTCCCCAGGAAAGCAGGATCCTGAGAATTCAAATATCTCAAACAGAATCAGTAATCCAGGCCCAGCCTATATGGTGATCACGCAGTAATTTACAAAGTTCAACTGACATCTTCATTTCAAAGATCTGAAAGCACATTCTGGGAGCAGGTCAAGAGCAAGAAGTTTCAACAAATGTGTGTTAGTAGTAAAACTATGATAACAGTATAAATGTCCATCAATCTTTGTAAATTTGTGTCATGGAATTTTCATGTGGTCAAGTAGATTGCTACCTATCACCATGCAAAGACAAGTACATGTAGGGCAAAGAGTTCAGTTATGAAACTGTATGGTTTAACATGATTTCATCTACATAAAATTTTTTTAAAGGATATCCATGATATGCATTAAAAAAAATGGAAAGCTATATAGCAAAATACTAATGGTGGTTACTTCTAGATGGTACATTTTTTAAAAAACATTTTCCTGCATTTTAAATTTTTTCTCCAATAAATGTGTTATTTCTATAATCAGAAAAATAATAAATTGATTCTCATTAGAACGATAAAAGGTCCTATTACATCAATGCTATTCATTATATAGGTTTTTGCTTTTATGTTTTATCAAAAGGTTAAACATACAAACTGTAATTCAGATGCACTGATTTTTAACTCTGACTTATTATACTCTATCTTGAGTATTTAAGTTCAAACCCAAAATTTTATTCATTGTTTATGATAAATTGAAAGGAAGTAATAATTTTTGGTTTAATGATACTTAATGTTTGGTTTCAAACAGACACAAACATTAGGACATATACATTTCTCTTTGATAAACAGAGAAACCACTGAGTGTCTTCATAACTCTCAATCGTTAAAAAATTAGTGAACACATTTTGTATATGGTGTATTGAATAATACTTAGGTTCATAACACACATCCTCTTCTCCTAAGGTAATATAGTCTGTAACTTCTGGATGTCAAGTGGAGTGATGCAGAATCCAAGCCTCAAAGAGTCTGCTCCCCATAAGGATTGACAGTTGGATTCCTAGGTCTAGTTTTAATGAATTCTTCCCTTATTCCACCTCAGTTGAATACACTGCATCCAGAAGGTGTGCATGCCACCTTGAAAATAAATATTTTCAACTGTCAAATTTCGTAAACAAAGAGGATCAATTGTGACCTAAGTACAGACAAAATGGATGATGGATTGGTTGGTGTAAAATGACATGTGCCAAGAGGTCCACTGGCTAAGAAGAAATCTATCTTCACCAAGACATCAAGTAACTTGAAATAAAGTAGAGACTTACTTCTTTGGATTTTGGAGATTTTTTAGGCTTCAAATATTTCCCATGAATAGAAAAACTATCCTTTGGGTAACAGCAGCTAAACCACTATTAACTCACATTGGAAAGGTTAGTTAAGTCTGGGATGCAGGTATTTGGCAGAGGAAGAAAGAAGAAATGGGGTACCAGGAGAGGGTATATTTGGAGATGCTGAAAGCAGAGGCATACTGATGCATGCACACACACACACACACACACACACACACACACATTATTTTTTTACCCCAGCTTTGTGCCCAAGACTGGTGTGAGCCATGGAAATTTGCTTACCTATACTTCAGTAATAAACACTTGCTATTTAATAAGCAATAATGAATACCAAAAATGACAAGTGGTTATTAAGGTTCACCTGAAAAGAAACGTGGGTGAGCAGGGGCAGCAGAGAATAGTCATGCTTTGCATTTATAGATGCTTACAAAATATTTAATGAGTGAAAGAATTAAATATGTAAAAAGAAAAATGAATCCAGACATGATAATGGCAATATTATTAATAATAACAGTAATAACCACTTTAAAATGCAAATGGTTAAATACTCATATGTAGTTTTTCATATGTCATCACATTAAGCACACTCTTGTCTTCACATTCATGTTTTGAAAGAGTGCAAGACATGCCAGCTTTTCCTCAAGGGAAAAAAAAAGTCTAACAAACAAATCAAAATACCAAGCATTGACCATTTTTCTCTATCTTTGTTATTTTATCTGTGCTCTTTTTGAAAATGGATAACTACTGACCTTCTGAAGCATTCATTTATTGACCTGGAGCTATTATTTCCACTGGTTGACCTTAACATGAATCAGAGGCAACCAACGTTTTTGGTTTTTTTTTTTTTTTTCGCTTTTGTTAATTACAGATTCTGGACTGGTTAAAAATTTCACTTGGGGCAAGGCCAGTTGGTAGAAAGTCTACAACCCAGACTTGAGTGAGGTATCTGTCAGAAAACGTAAAACATGCGTCTTCATCACAGTGACATTTAAGAAGAGGCCTATCCTCCACTTAGGAAAAGTGCTTTGCACCTGTGTCAAGCAAAAACCAAGCAATTCAAACCAGATGACCTACATTGGAATGCCTGGACTTCTGGAAAGGATGACCCTTAAATGGACAAATGAATGAATTTATCAGTCTTTTCATGAGGTTCCAAGCTTTTCTAAGCCAATAAAAAAGGAGTAATGGTGGATATAGTAATTCTCCCATCCTGGATTTTATAGGAGACCCCAACACTTTGGATAATGTATCATTCTCCACAAAGGTACTATCACACCTATCATGTACCCTGATTTAGAGTCCAAAAATATGGGCTATGTATTTATGGATCAAATCCTTTCCTGGAGGGGCACGTGGTGGTTCAGTCAGTTAAGCGTCCAACTTCAGCTCAGGTGCAGTTTGTGATTTCAAGCCCAGAGTTGGGCTCTGTGCTGACAGTTCAGAGCCTGGAGTCTGCTTCAGATTCTGTGTCTCCCTCTATCTCTGCCTGTCCCCCGCTCATGCTCTGTCTCTCTCTCTCTCTCACTCAAAAATAAATAAACCTTAAAAAAAATCCTTCCCTGGAAAACAGCTCATGATTACAAGGTGATGCAATAGCATTGTTAGCTGGGTTTAAATTTACTATGTTGCTATAAACTAAGAAAATTTATCTGGATATTAACCCACTTTGTTTTATAGACTGAATGCTACATCCCCAAATGCCCTTGAATATAACTGACCTTCTATTTGACTATGGTCCAGGCTAAAGGACAATAGATAAAGGAAAACATTATGAAAATACTAAACTATAATGAAATGTTTATATTAATCAGATTTGCTGATTATCTGAGGATTAGCAAAAAAAATTGCAAAAATAAAGTTTCTGAGATGTATGAGTCATTCTTATAAGTACAAAAATAGTGAATGGAATTAAATTTGTTTTTATGGGTTCAGGATCATTATTCTATACTTTAATTTTTCAGGGGTTATTTTTGAATATAGACTGGCAAATAGTACAGGCCATTGGACTAGAGCTAGACTGACTTCGAAACAGATTCTAAATGATATTGGGGGCATTGAGCTTTTAAAAAAATATATGCATGCAATAAATATTTTGCTTTTTAACTGGTCTAAAAGGATTTCAGTTCTATTTACGATTGGAGGTTCTATTTAGTCAGGTGCTGCTGAATAAATCTGCCTGCCTTCTACGTATCTCGTCTTTTGCTACCTGCTATGATCAGTTGATCAGTTTTACTGTCATTTTTTCAAACAGCTCTTTGAATTCTACATGTGTATTCTTATTCTCATTTGAATGCTTGACTATATCTTTGGTGTTTGTGGGAGGCATCTGTGAACCTTGAATAAGAAACACCATCTGTCGTTCATTTCTTTGGCATAAGAGTCCATTTAGAGAGTTTTCTTGGCATTTAAAACCAAACTGCTGTGCTGCCCTCTGGCTGCTTCTGATAAAATTTAACGGAAGAAATCTCTACCCTCAGGTCTTTCTCAGTTTGGAATTTCACGGCTGTCTCACAGACTCATTGAATATCACTCCATCTCATCAGGTTGATATATTTTATTTCTCACAGACAGGACTGCAGACACATTTTGAAACAAATTAGGGTGATCCTGCTTTTCATTAAAGTCTTCTGCATGTGCACACTTGTGGTAATTTTCCAGCCAGTAAGCTTGAGTATATTTTCTAACAGTCCAGTTATGCCATGATTTTCCATTTTCACTTCTTTTGTGTGATGCCTACGGATCAAGGAAAGGCCAGAGGAAATGCTACCTTATTTGCTGTACATTTTTCCAAAGGCGGAGGATTTTTAATGGTCCCTCTTTGCAAGCTTCCAGAGTGGAATAAATGAGCCATAAAGTAAAACTTATAATCTAATTATGATAAAACATTGCATCTTTCCATTTAGCCTCACCTCAGATTCGGAAGGTTGAAATGTGATCTATGCTAAGTGCACATCTTTATCAAGCCGACCCAGATGGCAGAAAAAATTTGTATCCTTCAAAGAGCAATTCCTTTCTTCCTCTTCCAACATGACAGCAGTATATCAAATTTACAAAATTTTAACAATAATTTACCTTATATTTATAGAGGGCTATTTGTCAAAACCTCTTTTTAAAAGTTTTTAAAATCTAAAAGTTGAATGTTAACAGACCTCTGGTATTAGCTCTGACATATAAAATTTAGAAGGTGTCATTTCCATCATTACAATAAAAAAAAAGTTGAAAAAACTTAAAATCAATGAGTTTTTTGGACCATCAGAGAACTGAAGTCACAAGGCAGACAGCCAGTCTGAAATCTAGACACAGGAGAATACAAAGAAACACAGTCAAGTTTACCTTATACAGAGCAAAAGCCACTGGAGGTATCAATTGATAGGAACACTTAAATACTTACCTTGAGGAATTGCTGGAGGTTGAGAATAGATTAGCATAATAATGAGAAATTCCTGCAGCCTGCAGTTTTAGGGAGATTCCCCACAATTTCATGGATTTTTCTTCCAGGAACCTCACCAGGTTCTCAAGATGAAGAACCCAGAAAAGTTACCAAGTATCTTTGGCAAAGGTAGGGGGAAATAATCATTTTAAACTATACTTAGTGTGTTCTCCATAATAAAAGACTACTCTCCACTGAAAAAAACATTTAGCTAGGCTTTATCTTACATAGGCAGATGAGCAACTACCCAACCCCAGCCCTCTCTAGCCTCCTGTCTCACTCAAGGAGGGCAGGGAGAGGTAAGATATAACAAATAAATATAATATAAATATATTAAATATAATATAAATATATTAAACATAATATAAATATATATTTTAAAATATAATAAATTAAAGATAAGTAATGTTTGCAAAACTTACATCTCAGGAATTTAGGCCCACTAAAAACTGAGATCTAATTTTAAGATTATAGAACGCTACTTCTAACCCACTCCTTATCACCACATTAAAGAAGCTCCAGTATGGATTACAGCTAAAAAAAGCTACAAGGCCCAGACTGTTTGAGAAGAAGTCCTTAGGGAAACCTAAAGACAAGCATGGGGATAAAATCAAGAGCACTAGAGGAATTTGTATTCCAGGCACCTACAGCTACAACAAACATTAAATACAGCTCAACTCATAACCAGATTAACATAAAATCTCACACTAACGGTCTGTTTATATCGCTTCTTATTATAAGCTTTGTCTGGCTTTCAGCAAAATAATCACAAGGAATGCTAAAAGGAAGTCTAAAGAAACAAAGCAAGTACCAGAACTAGACTCAGATATGACACAGATTGTGATTATCAGTCCAGGAATTTAAAATAAGTTTGATTAATATGTTAAGGTGGAAAAAGTAGGCAACATGGAAAGACAGATGAATAATGTAAGCAGAAAAAATAAAAAAGAAATGCTGGAAGTAAAAAAAATAATAATGTAAAAAATGAAAAATAGATTCTTCAGTAGACTAGACACAGCTGAGGAAAAACATCAGTGAATACAAATATATGTTAGTATAAACTTTCCAAAATGAAATTTTAAAAGAGAGAAAGAGAACAGATTATTCAAGAATTATGAGGTGATTTTGAAAGATATGACATAGTACAATTGGAATACCAAAAGAAGAAACAACAACAAAAATATTTGAAGTAATAATGGCCAAGAGATTTCAAAATTTAATGAAAAATACCAAACCATAGTTCCAGAAATTCAGGGACCATCAACAGAATAAATATCAAAAACTCTGCATCAAAGAGTATCATATTCAAACTCCAGAAAAACAATACAAAGAAAAACTCTTGAAGGAAGCTGGGGGGAGAATAAAAAGTTTACCTTTAAAGTGAAGAAGATGAGAATTATAGCGTAATTTTCTTCAGAAACTATGTGAGCAAGAGGAAAGTGAATTGAAATATTTAAAGTGATGAAAATAAAATTTAAAAAAACCTAGAATGATATACACAGCAAAATTAGCCTTCAAAAGTGAAAAATAAATAAAGATTTTTCTCAAATAAAAAGAAGAAAGTTCAACCAACATGGTGACATGGGAGGCCTCTAAACCCCTCTCCTCCCACGGACACACTGAATATATAGCTACACAAGGAAAAATCCCCTCTGAGAGAAGTCCAGAAAACAACTGACTCCTGCACATTGGATAAATGAGAAAATATCCACATGGAAATGGGCAGTAAATGCTGAGACCCACTCTCACCATAAATACCATTCCCAGCATGGCCCCACATGTTCAGAAGGGAACCACTAACTCCCAGCTTCGCCTTGAGGAGCAAAGCGTTTTGACTCCACACTTAAGGCTTCATCTATTAAGACTCCTACTTGAGGGACTAGCCCCCAAGACTAGCTCTGAAAGCCAATGAGGCTTACATACATGAGACCCACAAGACTATAGCAAAGGAACAATTGTTAATTGGAACACAAGTACTTGCTATGGTTATCCTCCCAGGATTCAGAAGGAGCAGGCAAAATTGCTCATGTTCCAGTCTTTCCTAGAGGTGGTTCAATCTTTAAAAGTTGCTGCTTGAAGGATTCTAATGTAACTGACATCTAAAGGCTGGCTGCAATTCTTCCCAGAGACTGGGAAACTCGATGGACACCTCCATTGTCATCACCCTGTAGTCTACACAAGGTTGTCAGTATCTCCCTGGAAGAAGCTTGTACATGCATCTATGCCCCAGCTTTTGCACTGCCCACCAAGGCATGGATCCTTAGATTTTCTGGCTCTGATAGCTAATGGTATCCATTCACAAGTTCCAAAAATTGCTGCAAAATAAAGAGTTCATAACTGGCTACTGCTCAGGACTCCATGCAGAGGGAGTGGGCAAAAATGCTTGTCTCACAATTGTTCTCTGAAAGGGATCTATCTGCATACTTCAAAAGCTGCTGTCTTAGGGTCAGATTTCTAATGTAGCATACATCTAGAGACTGGTTGTTATATAATGGTACAGAGGTCAATTTATCAAAAGGTATAACATTAGTAAATAGCCACCCAACATAGGAGCATCTAAATGTATAAGGCAAATATTAACAGATCTGAAGGGAAAAATGGACAACAATACAATAATAGTAAGAAACTTTAATACCCACTTTCAACAATGGATAGATCATGCAGACAAAAAATCAATAAGGAAACATAGGACTTCAACTATATGTTAGACCAGATTGACGTAACAGACATATGTAGAACACTTGATCCAATAGCAATAGAATAAGCATTCTTCTCAAGCAAACATGGAACATTCTACAGGATAGCTCATATATTAGGGTAAAATAAAAAGTTTTAATAAATTTAAGAAATTTAAATCATTTCAAGTATCTTTTGCTACTACAATGGTGTGAAACTAAGAATCAATCACAAAAAGAAAAATGAGAAATTCAGAAATAAGTGGAAACTAAACAGAATCCTCCTGAACAACTACTAGATCAAAAAATAAAAGAGAAATAAAAAAATATCTTGAGACAAATTAAAGTGGAAATACAACACACCAAAACTTATAAAGTGCAGCAAAAGCAATGATAAGAGGGAAATTTATAGAGATGAACACCTACATTGAGAAAAAAGAAATCTTGAATAAATAACATAACTATATACTTCAAGAAACTATAAAAAATAAACTAAGTTTGAAGTTAGTAGAAGAAAGAAATAACAAATATCAGTAAAAATAAATGAGATAGATACAAAGACAATATAAAAAGATCAGTGAAACTAAGAGCTGGGCTTTGAAAATACAAACAAAATAGACAAATCTTTAGCTAAACCTATAGAAAAAAAGAGGATTCTAATAAATAAAATTAGAAATGAAAGAGGAGACATTACAAGTGATACGACACAAATAACAAAGATCACAATAGACTACTATTGAACAATTATAATGCAACAAATTGAACAAATGAGAAGAAATAAATTTCTCAAATCATACAACTGACCGAGAATGAATCATGATAATATAGAAAATTTGAACCGACCTATTACTAGTAAGATTACATCAGTAATCAAAAACCTCCCAACAAAGAAAAATCCAAGACAAGATGGCTTCATTGGTGAATTCAACCAAACATTTAATGAAGAATTGATATCAAGAATTCTCAAAGTTTTCCAAAAAATAAAAGAAGAGGAAACACTTTACACTAATTTCATTAGGCTAGCATTACCCTGATACCAAAGCCAGACAAGAACACTACAAGAAAAGAAAATTATAGGTCAATATTTCTGATGGACATAGATGCAAAAATTCTCAACAGAATATTAGCAAACCAAATTCAATGGTACTTTAAAGTATCATACTCCATGATCAAGTGGGATTTATTCAAGAGATGCAGGGATGATTTAATATCTTCAAATCAGTCAATATGATGAACCACATTAAAAAATGAAGAATAAAAATTGTATGATCATCTCAATAGATGCAAAAAATTAATTAACAAAATTCACCATCCTTGCATGATAAAAAGTCTCAACAAACTGAGTAAAGAAGGAACATACCTCAACATAATAAAGCCCATATATGATAAGCCTACAGTTAACATCATACTCAATGGTGAAAAGCTGAAAATATTCCCTATAAGATCAGGAACAAAATAAGGCTCTCCACTTTAACCTTTTTTATTCATCATAGTACTGAAGTCCTAGCAGAGCCATTAAGCAAGTAGGAAATAAAAAGCATCCAAAACAGAAATGTGTAGATAAAAGTGTCTCTATTTGCAGATGATATAATACTATATAGGTAACCCTAAAGACTTCACACAAAAGAACTGTTCGAACTAATAAGCAAATTCAGTAAAGTTTTAAGATGGAAAACCAATATACAATAATCAGTTGCATTTCCATATAACAATGAATGATCAGAAAGAGAAATTAAGGAAATAATCTTATTTACAATATCACCTAAAAAAAATAAATAAAATACTTAGATATAAATTTAACCAAGGGGATAAAAGATCTACACACCAAAAATTATATGATGTTGATAAATGAAATTAAAGAATACACAAATAAATGAAAAGATATCCTATTTTCATGGATTGGAAATTTTAATATTGTTAAAATGTACAAACTACCTAATACAGTCTACAGATTCAATACAATTCCCATCAAAATTCCAATGACATTTTTCACAAAAATTAATCCTGAAATTTGTATGGAATCACAAAAGACCCCAAATAGCCAAAGCACACCTGAGATAGAACAAAGCTGGAGGCATCACAGTTCCTGATTTCAAATTATATTACAAAGCTCTAGTGTTCAAAGCAGTATGGTATTAGGAAAAAACAAAAATGAAAACAAATAAAATCTTCCCCACCAAAAACAGAATAGAACAGAATAGAGCCCAAAAATAAACCCATTTTTCCAAAGAAGACATATAGATGGCTAACAGGTACATGAAAAGTGCTCAACATCATTAACCATAAGCTAAATGCAAATCAAAACCCCAATGAGATATAACCTTACACACGTTAGAATGGCTATCATCAAAAAGACAAGGAATAACAAATGTCAGTAAGGATGTGGGGAAAAAAGGTATCTTTGTGTACTATTGATAGTAATGTAAATTAAGTAATGGAAACAGTATGAAGGTTCCTTTGAAAATTAAAAATAGAACTACTATATGATACAGCAATCTCACGTCTGGGTCTATATCTAGAAGAAATGGAAATAGATCTCAAAGAGATATCTGCACATCCATGTTCATGGCAGCATTATTCACAAGAGCCAAGATATGGAGACAATCTTAATATCGGTCAACAGTTGAATGGATAAAGAAAATGTCATTATTTAGCCACAAAAAGGATTATTTAGCCATAAAAAAAGAATTGTTTAGCCATAAAAAAGATGGAAATCTTGCTACTTGTGACAACATGGATAAACCTTGAAGATAATATGGTAAATGAAATAAATCCGACAGAGGCAAATACTGTATGATATCACTTACATGTGGATTCTTAAGAAAATGACCTCAAAAATGAAATTAGAATGGTGGTTACCAGGAGCTAGGGAGTGGGAGAATAGGGAGATATCAGTAAAAGGATACAAACTTTGAGTTATAATATGAATAAGGTCTGAGGATGTAATGTATAACATGGTGACCAGAGTTGATAACTCTGCATTATACAAGTAGAATTTGCTAAGAGAGTAGAACTTAAATGTTCTCATAAAAAAAGAGAGAGAGAAAGAAAGAGAGAGAGAGAGAGATTGAGATTTTAAAAAGTGGAGGGTAAATATGTGAGGGGATGGATGTGTTAGTTAACTCAATACAGGAATCCTTACACAGTGTATACATATATAAAGTCATAACATTGTACACTTTAAATATCTTGCAATTTCATTTGTTAATTATACTTCAATAAAGCTAAAAAAAAATCTTCCATTAAAAAACTGACAGAATTTATCATCAGAAGTTCTTCAGAGAAAATAATATGATACAGGTCAGAAATTCAGATCTACATTTAAAAAATAAAGTATCAAAAATAAATTTATATGAATTAAAATTATTTATCATTTCTATTATTAATTGAAAAAATGGATATTTATTCAAAGTAATAATAGCAAGAACATACTCTGTGATTAAACACATGAATAAGTGAAATAAACTGTAACAATCTATAAGGGACAGGAGGAAGGAATTGAGAATGGTCTGTCATAAGGTACCTGCCCTGAGAGCCATTACAGTGTTGTTTTAAAGTAGATTAATTATAAAGGTGTGCTGCAAACTCTAAGGCAGCCACTAAAACATTTTTAAAAAGTATAATCAATATGCTAAGAGAGGAGAGAAAATGAAATTATATAAAATGATCACTAAATCCATAGAAGGCATAAAAAGAAGAGGGTGGGGGAGAGAACAAGTGAAAAAAAACAGAAAACAGTTTCAACACAGTACACATTATTCAAACTGTCAATAACCATTTTTAATGTGATTATAAAAAAAAGAAATATTGCCATTGACAACATAGATGGATCTAGAGGGTATTAAGCTAAGTGAAATAAGTCAGACAGAGAAAGATAAATACCATATGATTTCACATATATGTGCAATCTAAAAAAAGAAGGTAAATGAACAAACAAAACAGACTCATATGCAGAGAGCAAACTGATGGTTGCTAGAAGGGAGCTGGATAGGGAAATGGGTGAAATGGGAAAAATTAATGCTCTAAATACTACAATTAAAAGTCAGAGGTTTTCAGAGTAGATACAACCAGACTCAACTATAAAGTGGTCTACAAGAAATCTACTTTAAATATAAAGACGTGGATAGGTTAAAAGTTAAGGGGTGGATAAAGATATACTAACACTAATGCTAATACTAATCAAAAGAAAATTGGAAAAGCTATATTAATTTCAGACAAGGAGACTTCAGAACAAAGAAACATATAAGGGACAAATAAATCAAAGAAGACCTAACTAAATGGAGAGTTATACCATGTTTATGGATTGGAAGTCTCAATACTGTTAAAACATCAGTTTTTCCCAATTTGATATACAGATTCAATGAAATTCCAATCAAACTCACAGCAAACTGTTCTGTAGCTATGGACAAACTGATTCTAAGGTTTATATGAAAGGTGGAAGACTGAGGATAGCAAACAGTATGGAAGAAGAAGAAAGGGTAAAGGTAAGAGAAGGTGAGGAGAGGGGGAGGAGGAGATTAGAGGACTGAATACTCAACATCAAGACTTACTGTAAAGCCATAGCAATCCAGGTAGCATAATATTGTTAAAATAATAGACACACAAATCAGTGGGACTGAAAGACAGCCCAGAAATAGACTCACACAAATAAAGTAAACTGAATTTTGACAAAGAAGAAAAGGCAATTCAGTGGAGAAAGAATACTTTTTCAACAAATGATGCTGGAACAGCTGGACATCCATATACAAAAGAAAAACTAATCTAGACATACATTTTACACCCTTCACAAAAATTAACTCAAAATGTATCATAGATCTAAACGTAAATTGCAAAACTATAAAACTTCTAGAAAAAAAAACATAGGAGAAAATCAATTGACCTTAGATTTGACAATCAGTTTTTAAATACATCAAAACCTGATCATGAAAGAAAAAATTGATATCAGACCTTATTAAAATTAGAAAAAATCTACTCTGTGAAAGAGAATGAAAACACAAGGCACAGAGTGGGGGCAATATTTACAAACTTATCTGATACAGAAATTATATACAAAAGATCCACAGAACTCTTAAAACTTAACAATAAGAAAACAAACAACCTAAGTTTTAAATGGGCCAAAGATCTGAACGGACACCTCATTAAAGAAAATATACAGATGACAAATAAACATATGAAAGATGTTGAAATCACATATTCTTAAGGAATTGCAAATTAAAACAATAAGATACCACTATATATTTATTTGAAAGGCTAAAATCCAAAATATTCACAACATTCAATACTGATGAGAACATGAAGCAACAGAAATCTTCATTGCTCGTGGAAATGCATATGGTACAGCCACTTTGGAAGACTGGCAATTTTTACAAAGCTAAACATATTCTTACTATATAACACAACAACTGAAGGTCCTAGGTATTCAACTAATGGATTTGAAAACTTATGTTTACACACACACACACAAAACACATACAAATGTCTATTGCAGCTTTATTCATAATTGCCAAGCCCTGGAAACAACCAAATGCCCTTCAATAGGTTAATGGATGAAATGTGGTACAATCACACAATGAGATATTATTCAGTAATTGAGCACTAATATTCACAATAGCATTACTCACAAAAGCCAAAAAGGTAAAAGCAACCCAAAGTCCATCAACAGAGGAGTGAATAAACAAAATGTGGAATATACATACAATAGAATATTATTCAGCCTTAAAAAGGAATGAGGGGCACCTACGTGGCTCAATCAGTTAAGCATCTGACTCTTGATTTCAGCTCAGGTCGTGATCTCATGGTTGTGAGATTAGCCCCATGTCAGGCTATGCACTGGGCGTGGAGCCTGCTTAAGATTCTCTTTCCCTTTCTCTCTGCTCCTCCCCTGACCACATGCATGTGTGCTCTCTCTGTTTCTGTCAAAAGAATTTTTTTTAAAAAAAGGAATGAAATTCTGATAACATGCTACAACATAAGCAATCCTTGAAAACGTTATGCTAAGTGAAAAAAGGTAGATATAAAATGACAAATATTGAATGATTTCACTTATGAGTCTCCTAGAATAGACAAATGCATAGAGACAGAAAGTAGAATAGAGGTAACCATGGGCTGTGGGAAAGAAGAATGGGGAGCTATTGGGCATTGTGTACAGAGTTTCAGTTGGGGATGGTGAAAAAGTTCTGGAAATAGATAGTGATGATAGTCATGGAACAATATGAATGTGCCTAATGTCACTGAATTGTATACTTAAAATGATTAAAATAGTAAATTTTATGTTATGTGTGTTTTACCACAAGATGTATGACATAGTAAATGTGCAATAAACATCTGTCAAGGGTGGGAAAAAATGAAATGAGCTATGAAGCCACAAAAAGACATGGAGAAATCTAAAATGAAAATTGATAAGTGGAAGAAGGCAGTCTGTATAGTCTACATAATGTATGATTCCAATTATATGACATTTTTTAAACGGGAAAACTATAAAGATAGTAAAAAGATTGGTGATTGTCAGGGGTTTGGGAATAGGAGGGAAGTTTAAATAGGTTCAACATAGGGGATACCTTTGGGCAGTAAAACTTTCTGCATGATACTGAAAATAGTGGATTCGTGGCATTATGAGTTTGTCAAAACTAATGGAACTTTATAACACAAAGAATGAAGATTAGTGTTTACAAATTAAAAAATCATATAGGAGGTAGGAGAATCCAGGATAGAATGCAGACTATGACCAAAAAAATCTAATTACATTAAAAAGTATGAAACAATTTCACTAAAAGAGATGGGGGAAATGTGCTGACCTAGATATTTTTGGAAATGAGTGGAGTTTGTGAGTCTACAGACAAAAGGAATTACACATAAGTACTGTGCTCTAGTTAATAAAGTTACTTCCCACAAGAGTATGGGTTCTGGGGTGCCTGGGCAGCTCAGTAGGTTAAGCGTCCAACTCCAGCTCAGGTCATGATCTCATGGTTCGTGGGTTCCAGCCCCGCTTCAGGCTCTCTGCTGACAGATCAGAGCTTGGAGCCTGCTTCAGATTCTGTGTCTCCTTCTCTCTCTGCACCTCCCTGCTCACTCTCTCTCTCTTAAAAATAAACAAACATTAAAAAATTAAAAAAAGAAAAAAATTTAAAAAAGAGTATGGGTTTTGACACTGCTATACAAGTATACTGGAACAATTAAGTAAATATCTTATGGATGGTGACAGGTTTCTCACTTATGGAGCAGAAATTAAAAAATAAGCAAGGAAAGGAGGTAGAATGATCTATGTGGTAATGAGTTAACTCTAGAGATATCGGCAATAACTCAAGTTTAATTAATATAGACAGATGATATAGATTACAGATACAGATGTAGATACTGATATAGATTAGATATAGATGGATATAGGGGTGCCTGGGTGGCTCAGTCGGTTGAGCGTCCGACTTCGGCTCAGGTCATGATCTCACAGCTCGTGAGTTCGAGCCCCGCGTCAGGCTCTGTGCTGACAGCTCAGAGCCTGGAGCCTGCTTCTGCTTCTGTGTCTCCCTCTCTCTCTGCCCCTAACCCCCTCTCATTCTGTCTCTGTCTCTGTCAAAAATAAATAAACTTAAAAAAAAGATATAGATGGATATAGATATAGATACAGATAGATATAGATGATTAGATATAGATAGATGATAGATGATATAGATATACCTATACATATAGATATTACATAACATTCACACATATACTACCTTGCTAGGTCAGCTGAGAGGGCCTACAATCAATTACATGCCATTAGAAATTAGCACTCCCCATACCCAAATCCTTGTTTTTAATAAATACCATTCTCCAATTAAAAGAACCAGGGCTACCCGAAGAAATGTCTGATTCTAAAACTGGGACAGGAAATATAAAAGAGGACACAAGTATTTTGTAGTACCAGAAAGTAAAGAAGTGCTCAAAAACAAATACCAAAACAGAACTATACACTGATAGATTATATCAAAGGGACACAGGAGCCAACTAACTACAAGAGATCCCAGTGGCCAAAGCTGAAATAATAGAGCAATAAAATAAATAATGTAGTATTGTGATATAACCCAAAGTATACATGAATGTACATGAGTACATATTGATATAAATAGAATGATTTTGTAAATAAATAGGTAAGGGCGTATAAATGTCTCCCATGTGAAAGATCTTCAAATAATTTATCCCATAGGGATAGATACTCCACCCTCAAGGAAGCGGACCACAAATCCTTATTCTTTATATGTGAATTGCACATAGTGAGCTCCTTCCAAAAAGGAAAGTATGGAAAGGAAGAAAAAGATTAAGTTTACAGTGGATAAATCTGACAGACACTACCTCAGCCAGGTGATCAAGGTCAATATCAACATGATATATTGGGTTGATGGTAAATACTCTTGATAAGACATGACAAAATGGTATTTTACCTCTGTGGTCTTTCTCCCTAAAATCCATGATAAAAGTCTATTCATGAGACAAACATCAGACAAATTAAAGCAGAGGGGCATCCTACAAAATACCTTACCAGTATTCCTCAGAATTATCAAGGTAACGAAAAACAAGGAAACTCAGGAAAACTTACAGCCAAGAGGAGCAAGGAGACACGACAGCTATATGTAATGTTATATCCTGAATGGGATTCTGAAACAGAATAGGGATATTAAGTGAAAACTAATGAAATCTGAATAAACTATAGTCTTTAGTTAATCACATCAGTGTTGGTTCATTAGTTGTAACAAATGTATAATAGTAATGCAAGATGTTGATAATAGGGGAGCTGGGGGTGGGGGTATAAGGCAACTAACTCACCGTACTACTCTCTTCTCAATTATTCTGTAAATCTAAAACTTCTAAAAGTATTATTTTTTAAAAACAAATATTGACATATTGAGAACAATAGGAAAGATAAATTACTCATATAATTATTGTTGTTATTATTATTACTATTTGGAAATTCCTGAGTTAGGAGTTAACAAGAAGGGAAAGTGTTCCAGTTTGAAGAAACACTGTATGGTTTTACAAGACAAACTAAACTTTACTGAAACTTTGCAAAAAATTCAACTTTAGCTTAAGAAAACACCTTCTAGTGGACACTAAGATAAACTGAGATATTCTCAGATATGTCCTCCAAACTCTTATTTACTCATCATTTCACTTGGGGAGATAATTTAACTCCTATAAATTTAACACTGTACCATGTCTTGGGCTATAACAATAAATCAAATTCAGCATACAAACTCAAGGGGCTCAGTCTCATGGGGGAAATCAAGTATAAACATGAAACTACAACTAAATGGGCAGATCTGTAACAGCAGGATGATTGTGCTATGGACACACAGAAGAGGAAGAGACAAATAAAGGACAGAAGAGTCTTCACGGAGGAGGTGACACTTCACCTGAGCCTGCAAACCTGAGTGACAACACATAGACCTCACTAGGACTGGAATGCTCTCTACCTATCAGTTGTTTGGGCACAGACAACAATGTGTGCAAAGACCCTGCTGCCTGTGGGAGCAACTTTCTGGGAAACCTGTATTGTGATGGCATAAGGACGTGACCATCTCATGGAGTGGCTTGCACCAACCTGATCAGCCTGGTTTCCCTCTCTTACTAAGGCAACCAACTGCAGAGACTTCTCAATCTGTCTTTTGCAGTGCAGGTGAATACCTTCCCTAAAGCTCTATTTTTGCCTTTTTTAGGACTTTTTTTGCTTCCTAGAGTTATACACGTGCAACAAATGCAACTCGCTTCCCACTATTATAAAATGGCCATGCTGCAACTGCCTTGCATTCTATCTTTTCTGTGGGAGGAGAGAAACTCTGAGTTCCATTATTATTGTCAAATAAATGACAACTTCTGATCTGGGTGCCATCTGGAAACATTGTCTCTTAATATTCAGAAGTTATTTCCTGTGCTTAATTCCTGGGTCGCTTTTCCAACAAAATCTTTCTCTGCAACATCTGTGGTTTTAGTCAACCATTTTCTTCTCCCTTATGTGCAGTTTCATTAAACAAATTTCCAAAAGGAAGAAAGTTTGTTCATTCATTTGTTCAAAAACATTGATTGAACACCTACTATATTGTTCCAGGAACAAACTTAGATGGCTATGGTCAGAACTATGGAGGTTCCTCAAAAAGTTAAAAGTAGAACTTCCCTGCAAACCAGAAATTGCACTACTAGGTATTTACCCAAAGGATACAAAAATGCTGATTTGAAGGGGTACATGCACCTCAGTGTTTATAGCAGCAGTATCAACAATAGCCAAACTAGGGAGAGTCCAAGTGCCCATCACTTGATAAAGGGATGAAGAAGATGTAGTATACATATATACGATGGAATATTACTCATTTTGCAAATGATACAATGAAATCTTGCCATTTGCAACAACATAGATGGAGCTAGAATGTATTATGCTAAGCAAAATAAGTCAGTTAGAGAAAGACAACATGATTTCACTCATATGTGGAATTTAAGAAACAAAACAGATGAACATAGAAGAAAAAAGAGAGGCAAACAAGGAAACAGACTCTTAACTATAGAGAACAAACTTAGGACTGCTGGAGGGGAGGTGGGCAGAGAGTGGGCTAAATGGATGATGGGTATTAAGGAGGGCACTTGTGATGAGGACTGGGTGTTTTATGTAAGTGATGTATCACAAAATACTACTACTGAAACTAATATTACATTATAATTAACTAACTTGAATTGAAATAAAAACTTAAATAAGAAAAATTAAAATATAAATAAAACAAGAATAAAGTAATGTTCTATGCTAGAGAAAATAAACTGCAAAATCTTCATGGCCTAGCTTTGTTCTCACTCATTTAACTTACTCAAATGCTCATGCTGGACTGGAAGATATACAGGAGCCAGGCAACTTTGAGCTTGTGCCTCTGCCTTCCTTTAGGGCCTCAAATCTCTTCCCTTCCTCATGGCAGATGGGAAAGAGAGGACAGACCAGCTTCATCACCATGTCAGTTTACAACTGATATGTCACTTCTGCTCACATTGTACTAGTGAGAACTAGTCACATGGTCACAAGTAGATTGGTGGTGATACATGGGCAGGATGGAAAATGTCATCTCTGGCAGGGCAGCCCGTTCCAGCCATTAGTCCACACCACTGGAAACAGAACATGCATCCTTGGTGGATGAGTAACCATCTCTGCCGAACAATCTGACTTGTTCTCATATACATGAAAATCCCCAGCCAGAGAAGATAGAAAGAATAAATATGTAACCAAATTCCTTCCATCTCTGCTAGTTCACACCTGTGGATTAATTAAAATAGCAAAAGAGAACCCAAAGAGCAAGTGTAAAAGCTGTTTGCTGGAATCCATAAACATAGGCACTGATTGGAACAGAAGGCGATAGCCAACAATTTCTCTTTCTGCCACAGACTACAAAAAAAGTATGCAGACCCTGTTATGTAGGAAAGGAGCCCATTTCTGATAGTAAATTCAAAGGCTTCAGGGATTGGGCACCCAATCACCTAAAGCCCCATTATCATGAATTATAAGGCCATAACCCACTTCTCCGTGACTATATAAGGTCCCGTCCCCAACTTTTTTTAATTAAAAATGATCTGCTATTTATATGCTTCACATGCTTGAGATTTCCAGGAAGCTGAGGGCTGACAAAATGTGTGCTGGAATGAATGAACAGCGGAAGGCGCTGGGGGGTCATCTCTGTCAGCTGTGTCATCTTGACCTGGGAGGTTCAGCAAAGAGTCAGGAGAGGAGTGTCAGTGCAGTGATTGCCTTTGAGATGAACCTCACGCTGCTCACTTCAGGTCTAACTGTGGATTCTGATCCCCTTGTTAAGGATTTTGGGGTGAGACGGAGCCATAATGGCAATGCTGGGAGGGACAACAAATCTATGACCTGGTACAAGAACCATCATCTGTTATTATATAATACCACTGTGAACTAGAAAATGAAATTTGGCTTATTAGGAGGTACCTGTAGGCCCCAGAATCACACATCAAAGGGGAATTGTGTTGTTCTCCCTTCCCATGTTTCTGCACCTTCCAGTTGCTTTGTCAGAAACTTAACTCCATTCCCTAGGGAGACAGAGAGACAAGTCAGCATTTCCCATCTCTCTTCTTGTTTTCACTTATTCCTTGCCAAGGGAACAGAGAACATTCACTTGACTAATGAAAGCTTGGTATCTATGGAGGCGTTTTTCTGGCACCTTATTTTCTGTTTATTTGTTGATTTTTGCTGTTGCTTTTGTTGTTTTTACCAGAGTCAACATGTTGAAGAGGCAATGGGGGACCTTCTTCCACCTGCTCTGTGTTGCAGTGGCCCTCCTCTCTTTCCTGTTCCCAAACAGAAGGCCCCCCTGGGTGTGGCCTGTGTCTAGACAAAATGCTGAAGGCTTCTGTTCCTTACAGTATCTGAATCTGCTAGAAACCCCATATGTGAAGAGGCTATGATCCTCCACTTTTAGGTGAGTAAACTCAGGGTCTATTTTTGTTCCAATCTTCTCACCAGTGACTTACAAAGTCTAAGGAAGAGCACATGTTAATAGGATGCTCCTACTTGGACCCCACTTTCTCCAGTTCTGCTTTCCCAAGAAGCCCTGTATTTGCGGGACCATTGGGCCACCATTCATGGAACTAATGTGTTTCTTTGGGTGACCCAGTGACTCTTTGGGTCTGTTCCCTAATAGTTAGAGCCTGATAGAAGAACTGATATGAGGTTGGAATCCCAACCCACCAACACAGGCAGAGGAGTTAAATAAAAGGTCCAAAATAATCCAGTTACATACTAGCATACACCCCCACATCCCAAAATATAATCGGTGTGCAGAAACAGTACCACCTCAAGATACTTTTTTTCTATCCTTTTCTCTTACCAAATAATTAAAACCATTTCATTTGTCATTCATATACTTCAGAGGAAAACAATAGAAGAAGCAGGAAAACAATAGAATAATTGTGAGACCTATTGCCTGTGGTTTCTAGGTGTCAGTTCTAATGTTTGGTAAACATTCAGTTAGGATGTGACATTTGTCTTTCTTTTTTTTTTTATTTTTTTTTATAATATATGAAATTTATTGTCAAATTGGTTTCCATACAACACCCAGTGCTCATCCCAAAAGGTGCCCTCCTCAATACCCATCAACCACCCTCCCCTCCCTCCCACCCCCCATCAACCCTCAGTTTGTTCTCAGTTTTTAAGAGTCTCTTATGCTTTGGCTCTCTCCCACTCTAACCTCTTTTTTTTTTTTTTTTTTTTTTTATCCTTCCCCTCCCCCATGGGTTTCTGTTAAGTTTCTCAGGATCCACATAAGAGTGAAACCATATGGTATCTGTCTTTCTCTGTATGGCTTATTTCACTTAGTATCACACTCTCCAGCTCCATCCACGTTGCTACAAAAGGTCATATTTCATTTTTTCTCATTGCCACGTAGTATTCCATTGTGTATATAAACCACAATTTCTTTATCCATTCATCAGTTGATGGACATCTAGGCTCTTTCCATAATTTGGCTATTGTTGAGAGTGCTGCTATAAACATTGGGGTACAAGTGCCCCTATGCATCAGTACTCCTGTATCCCTTGGGTAAATTCCTAGCGGTGCTATTGCTGGGTCGTAGGGTAGGTCTATTTTTAATTTTCTGAGGAACCTCCACACTGCTTTCCAGAGCGGCTGCACCAATTTGCATTCCCACCAACAGTGCAAGAGGGTTCCCGTTTCTCCACATCCTCTCCAGCATCTATAGTCTCCTGATTTGTTCATTTTGGCCACTCTGACTGGCATGAGGTGATATCTGAGTGTGGTTTTGATTTGTATTTCCCTGATAAGGAGCGACGTTGAGCATCTTTTCATGTGCCTGTTGGCCATCCGGATGTCTTCTTTAGAGAAGTGTCTATTCATGTTTTCTGCCCATTTCTTCACTGGGTTATTTGTTTTTCGGATGTGGAGTTTGGTGAGCTCTTTATAGATTTTGGATACTAGCCCTTTGTCCGATATGTCATTTGCAAATATCTTTTCCCATTCCGTTGGTTGCCTTTTAGTTTTGTTGGTTGTTTCCTTTGCTGTGCAGAAGCTTTTTATCTTCATAAGGTCCCAGTAGTTCACTTTTGCTTTTAATTCCCTTGCCTTTGGGGATGTGTCGAGTAAGAGATTGCTACGGCTGAGGTCAGAGAGGTCTTTTCCTGCTTTGTCCTCTAAGGTTTTGATGGTTTCCTGTCTCACATTCAGGTCCTTTATCCATTTTGAGTTTATTTTTGTGAATGGTGTGAGAAAGTGGTCTAGTTTCAACCTTCTGCATGTTGCTGTCCAGTTATCCCAGCACCATTTGTTAAAGAAGCTGTCTTTTTTCCATTGGATGTTCTTTCCTGCTTTGTCAAAGATGAGTTGACCATACGTTTGTGGGTCTAGTTCTGGGGTTTCTATTCTATTCCATTGGTCTATGTGTCTGTTTTGGTGCCAATACCATGCTGTCTTGATGATGACAGCTTTGTAGTAGAGGCTAAAGTCTGGGATTGTGATGCCTCCTGCTTTGGTCTTCTTCTTCAAAATTCCTTTGGCTATTCGGGGCCTTTTGTGGTTCCATATGAATTTTAGGATTGCTTGTTCTAGTTTCGGGAAGAATGCTGGTGCAATTTTGATTGGGATTGCATTGAATGTGTAGATAGCTTTGGGTAGTATTGACATTTTGACAATATTTATTCTTCCAATCCATGAGCAGGGAATGTCTTTCCATTTCTTTAAATCTTCTTCCATTTCCTTCATAAGCTTTCTATAGTTTTCAGCATACAGATCTTTTACATCTTTGGTTAGATTTATCCCTAGGTATTTTATGCTTCTTGGTGCAATTGTGAATGGGATCAGTTTCTTTATTTGCCTTTCTGTTGCTTCATTGTTAGTGTATAAGAATGCAACTGATTTCTGTACATTGGTTTTGTATCCTGCAACTTTGCTGAATTCGTGTATCAGTTCTAGCAGACTTTTGGTGGAGTCTATCGGATTTTCCATGTATAATATCATGTCATCTGCAAAAAGCAAAAGCTTGATTTCATCTTTGCCAATTTTGATGCCTTTGATTTCCTTTTGTTGTCTGATTGCTGATGCTAGAACTTCCAACACTATGTTAAACAACAGTGGTGAGAGTGGGCATCCCTGTCGTGTTCCTGATCTCAGGGAAAAAGCTCTCAGTTTTTCCCCGTTGAGGATGATGTTAGCTGTGGGCTTTTCATAAATGGCTTTTATGATCTTTAAGTATGTTCCTTCTATCCTGACTTTCTCAAGGGTTTTTATTAAGAAAGGGTGCTGGATTTTGTCAAAGGCCTTTTCTGCATCGATTGACAGGATCATATGGTTCTTCTCTTTTTTTTTTGTTAATGTGATGTATCACGTTGATTGATTTGCAAATGTTGAACCAGCCCTGCATCCCAGGAATGAATTCCACTTGATCATGGTGAATAATTCTTTTTATATGCCTTTGAATTCGATTTGCTAGTATCTTATTGAGAATTTTTGCATCCATATTCATCAGGGATATTGGCCTGTAGTTCTCTTTTTTTACTGGGTCTCTGTCTGGTTTAGTAATACTGGCTTCATAGAATGAGTCTGGAAGTTTTCCTTCCCTTTCTATTTCTTGGAATAGCTTGAGAAGGATAGGTATTATCTCTGTTTTAAGCGTCTGGTAGAACTCCCCTGGGAAGCCATCTGGTCCTGGACTCTTATTTGTTGGGAGATTTTTGATAACCGATTCAATTTCTTCACTGGTTATGGGTCTGTTCAAGCTTTCTATTTCCTCCTGATTGAGTTTTGGAAGAGTGTGGGTGTTTAGGAATTTGTCCATTTCTTCCAGGTTGTCCAATTTGTTGGCATATAATTTTTCATAGTATTCCCTGATAATTGTTTGTATCTCTGAGGGATTGGTTGTAATAATTCCATTTTCATTCATGATTTTATCTATTTGGGTCATCTCCCTTTTCTTTTTGAGAAGCCTGGCTAGAGGTTTGTCAATTTTGTTTATTTTTTCAAAAAACCAACTCTTGGTTTCGTTGATCTGCTCTACAGTTTTTTTAGATTCTATATTGTTTATTTCTGCTCTGATCTTTATTATTTCTCTTCTTCTGCTGGGTTTAGGCTGCCTTTGCTGTTCTGCTTCTATTTCCTTCAGGTGTGCTGTTAGATTTTGTATTGGGGATTTTTCTTGTTTCTTGAGATAGGCCTGGATTGCAATGTATTTTCCTCTCAGGACTGCCTTCGCTGCATCCCAGAGCGTTTGGATTGTTGTATTTTCATTTTCATTTGTTTCCATATATTTTTTAATTTCTTCTCTAATTGCCTGGTTGACCCACTCATTCTTTAGTAGGGTGTTCTTTAACCTCCATGCTTTTGGAGGTTTTCCAGACTTTTTTCTGTGGTTGATTTCAAGCTTCATAGCATTGTGGTCTGAAAGTATGCATGGTATAATTTCAATTTTTGTAAACTTATGAAGGGCTGTTTTGTGACCCAATATATGATCTATCTTGGAGAATGTTCCATGTGCACTCGAGAAGAAAGTATATTCTGTTGCTTTGGGATGCAGAGTTCTAAATATGTCTGTCAAGTCCATCTGATCCAATGTCTCATTCAGGGCCCTTGTTTCTTTACTGACCGTGTGTCCAGATGATCTGTCCATTTCTGTAAGTGGGGTGTTAAAGTCCCCTGCAATTACCACATTCTTATCAATAAGGTTGCTTATGTTTGAAATTGTTTTATATATTTGGGGGCTCCGGTATTCGGCGCATAGACATTTATAATTGTTAGCTCTTCCTGATGGATAGACCCTGTAATGATTATATAATGCCCTTCTTCATCTCTTGTTACAGCCTTTAATTTAAAGTCTAGTTTGTCTGATATAAGTATGGCTACTCCAGCTTTTTTTTGGCTTCCAGTAGCATGATAAATAGTTCTCCATCCCCTCACTCTCAATCTAAAGGTGTCCTCAGATCTAAAATGAGTCTGTTGTAGACAGCAAATAGATGGGTCTTGTTTTTTTATCCATTCTGATACCCTATGTCTTTTGGTGGGCGCATTTAATCCATTTACATTCAGTGTTATTATAGAAAGATACGGGTTTAGAGTCATTGTGATGTCTGTATGTTTTATGCTTGTAGTGATGTCTCTGGTACTTTGTCTCACAGGATCCCCCTTAGGATCTCTTGTAGGGCTGGTTTAGTGGTGACAAATTCCTTCAGTTTTTGTTTGTTTGGGAAGACCTTTATTTCTCCTTCTATTCTAAATGACAGACTTGCTGGATAAAGGATTCTCGGCTGCATATTTTTTCTGTCTAGCACATTGAAGATCTCGTGCCAATCCTTTCTGGCCTGCCAAGTTTCAAAAGAGAGATCAGTCACGAGTCTTATAGGTCTCCCTTTATATGCGAGGGCACGTTTACCCCTTGCTGCTTTCAGAATTTTCTCTTTATCCTTGTATTTTGCCAGTTTCACTATGATATGTCGTGCAGAGGATCTATTCAAGTTACGTCTGAAGGGAGTTCTCTGCGCCTCTTGGATTTCAATGCCTTTTTCCTTCCCCAGTTCAGGGAAGTTCTCAGCTATTATTTCTTCAATACCCCTTCAGCACCTTTCCCTCTCTCTTCCTCCTCTGGGATACCAGTTATGCGTATATTATTTCTTTTTAATGTATCACTTAGTTCTCTAATTTTCCCCTCATACTCCTGGATTTTTTTATCTCTCTTTCTCTCAGCTTCCTCTTTTTCCATAACTTTATCTTCTAGTTCACCTATTCTCTCCTCTGCCTCTTCAATCCGAGCTGTGGTGGTCTCCATTTTGTTTTGCATTTCATTTAAAGCGTCTTTCAGCTCCTCATGACTGTTCCTTAGTCCCTTGATCTCTGTAGCAAGGGATTCTCTGCTGTCCTGTATACTGTTTTCAAGCCCGGCGATTAATTTTATGACTATTATTCTAAATTCACTTTCTGTTATATTATTTAAATCCTTTTTGATCAGCTCATTAGCTGTTGTTATTTCCTGGAGATTCTTCTGAGGGGAATTCTTCCGCTTGGTCATTTTGGATAGTCCCTGGAGTGGTGAGGACCTTCAGGGCACTTCCCCTGTGCTGTGGTGTATAACTGGAGTTGGTGGGAGGAGCCACAGTCAGACCTGATGTCTGCCCCCAGCCCACCGCTGGGGCCACAGCCAGACTGTGTGTGCCTTCTCTTCCCCTCTCCTAGGGGCGGGATTCACTGCGGGGTGGCGTGGCCCGTCTGGGCTACTTGCACACTCCCAGGCTTGTGATGCTGGGGATCTGACGTATTAGCTGGGGTGGGTAGGCAAGGTGCACGGGGGCAGGAGGGGCAGGCTTAGCTCGCTTCTCCTTAGGTGATCCACTTCAGGAGGGGCCCTGTGGCAGCGGGAGGGAGTCAGATCCGCTGCCGGAGGTTTGGCTCCGCAGAAGCACAGAGTTGGGTGTTTGCGCGGAGCCAGAGCGAGCAAGTTCCCTGGCAGGAACTGGTTCCCTTTGGGATTTTGGCTGGGGGATGGGCGGGGGAGATGGCGCTGGCGAGCGCCTTTGTTCCCCGCCAAGCTGAGCTCTGTCGTCCAGGGGCTCAGCAGCTCTCCCTCCCTTTGTCCTCCAGCCTTCCCGCTTTCCAAGCAGAGCTGTTAACTTAGGACCTCCCAGACGCTAAGTCGCGATTGCTGTCGGAACACAGTCCGTCCGGCCCCTCCGCTTTTGCCAGCCAGACTCGGGGGCTCTGCTTGGTCGGCAGGCTGCCCCTCTGCCCCGGCTCCCTCCTGCCAGTCCGTGGAGCGCGCACCGCCTCGCCGCCCTTCCTACCCTCTTCCGTGGGCCTCTCGTCTGCGCTTGGCTCCGGAGACTCCGTTCTGCTAATCCTCTGGCGGTTTTCTGGGTTATTTAGGCAGGTGTAGGTGGAATCTAAGTGATCAGCAGGACGCACGGTGAGCCCAGCGTCCTCCTACCCACCATCTTCCTCCTCCGACATTTGTCTTAAGTAGCAGCAACTCATCCGTCCGTCTCCCTTGAAGGCAAAGCATCATGGCTGCACCATTTTGCACATCACCATGTGTCCTTACGCAAAACTTAAAAGGTGAACTTGGCCAAGGTAGTGGGAGGAGAAGGAAGACAGTAGGCTAATAAATACTACATATATATTCCTGGAGCTTATATTTGTAACCATTATGCTGCACGGCCTCTCAACGTGACTCTATAAGGAATTAATAAAGTAATTTGTAAAAGCTCTTGGGTGAAAACAAAACAAACAAACAAAAAAAACCTACATCCAATTTTTCTATGTTCTGAGAAGAATTTCATTATGGATAAAAATCCCTTAACTGAGTATCAGGGAAGAGATGACTGATTCCATTTCTCTATTCTTAGGGGAGATTCAGAAGCAGAACACCTGTAAACATAACGCCAAGTGTTTCAGACCACACCAGTTGTATCAGACATCTCATGTGCCTTGTTGCCTGCCCCTTTTATTCCAGCTTTTGCTGTGGCAAGGAGCTATGCATAGATGCAACTTGATAGCACCTTGCTCAGTTGCAATGGAACCTTCTCAGGTATTATGTAGGTGCACACCTGGAAGTATGAACTACCCTGAACCAATAGAAGTCCTTGGATAAACACTGCCCTCTTACCAGCAGACTTTTAAAGAGTACTTTTAAAGAGTACCATGTTGCTGTTACTGGGTCCCTTAGGTGGCCCACCCCAGTGGGCACATGCCCAGGCACTGATCCTGCCCTGCACTCCCTCCCTCTGCTTTGATCTTGGAAACTCAGCCAAGAAGGAAAATCCATTGAGAACAGTCTGTAAAGTGTTGACCAATATCCAGATATTGCCTGCACTCTGCCGATCAGGAGATCGGCTTGTACTTGAGATTCTTCCATTGGGTTTACTGAGAAATAATTGACCAAGCAGGAGTGGTCAAGATCAAGCGGGACTGGTCAACATGGCTGAGAAGTAGGGGGATCTGAAGTTCCCTGTCCTTCAACACAGCAGTGTTGAGGCCACAGGACTTGGAATTCCAAAAGTACAGGCTGCAAAGTGACAGAGACTTCTCCAGGGGCCCACAGGGACAACTTGGAAGGCCATAGGTGCATGATTGTGAACTGGGAGAGATAAAATAGGCAGAGCAGGCATGGAGTGGAGGGATCCCCTTCTGTGGACAGACAAAAGGAAAAGGAAGGCTGTGGAAGTATAGGATTGTATTTGGAAAAGAGAAGAAACATGGATCAAGGATCAGAAAAAAAAACGGAGAAAGATCCAATTTCTAACTGCGGGGATTTCTCTGGACTGGGGCCAGCTGCCCTGTTTGAGAGCCTGGGGTGGAGGGGAGCCAGCTCCCGGCTCCATAACTAGCTCACAGACGCAGTCCACGGTCAGAGAAAGCGATCCCCACCGTTGAGTGCTGTGGGAAAAAAGTATACAGCCATTCCAAGGACAAAGGACCTTGCTTGTGCCTGCCTGCCAGCCAGAGGCCCTTTATCGGCTGGGCAGAGTGGCTCTACCCCAGAAACCAGAGTGCATGAAGTGGGATCCTTCAAGAGCTCCTAGAAGGTACAGGAGACTGTGGAGTGGGACAAACCACCTCGCTCGCGATAGGTGGCACTGGGAGGAGCCAGAGGCCCTTTATCGGGAGTGGTGGAGCGGCACATCCCAGAACCCGGCAGCGCAGAACGGGATCCTTTAGGACATCAAGATTTGAATCCCAGCCAGTGCCCTAGGAAGCCTGGGAGACTGTGGAGCAGAAAAAAAAAAAAAAAAAAAAAAAAAAAAAAACCACAAAAAACAAAAAAACGAGCCCACTCACACCCAGCAGCACTCTGAGGACTGGGTTTGTGACACCCAGTACGGGGAGGAGAGACTGGGGTGTCACCATTTTTCTCCCCATCACCAACAAGGTGGGACTTCAGGGACTGGACAGGGGCCCACAGTGGAGACAGGACCCACCTGCACCAAACCACGCCCCTCCATGTTTGATAACTGTGTATCTACTGAAGCAAGATTGACGCTGAACAACCAGACAGCCCCTCCCCCAGACCAGCGCTGCCACTGGTTCCAAGGCACCCAGCAGTGTTGCATTTTCTGATTTAATTCTTGGACAATTCTTTTTTTTTTTTTAAGCTTTATTTATTTTTGAGAGAGAAAGAGAGCAAGTATGAGTGGAGGAGGAGCATAGAGAGGGAGACACAGAATCCGAAGCAGGCCCTAAGCTCCCAGCTGTCAGGACAGAGCCCGACTTGGGGCTGGAACTCAGGAAGGGTGAGATCATGACCTGAGCCGAAGTTGGACGCTTAACCAACTGAGCCACCCAGGCGCCCCAATTCTTGGACAATTCTTATATTTATATATATATTTTTTCTTCCTTTTCTTCCTCTTATTCCTTCCCTCGCTAGTCTGGTTATTCTGGTTGTTAGTTTGATTAGGCACACATATTTAATCTAGTCTCTTTACACCTTTTCTGTATCTCCTTCTTTATTTTCCTCTCTCTATCTCTAGATTAAGCCATATAGTTTCTCCGCCTGGTCAATTTTATTTTCTGTTCTTTTTCCCTGTCCCTGTCATTTCTCTCTTTGTATGGGATAAAGCTTCTTCCACCACCACCACACCCCCCCCCTTTTTTTTTAATTCTTTTTTCCCCAGAGTTACTTCATTGAACACATCAAAGCACACCTGGTGGAGGATCCAAACCACCACTAAAAGCAACCATAAAGATAGAGCAACCATAGTCACAACAGACAACACATAACACACTCCAAAAAACACCTCCTAAAGGGCCAGACCCTGGACAGTGTTTGCCCCCTTTTTAATATAGTAGTGCTTACAAGTGCAGGACATGTAAGAAGCTTTTAAAACATATAAGGGACAGAAAACTAGCCAAAATGATGAAATGGAAGAATTCTTCTCAAAATAAATTCCAGGAGGAAATGACAGCTAAAGAATTTCTGAAAACAGATATAAACAACATATTTGATCAATTTAGAATACCTAGTCAGAAGATTAATTGCTGGGCTTGAAAAAAGCATAGAAGACAGCAAAGAATCTATTGCTGCAGAGATCAAGGAACTAAAAAATAGTCATGACAAATTAAGAAATGTTGTAAATGAGGTGCAAAATAAACTAGTGCAGTGACAGTGAGGATGGAAGAGGCAGAGGAAAGAATGAGTGATATAGAAGATAAAATTATGGAAAATGATGAAGTCTAGAAAAAAGAGAAATAAAAAATACTAGACCATGAGTGGATAATTAGAAAACTAGCTGATTCAATGAAATGTAATAATATCCATATCACAGGAGTTCCAGAAGAAGAAGAAGGAAGAGGAGGAGGAGGAGGAGAAGGAGGTGGAGAAGAAGGAGGAGAACCCTAGAGGAGAAAACGGGCAACAACCTCTTTGACCTCAGCTGCAGCAATTTCTTACTCGACACATCTCCAAACGCAAGGGAATTTAAAGCAAAAATGAACTATTGGGACCTCATCAATATAAAAAGCTTCTGCACTGCAAGGGAAGCAATCAACAAAACAAAAAGGCAACTGACAGAATGGAAAAAGATATTTGCAAATGACATATCGGATGAAAGGTTAGTATACAAAATCTATAAAGAACTCACCAAACTCCACACCCGAAAAACAAATAATCCAATGAAGAAATGGGCAGAAGACATGAATGGACACTTTTCCAAAGAAGACATCCAGATGGTCAGCAGACACATGAAACAATGCTCAACATCACTCATCATCCGGGAAATACAAATCAATGGCTCACTGAGATACCACCTCATGCTGGTCAGAGTGGCTAAAATTAGCAACTCAGGAAACAACAGATGCTTGTGAGGATGTGGAGAAATGGGAAACCTCTTGCACTGTTGGTGGGAATGCAAACTGGTGAAGTGCTCTGGAAAAGTATGGAGGTTCTAAAAATAAAACTACCCTAAAACTGAGCAATAGCACTACTAGGAATGTATCCTAAGGATACAGGAGTGCTGATGCATAAGGACACTTGTACCTCAATGTTTATAGCAGTGCTTTAAACAATAGCCAAATTATAGAAAGAGCCCAATTTCCATCAACTGATGAATGGATAAAGATTTTTTTTATTTTTTAATGTTTTTATTTATTTTTGAGACAGAGAGAGAGAGAGAGCATGAGCAGGAGAGAGAGAGGGAGACACAGAATCCGAAGCAGGCTCCAGGCTCCAAGCTGTCAGCACAGAGCCCGACGCGGGGCTTGAACTCACGGACTGTGAGATCATGACCTGAGCTGAAGTGAGATCATGACTGAGCCACCCAGGGGCCCCAGATGTGGTTTATATATACAATGGAATACTACTTGGCAATGAGAAAGAATGAAATCCTGCCCTTTGCAATAACGTGGATGGAACTGGAAGGTATTGTGCAAAGTGAAGTAAGTCATTCAGAGAAAGAAAGATATCATATGTTTCCAATCATATATGAATCTTGAGAAACTTAACAGAAGACCATGGGGGAGGAGAAGGAAAAAAATAGTTTCAAACAGAGAGGGAAGGAAACAATAAAAGACTCTTAAATACGGAGAACAAACTGAGGGTTGATGTAGGGGGCTGAGGAGAGGGGAAAATGGGTGATGGGCATTGAGAAGGGTACTTGCTGGGATGAGCATGGGATATTGTATGTAAGCAATGAATCATGGGAATCTACCCCCAAAGCCAAGAGCACACTGTATACACTGTATGTTAGCCAAATTGACAATAAATTATATTTGAAAGAAATAAGAGTACCTTGTTTACTGATAAATATTGAGATGCTCTGATTATTGTGACTACCTATAAACCATTAGCATAAAAGTACGTGTGTGTCATAGCAATCAGAAAAATTCTAACCTTCTAGAATTGTAACTGCTGCTATCCCCTTGTCACACAGATTGGATTAAGGACTATTGTACGGTGGAGGCCTCAGTCAGGGCATGGTTTTCTCTCCCAACTCCCATCCTCCTCAGTCCATAGCCCCAGGCCTCAGGCCACAGCATTTGGTTGGGGAGATGAGAAAACTTGATCTATTAGTCCATTCAGGGTAGAGCTCAGCATTTTGCCAGATAGTTGTGGAAAGCAATTTTCTTTTTCCTGTTGGAATAAACAAGACAGCATTCATCCCTGCAAGGTACCAGCAGCTATCCTATGTTCATGAGCAAGCTGGCCTCAAGTCAACACTATAGAGAACAAAGTAGGGACCCAGGAGAGCACTGGGTGCTCAGTGATATCATTGAGCCATTGGGTCAGTGCCTGTCTGATACACCCATACTCTAGACTTTTCAGTAATAATAATCAACAAATTCCTATTACTTTTTGAGCCAATATGGGTTTTCCATGTCTTTCATACATATACATTCTCACTAATGTATTTCACTTAAAATTTAAGTCACTTAGCAAGTTTTAAAAGTCTTTTTTACCAAACATGGTTATAATAAAAAATAAGGCAATTTTAGTTATCAGGAAAAGAATTTTACTTGTATATTTTATTTCAAGATTACCATTACCAGGATTACCAAGAAACGTAAAAGAAGTTTTATTGGATAAGACATGAGGACATCAGAAGTTGTTTTTTTTTTTTTTTTTTTGATGATAGATAATCATTAATCACCAAGTGTTTCAAGAAGGTTCATGAATTCTCAAGCATTATGAAAACCTTATTTTTAAAAATCATACATATTTGCATAAAGGTGTTCTCATTATTGTTGCTATTTTTGCCAGCCCCCAAATATCAGTGCCACCCATTCCCCCTGCTGGTAGGACTACAACTTAGTGTGCAACATTTTTCCTCTGCCACCCTGAGTCTAAATCAGAACACTGACTGAAGACAATTGAATAAAGAACTTGGAATTTACCTAGTTGACTTTTACCAAGCCAATGCTTTGTGATATCAAACAACTTCTTTAAACTCATGTCTTCTCTCCTGGATTTCCTACTACTGGCAATTTATAGTACTGAACCTGGAAGAAAAATTCTGTAATCTTAAGAATTTATGTCCTAAGCTTTATGGATAAAAATAGAGCAGCAAATGAAATTTATGTATCTTCAGAAGGTAGCAAGACGGGGTCAGAACAGAAATACCCTTAGGAGTCCTGAAGCCAGCTCTCCCTATTACCTTACTTACACTTGTATTGCTTTTTTCCCCTTAAATACGGAATGTATTTGCAGGCACTGCACACTCTGTAGAGAAATAAAGAAAGCAACAAAGATTCCTGCTGTGATATAAAGAGTGTGAAATAAACTGTCAGCTAGAGCAGGATATGCAGCCCTTGCTGGAACAAGATCACCATCGGCTCTGAAGAATAGGAATTAAGACAGAATAGGGAAATGGTGGAGTGGGAGTGGAGTGAAGGGACAAGATGAGAAAAAGAGGGAGAAAACAGGTGTAGGGGAATGAAGGGAGACAGGAGAGGAAGGAACAGGCTGGAGGAAAGAGAGTATATATTTAGTGGGAGTGGGACAAACTTAAAATCACAAAAGCATTCAAGTAGCTGCCTATAAGACTGGAAGAGAATATATGGTGAGAATTTGCTCCCACACAGGACAAATGTCACCATGATATGTTACTAAACCAGGGTGGTTCAATCCATTTTCAACGAAGCAGAGAAAACTTCAGGTGTTCCACGTGGCTTATGACTCCAGGGACAAACACTAAAGTAGCAGACACTGAAGATGTTTCATAATATGTCTCCATTCTTCCAAATGCAATTGGATATGCCTTTACTCCCCACTGTGAAGCTCTAGTCCCACACATGTTTCCTTCCTACAAATCCCAGAGAGTCATTTGTACCACCTTACCCTGGGCCACACTGTTGCTTCTCTCTGGGTTACTCTTCTCATTCTTCACACACATCTCCATGGAAATCCTATCCAACCAAGAGGATGCCCCTCCCATTCCATCTCCTCCCAGCAGCCTTCCTTAACCACTTCAGCCTTAACTGATCCGTGCCTTCTCTGAAACCTGGCTAAACTCAGTCTGAATCATTCTTTTTCTAAAACAATTTGGGGTGGGGGGATGGTGAATGAAGCGAATAAAATGTTTGTATCATTCATGTCCCCTCTTAATCACTCCTGACCTTGCTCTATGAATTATTTCATGCATATAGCTTTCTCTTTTCATACACATTGCACACTCTAGACAAAAAAGAACCTAATAGACCCGACACCAGAAAAGAAACTTAATACTGAGAATCTTCTGCATCTCTACCTTCAATGGGATAGCATTTCTTTAGCATGAGTCTAAAGAAAAGATTTATATGTTCTATATGAGAAATTCCTCTTTGTCTAAACATGTTGTGGAATTCAGATGCTAGTAGATCCAGTGCTTTAAAGAAACATTTTCAGCTTCCACTTTTAAGACACAGGAAACAATTTTTTTTTTTTTTTATAAATTGGTTGACAAGTTTTTTGTGATTCCCAAATGATGAGAGCATTTAAAATTTTTTTTTTCAACGTTTATTTATTTTTGGGACAGAGAGAGACAGATCATGAACGGGGGAGGGGCAGAGAGAGAAGGAGACACAGAATCGGAAACAGGCTCCAGGCTCCGAGCCATCAGCCCAGAGCCCGACGCGGGGCTTGAACTCACGGACCGCAATATCGTGACCTGGCTGAAGTCGGACGCTTAACCGACTGCACCACCCAGGCGCCCCAACAATTTCTGATAATCAAAGAAGGTATCTATTCTGCACTAGCATTCCTTCTGGAAAGAGAGACGACTGCTGGTCTGACAAAGATGGATACACTACCTGATGAACCAAGTGGAGCCACAAGTTGAGGTGATATCACATGAGAGTTATTCCACATGTGGTACAGCTTTGGGTCATGTTTTTTTTTTTTTTTTTTTAATTTTTTTCAAATGTTTATTTATTTTGGGGAGAGAGAGAGAGAGAGACAGAGTGCAAACAGGGTAGGGGCAGAGAGAAAGGGAGACACAGAATCTGAAGCAGGGTCCAGGCTATGAGCTGTCAGCACAGAGCCTGACATGGGGTTCGAACCTACGAACCATGAGATCATGACCTCGGTTGAAGTTGGACACTTAACCGAGTGAGCCACACAGGCACCCCTGTGTTATGTTGGGGTTTTTTTGTGTTTTTTTTTCAACATATGAAATTTATTCTCAAATTGGTTTCCATACAACACCCAGTGCTCATCCCAAAAGGTGCCCTCCTCAATACCCATCACCCACCCTCCCCTCCCTCCCACCCCCCATCAACCCTCAGTTTGTTCTCAGGTTTTAACAGTCTCTTATGCTTTGGCTGTCTCCCACTCTAACCTCTTTTTTTTTTTTTTTTCCCTTCCCCTCCCCCATGGGTTTCTGTTAAGTTTCTCAAGATCCACATAAGAGTGAAACCATATGGTATCTGTCTTTCTCTGTATGGCTTATTTCACTTAGCATCACACTCTCCAGTTCCATCCACGTTGCTACAAAAGGCCATATTTCATTCTTTCTCATTGCCACGTAGTATTCCATTGTGTATATAAACCACAATTTCTTTATCCATTCATCAGTTGATGGACATTCAGGCTCTTTCCATAATTTGGCTATTGTTGAGAGTGCTGCTATAAACATTGGGGTACAAGTGCCCCTATGCATCAGTACTCCTGTATCCCTTGGGTAAATTCCTAGCGGTGCTATTGCTGGATCATAGGGTAGGTCTATTTTTAATTTTCTGAGGAACCGTTGTTTTTAAGTGCTGTTTGAAGATCCACATTCCTTGAAACTATCTGGTACCAGAAAACCCACTTAGAGTAAATTTACAACAGGGGCCACATTTTCACAATTAAAAAAAAAGCAAAACTTTATTTTTAAATTTGTGAAAGTAATTTTTTTTTATTTCTTATTTGGCCACATTGGACAAAATAGACTCTAGTTGTTAGAAGAGACACAGAATAAATTAAGCATTGACAGCTTAATTTTCTGACTAAACTGATTGCATAGTCTATTGCCTTAGTCCATTTGTGCTGCTATAATAAAATTCCACCGACTGGGTGGCTTATAAACAACATAAATCTATATCCCTCTCAGTTCTGGAGGCTGGCAGTCTGAGATTAGGGTGGCAGCATGGCCAGGTGAGGGCCCTCTTCTGGGTCACAGACTTGTTGCATCTCACATAATGAAAAGAGCAGGAAGCTCCATGCACCTCTTTTCTAAGGGCACTAATTCCATTCATGAAATCTATACCATCACCTCCCAGAGGCCCACCTCCTAACACCATCACATTGGGCATCTGAATTTCAAGAACTGAATTTGGAGGGGAATACAAATATTCAGCACATCTTCACCATACATTTGACTGTTGAAACATGATTCTAGGGGCGCCTGTGTGGCTCAGTTGGTTAAGCGTCTGACTTCAGCTCAGGTCACAATCTCACGGTCCGTGAGTTCGAGCCCTGTGTCAGGCTCTGGGCTGATGGCTCAGAGCCTGGAGCCTGCTTCTGATTCTGTGTCTCCCTCTCTCTCTGTCCCTCCCCCGTTCATGCTCTGTCTCTCTCTGTCTCAAAAATAAATAAATGTTAAAAAAAAAAAAAACATGATTCTAAAGAAAATCATTTCTGTAAAAATACTTTAGGGGTTCATCAGTTTTCCAAGGGGTTTCCCTTAATACTTTGATAGCCAAAGACTTTCCTTTTGAAGTTCCTCTCCTGTCATCACATAATTTTTCCTTAAGGGAGAAAAGAGGGCAATGCTTATCCAGGGACTACCATTGGTCCAAGGTAGATCTCATCACCATTACTGTCTGCTCAAACACGGCCAGGTGCTCTTTGTCAGTCACCTGACAGGGGTCATCTTCCCGGTTCTCTAACATCAATTTACTACCATTTTGACATCTTTCATTTTTTATAAAATTAAAAATTTTAATTTATAATTATTTTCTGTGTATGTATATTGTATTATAAGATATTAAATAGCAATAATTTTTTATCAAAAACCACAATGACCTGGGACCCCTAGCTGGCTCAGTCAGCAGAGCATGCAACTCTTGATTTTGGGGTTGTAAGTTCAAGCCCCATGTTGGGAGTAGAGCTTACATAAAATTAATTAATTAATTAATTAATTAATTACAGATGTTATTTTTTAAAAAACCACACTGACCTGTTGGACCAGCACAATCGACAGTGATAAGTAGAAAGGAACAATTTAATATGGGAATTCTTTGATTTATGGCTCTTGTTTTCCCATAGAGCTAAGTAATGTCAGAATCTCAGAAAATAAGCACTAAGACCAGCAGTGTATATTCCCATTCAGTGCCACTTAAAGTAAGATTTGAGAATAACTCAACCTAAAAATTATTTGTTTCTAGTCTGAGAAAAGATAAAAACAAATATTTAAAGTATGTAAAGCAAGTAACTTCTGTATCACTTTTGCATTGCTGAAACATTCAAGTGTATGTTCAGTGAAGTCAACTCATTGAGTGAGATATAGACTTATTTGGAAGGGTGTTGAACTTGTAAGCCAACAAGCTGTGCACTGTGTATGTGTGGTAGGAGGACAATGGTTGTTCTATGATGGATTGGACTTTTTTTTTTTTTTTTGAGACAGAGACAGCACGAGGCAGGGAAGGAGCAGAGGGGGAGAGAGAGAGAGAGAGAGAGAGAGAGAGAGAGAGAGAGAAGCTTAAACAGGCTCCATGCTCAGAGCAGAGCCCCACACAGGGTTCCATCCCACAATCTTGGGATCATGACCTGAGCGAAAATCAAGAGTCAGACACAACCAACTGAGCCACCCAGGCGCCCTTGGATTGGGACTTTTAAAAATTGGTGCTTCACCACAAACATTGTGAGAAACACTGCTCTATTTTATTCCACAAAATAGCCTCTAATTCAGAAAACCATAATCCCTACTCATTCACCAATACATCCCATGGCTAATCATTCTTTCCGTGAGGGACTTCTGATTAGTCCTCTTTTCTTTAATTAAGTCTTTAACTCCTTATTCTTTACCTATTTTCCTTCTCATTATACTTTACATCTCTGGTTACATTTCACCATCGTCACTTTCTGAGAGGAGCAGTCTTGTAATAGAATTACTGATATTGAATGGTGAGTCCCTGTTGCTGGAAGTATTCAAGCAGAAGCAGAACAATAACCCAGGGGTTTTGTTAAGGGGGAATCATGTACCAGATAAATTTTAGGATTATATAAATTTCCTTCTGACTCAGAGATTCTGCAACTGAATACCACCACTCTTTGACAAAACAGTTATTTACCACATTTCTGACCTTAGACAAAAGGAATAAAGAAATAAAAAATGCCTATTGTGTGAGGTGTCGTTTCATGATATGTGTAGGGCCAGTGGTCCATGACATTCTATATATAGGGTCCCCACTATCTCTGAATTTTAAATTAAATAGCTGTACATTTCCAATTTCTTCATGTTCTAAGCTATGATACAGGTTTGAAGGGAACAAAAAATTAAACATATCATTCCTTGAGAAAAAAATCTTGCTCCAGAGCTATATGGAAGTATAGTCAAAGTAAATACTTTGAAAAATGTTGATTTATACATTTTATTAACTTTGGACTTTCATTACCAAATGAATATTTAATTAAGAAATATCCAGTTAAAATAGACTTTATCAAAACCCTCAGGCTTTTCTAGTCCTGCCTGCCAGATGTTATCTCTCAGGACTTTGTCTTGTTTTCTAAGTGTCTTTGTGATTCCCATAGGTAGATTCCTGTTAAGCAAAAAAGAACACCTGTCTTGCTAAAAACTTTTTGAAAAAATGCTTGATTTCCTAGCGTTCTTGATGGCTTGTTTATACAGTGTTGCAATGGAGTCCAGAGTTCATCTGATTGATATCCCCCAAGGCTTAGATACTCTTCACAACTTCCCCAACCAGGTAAGAGACTTCACTATCTGCCAAAACAGTCCATCAGGGTACATTTATATTTCTGGGCTATTCATATTTTTTATTTACATTGAATTAATATCTACCTCTCTGTAACCTCTACCCATTGATTTCAGACAAAATATTCAACAGAATTTTAAGATGAATGAAAATATTTCCTGGACCACACAGTCTGTTTTTCCAGGCTAACTCCAATTATATAGGTATATGATTTTGGCCCCTGTCATTATTGTAGTGGACTTTTCCAGTTTCTTATTTTTCTCTGTTATGAGTTCCCACACACTGATATGGTTCTTCAGATGGATTGACCAGCTCTTAGTGGAATAGCAATTCCCCCTCATTCTGGACTTTAAAATTGCATCTGACACCTCTGACGAGCATTTTAAGTTAATTTTGGCTTTACCTATCTTCTGTCTTGTCAGTTTCCAGCCACTTATTCCAGTGTTCTGTGGGCTCATGACCAAGTTCAGCACCTTGCTCTGTGTGCCCCACCATTCATCTCTTGCTTCCCTCCCCATGGTTTGCGATACAGAGGTTTGAAGATGATGCAGACCTGCTTGATACACACCTGCATAACAAACACAGGACCAGCATTTGACGAACATGAGATCAGAGCTAGCACTTAAATTCTCCCACTTCTTCCCCCAAGACGGACCAGCCTGTGATGCTATCTGTTGTCCAAATGGCCTATAGGAAGACATCCCACTAAATACCATGAGATGGAGTTTTCAGTCCTTCTTGTTATCAAGCAGTGGCCAGATTTGTAGAGCACCCTCATACTAACTTTCCACCCTTCACAGAGTCACTCCTCATTCTTGCCGTCCCAAAAGTATAAAAGCTTTTGTGTTAGCCTCTGCTTTCTGGGGAACCTAAACTAAAACAATATGTATATAAATGCAATCTAAGACACATGTGCTTTCTTGTCAACCTTATCACACTACTAATTCACATTGAAAATTAACTCATCTAAAACTCTGAAATCTGTTTCTTTGCTATAACAACAACAATAATGATTAGCACTGGGACACATAGTGTTTGTTTTGTGCTAGGTTATAATAGATACTATATAGATATTAATTTGTTTAATCCTCACAACACACCTAAGAGATAATTACTTTTATGATCTCCAATTTACATCTGAGGAAAGTAAGGCATGGAGAAGTTAAGTAACTTTTCCAAGGTCACACAGCTGTAAGTGGCAGAGCAGGGATCTGTGTTAAGCAGAGCTCCAGAGTCTGTGCTCTATTTATGTCTCTAGCTGCATTTCCACTGACCTATAAAACCAAGCTGGAATTTTCTATTTATTTCTCTTCAATTTTATCTTGTTAGATTTCAGTCTATCATTTAAATCCATCAAGAACTTTCAGATATTCGTTTACCTCAGTCTCTATTAAATATCCTTCCAGTTTCTTATCCCAGTGAAACTTGACTGGCCTTCCATTAATATATTTTGCTGAATGATTAATAAAATGAGGATTCAGGCAAGAATGAGAGCACAATCCTGTGGCAGATTACCAGAAATTTATTTGCAAGTTAATTCATCTTGGTTACCCAACAACAAATTTCACATAACTATAATGTAGCCCCTACAAGGAGAGCAAGAAAGTCATCATCAGTAACCTCATTAACTTCCAGACATACTCCTCTGACAGACATACTAGAAGTATCTCTGAATCTATTGCTCTAAAGAACCTATTGGTTTAGTGGAGCACACTTCATTTTTGCTGAATCCATTCTAAGTGATCACCTTATTTCTTCATTCATTTGTTTGATATTTCATTCCATAGTTTTGTTTTGGAGGGGAATAGGAAAATGCCCTGTGTTCCCTACTATGTTTCTCCTTTTCTCTCATACTTCTAAAGTACTCACAACACTTCTGATACCACCAGTGTGGGTGTTTCCCACACTAAGCATATCTCTGTGACACCAGCTAGGTGTCCCAGAATTTAACTCAGTTCTGACACCGTCTACCTGGAGATAGCATCAGATCTCACAGGTTAAGCACTTAATCCCACGAGACTACTACTCATTTGAGAAGCCAATCACAAGTAGGAGATCTCCAGTTTGCCCATGAGTTCTGTCTGACTTGGATACAAACCAGAGGTTCCCAATACATCCTCTCCCTGGATTCCATTAATTTGCTAGGGCAGCTCATAGAACTCAGGGAAACATTTATGTGCATTTACCGGTTTACTAAAGGGTCTGATAAAGGATACAGATGAATAGCCAGATGAAGACATACATAGAGTGAGGTCCAAGAGGATTAGAGGTACAGCACCTCCAGATTCTTGGATGTGTTCACCAGCATGGAATCTTTTTGAATCCCATACTTTGGGATATTAATGGAGGCTTTATTGTGTAGGCATGATCAATTCATTTTCAGCCCTTCTCCATTCTCAAGAAAATGGAATACAGGGATGAAAATTCCAAGCTTCTAATAATAATCATGGCTTGGTCTTTCTGGTTACCAGTCCCCATTCAGAAGCCACCCAGGAGCCCATCAGAGCCACCTCATTAGAACAAAAGGGGCACCTGGGTGGCTCAGTCAGCTGAGTGTCTGACTCTTGATTTCTGTTCAGTTCATGATCCCAGGGTCGTGGGATTGAGCCCCACATCAGGCTCCACACTTAGCATGGAGCCTGCTTGGAATTCTCTCTCTCTCTCTCTCTCTCTCTCTCTCTCTCTGCCCCTCTCCCCTCCTAGCTCTGTCTCTAAAACTTAAAAAAAAAAGAACAAAAGATACTCTTATCACCCAAGAAATACAAGAGTTCAGGAGCCCTGTGTCAGAAACCTAGGGTCAAAGACCAAATATTAGAAGAAAAGATGCTTTTAGTGCTCTTATCACTTAGAAAATTACAAGGGTTTTAGTATCTCTGTGTCTAGAGCCAAGGGCAGAGACCAATACATATTTTTTCTTATTATTTCACAAGAGTGATTTCAAGCTCACCAAACAAATACCTTCTTTCTTCTGAAGAAGAATATATAATAATAATCTATTATTAGAATTATAGAAGAATATATAATAATAATCTATTTTTTCTTTCCAGTCTTCTATGTTCTGAATGTTTGTGTTCCCCTACAATTCATTATGTTGAAATTAAAACCCCTACAGATGATGATATTCATAGGTGGGATCTTTGGGAGGTGCTCAAGTCATGAGGGTGGAAACCTCATCAATAGGAATAGTGCCTTATAAAAGAAGTTCCAGAAAGATCCTAGCCCCTTCCATCATGTAAAGATACAGAGAAAAGAAGCCTCCAATGAACCACCTGATCATGCTGGCACTTTGATATCAGACTTTCCATCCCTAGAACTATGAGTAATAAATTTCTTCTATGTATAAGTCACTTAGTCTATGATATTTTGTTGTAGCAGCCCAAATGAACTAAGACACAGCCTTCTCATATGTCATCTGGTCTATAGGTTTCCTTATAGAGCACAGAAAATGCTTCTTGTCACCAAGTTATCTTTGTGCTTTAATGGGTCATCTCTTGAGATCAGGAGACTTCAATTTAACCGTACAGCAGAAGAATATTCAATAGAAATCATCTCTAACTGGACTTTCAGTCATGTTGCACTGACCTGGTCTTGGCCTTTTTATCATTCTTCAGACTGTAACTCAAGTAGAACTCGTGTACTTTTTGCTTCATCTTCAGACCTCTGACATCACACTTACCACTACTTGGAATTCTTTTCATTTTGATTCTCTTAACTGCTTTTACATTTCATTAAGAAACTTGAGGCGTGCCTTGGTGGCTCAGTCCATTAAACATCTGACTTCGGCTCAGGTCATGATCTCACAGTTCATGGGTTCAAGCCACATCGGGCTCTGTGCTGACAGTTCACAGCCTGGAGCCTGCTTCAGGTTCTGTGTCTCCTTCTCTCTCTGCCCCTCCCCTGCTCATCTCTCTGTCTCTTAAAAATAAATAAACGTTGAAAAAAATTAAAAAAAAAACAGAAACTTGACTATCACTACGATTCTTTTTTATTCAGTTGCAACCAACCACAGGAAAATAGTTTGAGAAATAATCATCTTCCCAGGAACATTCTGTCTGCCCTCCTTGGGATAGGAGCCATCCATTTCCATAGTATTTTAGAAATGATTTTTCTTTTATTTTTTATTATTTAAAATTCTATTCCACTTTATAATTTATTTATAACTCACATTTCATTTTAAAGTAAATTTCTTATGCTTAATACCCAAGTACAGATTTTCAAATACATACTCAGCTTGAGGCTGCCATCTATATCCAAGTGGAGCCACCTCCCACCTCCATGAGGCAAATACAATGCAGCGCCAATGTGAGGCAGACTCAGGACAAAACTTATTACCCCAAGGGTGTTAGTATTTTTGTGATTTATTTCCATTTCCATTCCTTAGGTTATAATGATAACCATGGGTCAGACAAGTTATTTTCTAATTCGGTAATTCTTTCCCCTAAACCATGATCTACTGTCAAGTGCTGTTCACTTTGCATCTCCTATGAAATAGAATGATTACATTTGGATCTTTTTGTTGTGCTAGTGGTATTTTGTTTTCTGAGAATGAGCAGATGATGCATAGGTCATGCCCTGGAGAGATTCCTTCTTGAAGCCTTTGCTAACAAACCAGAGAGTACATCAAACCATGTACAGAAAATTAAAGGCCAGGCTGATATTGGAAGAGTAAGACCAAGGTCAGTTCTTTCTACTGGCGCAGAAGGAAGTTTGCTATTGGAAGCATCACGGGTAAAAATGAGAGATAAGCAGTTAATTCTGACTGTAGAAAAATTTCTATCTCTTGTGGAAATCAACATCAGCAATGATTAAGCTCAATGAATGTTAGAAATTATTTTTATTATTATAATTTCCTGCCAACAGTAGGAAACTCTGTTTTTCTTGCTTTAAATATTCAGGGGCTAGATAATGTCATGAAATAAGTTTATCTTTAGTGCTTGGTAGCACTTTGTCCTATTCAGGGCCACCACCCAGGCTCCCTTCTCCATTGTGATCCATGTCTCAAATTTCTTATTATATGCCAGCTGGACAGGAACAATTCCTGATCTATAAGTCTATTCACATATTTCCCAAAGATGGTTGGACTCTGCAGGATGATCAGGAAAATAGTTGGCCTTGAACAACTGTTAACCTACCTGGGAACTGAGGGTAGGAGGGTGTTGAGCACCTTCAGTAATGACTGTCTCTCTGAATGAGTCGCAATGAGTAAGACCTAGTCTTCAATCAGACTGCATTACTCCAAGGTGAATGGGGTGCTCCTGGCTCATTGAGATGGTCTCTAAGATGTATCTTCATCAGTTTCATTTCTGGGTCCAACCTTCAATCTCCTGATCAAAAATCTCCGGGGAAAGGACCTAAAAATCCACATGTTAACCAATCTTATCAGGCAATTTTTGAAACTCTGTATTAGGGGACACTGCCTCATACTTTGCAAACCATTTTATAGTTTCAGGAGATGTAATATGGCTGCTAAGGGCCAAGGTTTCAGAACTAATACACAGCAGGGCTGGTATTTGATCCAAGGACAAACTGTCTGTGTTGGAAGGCAACTTGAGTCTACTCTGCCCTTTCCGACATCCTTGATTCCTTTTCTTTAGGACACAGAAGCATAAGCACTGAAATAGAGGGTCCTTCTTGATCTGAAATTCTTTTCCAGTGTGTGGGATACTAGTCAATATGGCAAGTACTCAGTGAGACAGCCTGGACTATGCCAAGCCCAACTGATATTGCAAACTCACTAATCACAAATGTTATACATAGGATACCAAAATCAAACCATTCTCTTTGACATTTACCACTGCTATGTTAAAGGAGGTGGAGAAAAGATGGCACATTGTAGGCTCTAGAGTGGAATGGATCTGGATTTGAATCTTGTCTCTGCCACTTCCTAACTTCTCACTCCCAGCCATGGATTCCTCATCTATAAAATGGAAGTATTAGCACATAGCTATTCTGTTATATTATTGTGTGCCCAGCACTCAGTATTCAGCAAAGTATTGCCCCTACACCCAAGACTAGGTTAGGAAAAAAACAGCAATAAATGTGTTCTGGAACGTTGTAACACATGAAGTCATGGTAAAAGTAAGGATAGCATGCAGATAAACACCCTGTCTTTACAGCAATGAAACCATCCTTTCTACCCTAATGCAGATCTGCACTATAAAAGTATTTACAAGTGTCTTGGTCTATTGGCTGTGCAGGAAGCCACCAAGCCCAGAATACCAAGCCCAGAATACACAAGCCCAGAATACCAGAGATGCCCAGTGTTGTTTTCCTAACCCATATTTGTAGACACAGAGATAATAAAAGACCTAATGAAAGCTTTCAACACCTTTCAATCAATGGTACCATATATACCATCACAGATGCCAGGTTGAAAACTTTCAAAGATAATTAAGCCTCTAGATTTGGTAACCAGGATGCAAGTCCTGTGCTTCTGTTATTCTACTCCACCCTCCTTCCCCACCAAGGGGCAGGGCAGAGGCAAGTCCTAACTTTCCTGGAACTACCTGATACACATAGTTTACATTTAACCTAAGTACTAGGAGACAGAGATGAAGAGATATAACACCATATAGCCTTTGATGGAGCACTTTCACTTGAGGATCCTAGAGCAGTGGTTCTCAAAGCATGTTCTGAGGACGAGTAGTTTTAGCATCACCTGGACTCTTGTGAGGAAAGTAATTTCTTAGGTCATGCACCAGACCCACTGAATCAGAAAGTCAGGGAATGGGGCTCAGCAATCTGTTTTCACAAGCCTTCCAGGTGACTCTATACATGTAAAGTTAGAGACCTACTGTTCTAGACATAGCCTTGTTCCCATCTGAGAAGACATGTATACAAATGTTGTTTATAATTGCAAAGTAAAAGAAAAAAAGGGAATAGCCTAAAGGTCCCTCAAATAGAATGCAGTTAATGATCAGGAGATACCTATGTAATAGAATACTACACAGACATTAAAAAGAACAAAGCAGCTTTATATGTTCTGACATTAAGATCTTTAGAATAAACAGTTAAATGAAATAAAAGCAAATTTGTAGAACAATGTGTATAATGTCCTACCATTTATGCTTAAATATTTCTTTATATATTGAATATATTAATATAATTAAATATTAAATTATATTTAGAAATTAATATTTAGGTATATAGTATTGAAAGCAAGTTTTGCAGCATGGACTAGAAACTTCTAGAATTTCTAGATACTAGAACTCTAGGTTCTGAAGATTAACTGAGGTAGACCCTGAGGTCCACACACAATGGGAAGAAAATGAAATGATTATCATTTAAAGGCCTTTGGATTGGTTGAGACACTGTTAACACCATGCACCATATAGCTCTCACTGCCTCCTGCAGCAAGCCACATGGCCTAGAGTACTCAGCCATGTCCTATTATCTGATAAAATGTAAAGGACCAGGGTCCTTTGCTCATTACAAGTTTGTAAGAGACAATGTGAAAATGGCCACACATACACACACACATTCACACATACACACAAGACCTCCTATCACCTAGTCTCCTTTAATTAAATGTAAAGGAATCAGAGATATTTAGCTAGAGAGCAGGAGACTGAAGGAGATGTGACAGTTGGCTTTAAGTATCTGAAAGGAAGATGAATTAGACAGATCTATGTTTAGATTCAGAGGCCAGAATTGGCATCATAAATTTTAAAAAGTTAAAAGAACACAGATTCCAAATCAATATAAAAATATTTCTAACTGTGAGAAAAGAATTTAAAATTAGACCTTGATGCCTCATCTAGTAGTGAGTTCCTTGTCACTAGATGTATCCAAGTAAAAGTTGAGGTTTTAAAAAAAATTAAAGTATTAGGAAATAATTGGATTATGGAAGTTTCTAGTTTCTTTTGTTTCCAAGATACTTTGATTCTTTTCTATGCTGTGGCTGTGGCCACAAAATCACTGTGTAAGCAGTCAAAATGTAAAATGTTTGTTAAGTACAGCAAAACATCTTATTCTTATCTATTTTCGAAAACTTTGCTTTCTTCTATTCTGATAGCACCAAAAGTGCATCATCATCAATGACTCATGAATCTTTCAGCCATACAATGACTTTGACGTTCAGCTTTCCTAAACACTTGGGAAATGTGGCTCTCCAATGAGGGATGACCCTGAGAGATTAATATTCAACTTATAAATTAGTGCCACTTGTCCAATGAGAGTAAGAACTGTACAGATGTAAGATTTGGGGTGTTTCATTTTGTTCTTTTACATGAAGGGATAAGGAGACCATATGAAAATGTTCATAGGAGATATGAGTGAGGTCTTAGAGTGTTTCAAGGACCATCTAATGTAATAAGAGCACTCAGGTTGTCCTGAGGGTGGAGCTGAGGCCCAAAGCAAACCTGACAAGAAGAGTGCAAGATGTATACACAAGGGAGCAGGGATCTCAGGAGCCATCTTAGAATTCTGCCTATCACAATGTTTGTATTCCAGAAAGGACTACAGTTATAACTGACCGCTAGTCACAACTACCAGAGGTATCTACTTTATCAACTTGACATTTGTCCTTCCAAATCTTTTACTATGGATTTAACATACATATATATGTATGTGTAAAACATGTGGTGTCATATTTTAAGAAGATTATGATACTGTTTTATAGTTATTATACAGTTTTACAGTGTGCTATTTTCACTCAACAGTATACCTTGAGGATATTTTTGTGTGATTATATGCAGATCTATTTCATTTTTTGATGCATTGTACTTCTATGCCACAATTTATATAATCATCCTTCTATTGACAGACATTTATTTGTCATTTGTAACTGCTATGAACAATGTTGCAGTGAGCATCTTTGCAACTGCCTCCTGGTGTTTGAGTATGAATAAGAAGCAGAATGTCTGAGTCTTAAATTATACACATTTTAAGTTATCGTAGACTCTACAAAATTGAAAGGCAGTGTTTTTAAAAGTAAAATTCTTTGTTAAAGGTAAAGTTTCTCTCTTATAAGCAATTCATGTATGTATCTTTTGGCCTTTTTATTACCATCAACTTCCTCTTCCACTAGAAACTGTGAAACCATTGCATATGTGGACCATGAGGCTTGCTTCCATGCCTAAAGTGCCCCAAATTCTACGAATGTTACCAAGGAGCTTAACACATAACCAAATGCCTGGGTTGTATCACCACATTTAACTTGTGACTGTTGTGTGACTTGCTTACAGGCAATCATAGACAACCTTTAAATGTGGAAGGCTCACTTTTCTTCTGGTGCAGGGCAGGTATCCTCACTGCACATGATTCCTCCCAGCTGGGAGTGTCTTGGGTGTCATATGCCAAGTCTTACAGTGGCTCTCACGACCCACAGGGGTGGAAGGAGGTTAACCGTGTCTTAACCACAATTTAACCCACCACTTGAAAAATTCAGTTAAAAATCATTATACAATAAATCATGTAACATGAGCTTTGCTATAATAAGTCCCCTTTCCCCTAAAACATGGATAATGAAATAAGCTTGCCATATGTTATTTATAAGTTTTAGAGTAGCCTTCATCATATCTACCCAGAAATCAGAAAAAAAGGACTTGTAGCATATAAAGGAAGGTTTAGATAAGACATACCAAAGAATTTTGTGAATTAACCAAGAAGGCAATACAGGAGGCTCCTGAACTTCTATCCCCCAATGAATACACTGAATTTACTGCTACACATGGAGAAATAACCTCCGAAAGAAAACTAGAAATTACCTATTACTCGGCAATACTTACATTGAAAAGGGGTAAGGGGAGACTGGATGGCTCAGTACGTTGAGCATCTGACTTCAGCTCAGGTCATGATCTCACAGTTTGTGGGTTCCAGCCCCCCGTCAGGCTCTGTGCTGACAGCTCAGAGCCTGGAGCCTGCTTGGATTCTGTGTCTCCCTCTCTCTCTGCCCCTCCTCCATTCATGCTCTGTCTCTCTCTCAAAAATAAATAAACATTTAAAAAAAAAAAAAAGAAAGGGGTAAGAAAGGCTGAGATACATGCTTGCCTTAAACCCCAGCCCCGGCACAATGCCATACAATGGGGGAGGGGGAAGGGGCATCCCCAGCTTCCAGCTTCCCGCTGAGGAGAAAAGAGTTTTGACCACACATATGCCCCATTTTTTAAGACTCCCATCCAAGAGACAGGCCCCCAAAACAATGATCTCTGAAAGCCAGCAAGGCTTGCATTCACAAGAATCATGAGATTGTAGCAAACAAAGAGGCAGTTCTTAGTGGACATGCAACCACTCAATGTAGCTATTCCCCCAGTAATTGCCACACCGAAGAAAATATCTGACAAATTTTTTGATTCCAGCACAATGACTCCCTTATTCAAGATAACTGAAAATATTGGCTTTGTAATGACAGGAAGGACAGCTGATTACAGAACCCAGGTACAGAGGGCATGCTATAAGGCAGCTAATTGGAAACAAAAGTATGGCTGGCCATGAGATTTTCTGCGGAAATGCTGTGTAAAAAGAATTGCTGATATTTCTTAGGTCTATATACAGAATGCTGAAATAAGACATCTTGGTTTTTGTGTAATTTCAATTGGTATAATGTCATATAAAGCCCTTAGGTGTACAAGTATGATCCAGAAGGTTACTGTTGTGGGTGTAAAGCCACTGCAGCAAGAATTAAACAAACTAAGTCAACCAGCTTCCTTGGGGGGAAAAAGTGAATTTCTCAAAAAACACCACCTAACTTTATACCTTGAGCAATTAGAAAAACACAAAGGCCAAAGTTAGTAGAAAAAGGGAAAAAACAAAGATCACAGCAGACAAAATTAAATAAAGATGAAAAAGAATAGAATAGAAAAGATCAGTGAAACTAAGAGCTGTTTTTTTTTTGGAAAAATAAACAAAATTGACAAACCTATAGCTAGACTTAAGACCACAGAGTTGCTTATAGGAGAGAAAATAATGCCTGTTTTCTTCTCCAGGGAACTTAAGAATCCAATAAACAGTCATTATTGTATAAGGCAAAAGTGAGGAAGGGGAAGTGACTAAAGGCCTTTGATAGCATGACCCAAAAACCAGGATGCATCTGATTTCATACCCAGCCAAAGATGCACAATATGTAAGTTGACCTCTATAGAACCTTCAGATTAAATATGGTCCCAAATACCTATACTTTCTCCCTATAGTGATTTACTTGAAATGGATAGAAATTGCTACCTTGAGTCCTGGATGGATCAGTTTTCTCTCAGTAACCTCATTCCTTTGTGTGTCAATGCATATCAAACTCAAATGACATCAATTTTAACTTGAGGCATATGTCATTTTCTTCAGAAGGAATAATAGGTAGTCACTGTGAATTTTATACTCTAAGTCTCTATTAAAGGTGATCGTTCTACACCAATTCTAATTGTTCATAATCTGTCATTTGAATACCTCCATGAAGAAAAATAATGAAACCAAGTCTCACCTTCAAAGCTAGAAACTATATTAAAATATGCTAAAGACTAAAAAAATATCTGTTCATTCTAAGCATTAGCTGACCCAGTTGCAAAATGAAGAAATGCAATATGATACTTAAAAAATAAAATTAGAAAAAATAACTTGCAGGTGCTGTTAAAAAAATTCCTCACTGTCTTGTAAACAAACATTTGAGGGGTGCCTGGATGGCTCAGTAGGTTAAGCATCTGACTCTTGATATGGACTCATGTTGTGATCTTGTGGTCATGATCTCGGGGTTGTGATCTCAAGGTCATGAAATTGAGCCCAGAGTTGGGCTCCATGCTCAGCATGGAGACTGCTTGGGATTCTCTCTCTCCCTCTCTCTCTGCCCCTCTGTCTCTCATGCTTACTCTCTCTCTCAAAATAAACATTTGAAAAGCAGACAAACAAGCAAACTTTGATTGAATTTCAAAAACTTGAAGTCCTTTTCTTTTTCCTACAGAGACAATAGAGGAGAGCAAATGCTGAATCAGGAGTTAGTAAGTCAGAAATTCATTCTCCTTTCATGAGACACTTAACTTCTCAGGGGCTCAGCTTTCTTTCTTGAATTATAAAATTAGGGACTGGTTAAATTTTTCCAAGTTACTTCCAGTTTTAATAATAAAGGGACAAAATGAAGTTTTTCAACCATTGAAAAAAATGCTTTAATATCAGTAAATGCAGAGTTTAATTGTGACATGCCTTCACTTTTCTGTTGCAAGGATAGTCACATGTTAATGTAATTACATTTAAGAGGCAGAAATATAAAGGAAAAATCCACTTCTTATTTGGGGATTTAATCTAGTGACTACTTTTTTTTAAAAAACACTGAATATTCCTACTGTAGACTGAATGTTTGTGTCCCCTCTAAGTTTCATATGTTGAAACCAGATCTCCAATGTGATGGCATTTGGAGGTGGGCCTTTGGGGATGTGATTAAGTCATGAGGTTAGAGCCCTCATGAGTGAGTTTAGTGTCCTTATAAAAGAGATTCTAGAGAGTTCCCTTATTTTTCCATGTGAAGACATAGCAAAAGATGGCTGTCTATGAACCAGGAAGATGGCTCATTGGACATCAAATCTACTGCACCTTGACCATGGTCTTTCAGCCTCTAGAAGTATGAGAAATAAATTTCTGTTGTTTATAAGTCACCTAGTCTATGCCAATTTGTTATAGCAGCCTGAACAAACTAAGACAACTCCCAAATTCCTCTCACGTGCTCTTCTGTTTCTTTTAAGTGACTCTCATAAAGATGGTGGAACAACCTCAATATCTTTTCAGTGTTTCAGGGATCACTCATTTCAACAGATAACTTTCAATTTCCTCTATATATTTAGATACTATGCTTTGCAGGATTGATGGCAATGATTTGCAATTGCAGTAACTGACAATATTTGACCCTGGTCAGAAATGAGATGGATGACAGTGAAACATAATGCTACCCAGCATTTGTAACATGATGTATAATTTCTAAGGTATATTCTGGATTAATGTGTTTTGAACAGAGCTTGTTATTGAGCTTGAAGATTGAGCAGTAACAGAACACTCATTCTCTTTTGGGGCTCACTTCACTTGAAAGAATTGATAATAGAAAGAAAAAGTGAAGGAAAAAGTCAGAGGTAAATAAATCAGCACCTTCAACTCATGGCAGGGGAAGCAGGGCAAACTTCAAATACCTTTACTGTGTTTGTTACTGGACCACAGACACTAATGTGTGCAGTACTCACTGCAAGTAAAACCAATGCTTTTGCAAGCCTACTGTGCAGTTTTCTACACTGAGTTCTTGGACAGGTCTGGCCAAAATTCTTATGGTCTATTCTTTTCTATCTTTTTTTAATATTCATATAAATCAAACATTTTTCTTGGCCATCCAATTTAGGGAGATGGGCGGAATTTGGGCAAAGTGATTTAGAGCCATACCTTTTCTCTTTTCATGAAAATTGTAGTGGAGAACTTCAGTATATTCCATGTCTTTCTTAAGTTTGTGTCCAATACTTAGACTGAGTTCTAGAAAGCTCTATCTCTAGAGCTTGGACTGCTCTAGATAGCATTCCTGAATGATTGTTCCTAAACCTGAGAATGCATCCGAGTTGTCTAGGGAGATATTCTAAAATACAGATTCCCTAACCCAGACCTACTGTAACTCAAACTGTCAAGTTTGCCAGACCATTTGTTTGTTTGGGTGGCTGGTTGTTGTTGTCTTTAAACATCTTCCTAGGTGATTACGATATAGCCAGTCCATAGGCCAGATAGGGGACTTGATTGAGACACAGAAGTCTTGGTCCCAGCCTGGGGGCTTAATGCTGTGTGCTCTTGGCTCAGTTTTACACTATCTGAATGTTGCTTTTCCCATCTGTAAAATAAGGGAAGTAAATGACCTTCCCTTTATGATTATTCCAAAGCTAACTTTCTGTAAAGCTAATGAATTCAATAATCAGGATGCTAAGGAAATCAATGAATGCCCTTTAAAACAACAATTCATTAAAGTCACTTAATGAACACATTTTCTTTGGCACACAGAATTAAAAAGAAATTGGTAGCAGAGTGGGTAAAGATTAATTCAACTGCATTTTTATTTTATTTTATTTTTTTAATTTTTTTTTCAACGTTTATTTATTTTTGGGACAGAGAGAGACAGAGCATGAATGGGGGAGGGGCAGAGAGAGAGGGAGACACAGAATCGGAAACAGGCTCCAGGCTCTGAGCCATCAGCCCAGAGCCTGATGCGGGGCTCGGACTCGCGGACCGCGAGATCGTGACCTGGCTGAAGTCGGACGCTTAACCGACTGCGCCACCCAGGCGCCCCTATTTTAAAAAGCTCAATTGAATCCTGTGTGTGTGCATAAAATACAATGCAAATCCAGTGAGTACATGGAATTTGCATTACAACTCTGGCCATACGTTTGTCTTGTTGAAATAGATTATTTTTTTTATTTTCACAAAGGTACATGTGCTATCTTATAAGTCAAGATATTTTTGGATATTAGCACTAAAGAGTTCTCAAAGATGAGAAATGGTAGACACACTTTAGTAGATCAAGGGCTTACTTTCAACATTAAAAACAAAGTCCTGCACAGAGAGTTAAGTAAACTTATATTTAGAGTTACTGAACAGAATCTGTGACCAGCAGGTAAGGTCAGATGGTGTTGCTTATGCTTTACTGGGGAAGTTCATAGGTGTTGAGCTTAAAGGGAGTCAAGCTTAGAAGGGGTCTATAGCAAGAAGGCCACATGTTAGTGGGGGAAGGGAGAACTTATCTAGAAAATAAAGCAGAAAGAGAAGGAAAGTACTTGAAATTGGGTCTCAATTTTTTTTTTTTGTTTTGAGGAGCAAAGCAGGAGAGAAATGAAAAAGAAAAAAAAAAAAGATAAGCAGCAAGCCACAGTTTGAAGTATGAACAAAACAAAGAAGTTATGTAGTGCCATCCCCAACAGAAACTCCAGGACTGGGTGTGGATTCCTAATGAGACCAAGCTGTCAGAAGGATTTGGTCATGGTATTTCCATTTGGGATTGGAAAATAACAACAGTCTGAGATAAGTGATCCAAAATGATAGGTGAAATCAAACTGAAACAAATGAAAAATCTTACAGTTAGTTCAAATGGAAGTACAGAATGGGAGAGACAGGCCATGTGAAACAACAGGCCATGTGAAACCAATTTTGATTTTCAGTCAAGACAGACTAGGGGATGAAACTTCACAGAGGTGAAGCCCAATGCATACATTACATGAAATCAGAGCTGCTCTGATTAAAACACAGGTGGAGCTGATCAAAAAGGATTTAAATAATATAACAGAAAGTGAATTTAGAATAATAGTCATAAAATTAATCGCCGGGCTTGAAAACAGTATACAGGACAGCAGAGAATCCCTTGCTACAGAGATCAAGGGACTAAGGAACAGTCATGAGGAGCTGAAAAACGCTTTAAATGAAATGCAAAACAAAATGGAGACCACCACAGCTCGGATTGAAGAGGCAGAGGAGAGAATAGGTGAACTAGAAGATAAAGTTATGGAAAAAGAGGAAGCTGAGAGAAAGAGAGATAAAAAAATCCAGGAGTATGAGGGGAAAATTAGAGAACTAAGTGATACACTAAAAAGAAATAATATACGCATAATTGGTATCCCAGAGGAGGAAGAGAGAGGGAAAGGTGCTGAAGGGGTACTTGAAGAAATAATAGCTGAGAACTTCCCTGAACTGGGGAAGGAAAAAGCCATTGAAATCCAAGAGGCACAGAGAACTCCCTTCAGACGGAACCTGAATCGATCTTCTGCACGACATATCATAGTGAAACTGGCAAAATACAAGGATAAAGAGAAAATTCTGAAAGCAGCAAGGGGTAAACGTGCCCTCACATATAAAGGGAGACCTATAAGACTCGTGACTGATCTCTCTTTTGAAACTTGGCAGGCCAGAAAGAATTGGCACGAGATTTTCAGTGTGCTAGACAGAAAAAATATGCAGCCGAGAATCCTTTATCCAGCAAGTCTGTCATTTAGAATAGAAGGAGAGATAAAGGTCTTCCCAAACAAACAAAAACTGAAGGAATTTGTCACCACTAAACCAGCCCTACAAGAGATCCTAAGGGGGACCCTGTGAGACAAAATACCAGAGACATCACTACAAGCATAAAACATACAGACATCACAATGACTCTAAACCCATATCTTTCTATAATAACACTGAATGTAAATGGATTAAATGCGCCAACCAAAAGACATAGGGTATCAGAATGGATAAAAAAACAAGACCCATCTATTTGCTGTCTACAAGAGACTCATTTTAGACCTGAGGACACCTTTAGATTGAGAGTGAGGGGATGGAGAACTATTTATCATGCTACTGGAAGCCAAAAGAAAGCTGGAGTAGCCATACTTATATCAGACAAACTAGACTTTAAATTAAAGGCTGTAACAAGAGATGAAGAAGGACATTATATAATAGTTACAGGGTCTATCCATCAGGAAGAGCTAACAATTATAAATGTCTATGCGCCGAATACCGGAGCCCCCAAATATATAAAACAACTACTCATAAACATAAGCAACCTTATTGATAAGAATGTGGTCATTGCAGGGGACTTTAACACCCCACTTACAGAAATGGATAGATCATCTAGACACACGATCAATAAAGAAACAAGGGCCCTGAATGAGACATTGGATCAGATGGACTTGACAGATATATTTAGAACTCTGCATCCCAAAGCAACAGAATATACTTTCTTCTCGAGTGCACATGGAACATTCTCCAAGATAGATCATATACTGGGTCACAAAACAGCCCTCCATAAGTTTACCAGAATTGAAATTATACCATGCATACTTTCAGACCACAATGCTATGAAGCTTGAAATCAACCACAAAAAAAAGTCTGGAAAACCTCCAAAAGCATGGAGGTTAAAGAGCACCCTACTAACGAATGAGTGGGTCAACCAGGCAATTAGAGAAGAAATAAAAAAATATATGGAAACAAACGAAAATGAAAATACAACAATCCAAACGCTTTGGGACACAGCGAAGGCAGTCCTGAGAGGAAAATACATTGCAATCCAGGCCTATCTCAAGAAACAAGAAAAATCCCAAATACAAAATCTAACAGCACACCTAAAGGAAATGGAAGCAGAACAGCAAAGGCAGCCTAAACCCAGCAGAAGAAGAGAAATAATAAAGATCAGAGCAGAAATAAACAATATAGAGTCTAAAAAAACTGTAGAGCAGATCAACGAAACCAAGAGTTGGTTTTTTGAAAAAATAAACAAAATTGACAAACCTCTAGCCAGGCTTCTCAAAAAGAAAAGGGAGATGACCCAAATAGATAAAATCATGAATGAAAATGGAATTATTACAACCAATCCCTCAGAGATACAAACAATTATCAGGGAATACAATGAAAAATTATATGCCAACAAATTGGACAACCTGGAAGAAATGGACAAATTCCTGAACACCCACACTCTTCCAAAACTCAACCAGGAGGAAATAGAAAGCTTGAACAGACCCATAACCAGCGAAGAAATTGAACGGGTATTAAAAATCTCCCAACAAATAAGAGTCCAGGACCAGATGGCTTCCCAGGGGAGTTCTACCAGACGTTTAAAGCAGAGATAATACCTATCCTTCTCAAGCTATTCCAAGAAATAGAAAGGGAAGGAAAACTTCCAGACTCATTCTATGAAGCCAGTATTACTTTGATTCCTAAACCAGATAGAGACCCAGTAAAAAAAGAGAACTACCGGCCAATATCCCTGATGAATACGGATGCAAAAATTCTCAATAAGATACTAGCAAATAGAATTCAACGGCATATAAAAAGAATTATTCACCATGATCAAGTGGGATTCATTCCTGGGATGCAGGGCTGGTTCAACATTCGCAAATCAATCAACGTGATACATCACATTAACAAAAAAAAAAGAGAAGAACCATATGATCCTGTCAATCGATGCAGAAAAGGCCTTTGACAAAATCCAGCACCCTTTCTTAATAAAAACCCTTGAGAAAGTCGGGATAGAAGGAACATACTTAAAGATCATAAAAGCCATTTATGAAAAGCCCACAGCTAACATCATCCTCAACGGGGAAAAACTGAGAGCTTTTTCCCTGAGATCAGGAACACGACAGGGATGCCCACTCTCACCGCTGTTGTTTAACATAGTGCTGGAAGTTCTAGCATCAGCAATCAGACAACAAAAGGAAATCAAAGGCATCAAAATTGGCAAAGATGAAGTCAAGCTTTCGCTCTTTGCAGATGACATGATATTATACATGGAAAATCCGATAGACTCCACCAAAAGTCTGCTAGAATTGATACATGAATTCAGCAAAGTTGCAGGATACAAAATCAATGTACAGAAATCAGTTGCATTCTTATACACTAACAATGAAGCAACAGAAAGACAAATAAAGAAACTGATCCCATTCACAATTGCACCAAGAAGCATAAAATACCTAGGAATAAATCTAACCAAAGATGTAAAGGATCTGTATGCTGAAAACTATAGAAAGCTTATGAAGGAAATTGAAGAAGATTTAAAGAAATGGAAAGACATTCCCTGCTCATGGATTGGAAAAATAAATATTGTCAAAATGTCAATACTACCCAAAGCTATCTACACATTCAATGCAATCCCAATCAAAATTGCACCAGCATTCTTCCCGAAACTAGAACAAGCAATCCTAAAATTCATATGGAACCACAAAAGGCCCCGAATAGCCAAAGGAATTTTGAAGAAGAAGACCAAAGCAGGAGGCATCACAATCCCAGACTTTAGCCTCTACTACAAAGCTGTCATCATCAAGACAGCATGGTATTGGCACAAAAACAGACACATAGACCAATGGAATAGAATAGAAACCCCAGAACTAGACCCACAAACGTATGGTCAACTCATCTTTGACAAAGCAGGAGAGAACATCCAATGGAAAAAAGACAGCCTCTTTACCAAATGGTGCTGGGAGAACTGGACAGCAACATGCAGAAGGTTGAAACTAGACCACTTTCTCACACCATTCACAAAAATAAACTCAAAATGGATAAAGGACCTGAATGTGAGACAGGAAACCATCAAAACCTTAGAGGAGAAAGCAGGAAAAGACCTCTCTGACCTCAGCCGTAGCAATCTCTTACTCGACACATCCCCAAAGGCAAGGGAATTAAAAGCAAAAGTGAATTACTGGGACCTTATGAAGATAAAAAGCTTCTGCACAGCAAAGGAAACAACCAACAAAACTAAAAGGCAACCAACGGAATGGGAAAAGATATTTGCAAATGACATATCGGACAAAGGGCTAGTATCCAGAATCTATAAAGAGCTCACCAAACTCCACACCCGAAAAACAAATAACCCAGTGAAGAAATGGGCAGAAAACATGAATAGACACTTCTCTAAAGAAGACATCCGGATGGCCAACAGGCACATGAAAGGATGTTCAGCGTCGCTCCTTATCAGGGAAATACAAATCAAAACCACACTCAGGTATCACCTCACGCCAGTCAGAGTGGCCAAAATGAACAAATCAGGAGACTATAGATGCTGGCGAGGATGTGGAGAAACGGGAACCCTCTTGCACTGTTGGTGGGAATGCAAATTGGTGCAGCCGCTCTGGAAAACAGTGTGGAGGTTCCTCAGAAAATTAAAAATAGACCTACCCTATGACCCAGCAATAGCACTGCTGGGAATTTATCCAAGGGATACAGGAGTACTGATGCATAGGGGCACTTGTACCCCAATGTTCATAGCAGCACTCTCAACAATAGCCAAATTATGGAAAGAGCCTAAATGTCCATCAACTGATGAATGGATAAAGAAATTGTGGTTTATATACACAATGGAATACTACGTGGCAATGAGAAAAAATGAAATATGGCCTTTTGTAGCAACGTGGATGGAACTGGAGAGTGTGATGCTAAGTGAAATAAGCCATACAGAGAAAGACAGATACCATATGGTTTCACTCTTATGTGGACCCTGAGATACGTAACAGGAACCCGTGGGGGAGGGGGAGGAAAAAAGGAAAAAAAAAAAAAAAAAGAGGTTAGAGTGGGAGAGAGCCAAAGCATAAGAGACTGTTAAAAACTGAGAACAAACTGAGGGTTGATGGGGGGTGGGAGGGAGGAGAGGGTGGGTGATGGGTATTGAGGAGGGCACCTTTTGGGATGAGCACTGGGTGTTTTATGGAAACCAATTTGGACAATAAATTTCATATATTATAAAAAATAAAAAAAAATAATAAAAAAAAATCAAAAAAAAAAAAAAAAACACAGGTGGAAGCCCACTCTGCCCAAATTAGAACCCCCAATTCCCTCCCGTGGTTGCCCCTGAGGCCTCTGTTCTACAGCTCTACATTCTACTGAACACATTTGAAAACCATGTGCTGGAATGTTTCTAAAATATTTTCCAACTGGAAGATTCATAGATCCATGACCTAGATATTATCAAAGTCACTTCAGCAGATTAAAGCTGGCTCTTCAGCATTCAAAGTAAGCTCTATGGATGTAGGTTGGAAAGGTTTCTCCCTCCTTTCTTTCAAGAGCCCAGGGAGAAAGTTATCAGCTTAATTTGTTCTGAGAAATATTTGAAAGGAAGATTGTTTTGCATCCTAGAAAAGTGATTTACTTGGAAGAATAGCCAGTTATCAGGAATTCCTGACAAAGAGACATTAATATTAATGAAACATGTGACCAAATATAATATTCACTTCTTTGAAGATATTGCACAGAGCAAGAGTCAGCAAATTACAGTCTGATTCCTTTTTTTTTTGTAACAGTTTTATTGAGATATAATTCACACATCATACAGTTTACCTATTTAAAGTATACAGTTTAATAATTTTTAGCATATTTAAAGAGTTATAAAACAATTACCACAATCTTTTTTAGAATATTTTGTCATCCCCAAAAGAAACCCATTACTTTCCCATCAGTCAGGTCAATCCCCTCAGTTCTAGGCAACCATTAACCTACTTTCCATCTAAGTAGATCAGCCTAAACCACAAGAGACTCAAATACAGTGAAGAATCTGAGGGTTGATGGGGGCGGGGGAGAGGGGAAAATGGGTGATGGGTATTGAGGAGGGCACTTGTTGGGATGAGCACTGGGTGTTGTATGTAAGGGACGAACCACAAGAATCTACCCCAAAAGCCAAGAGCACACTTTACACACTGTATGTTAGCCAATTTGACAATAAATTATATTAAAAATAAATAAATAATAAGTAAATAAATAAATAATAAGCTTAATGTGGACATTTCACTTAAATGTAATCCTACAACAGAAGATCTTTTGTGAGTGGCTCCTTGCACTTAGCATAAGATTTTCAGGGGTCATTCATGCTGTGGCATGTGTCTGTACTTCATTTCTTTTCGTGGATGACTATACTATTCACATTATATTGATGTACCATATGGTCTTCATCCATTCATTAGTTGATGGGCATTTGAGTTGTTTCCACCTTTTGAAAATGAAGCAAAAGGGGGCACGCCTGGGTGGCTCAGTTGGTTAAGCATCCAACTTTGGCTCAGGTCATGATCTCACAGTCCGTGAGTTCAAGCCCCTCATCAGGCTCTGGGCTGACAGCTCAGAGCCTGGAGCCTGCTTCAGACTCTGTGTCTCCCTCTCTCTCTGCCCCTCCCCTGTTCATACTCTGTCTCTATCTCAAAAATAAAAATAAACATTAAAAAAATTTAAAAAAAAAGAAAATGAAGCAAGAGTTTGTGGCTTCATGTTGTCCCCTCCCCAGCTGTTTCGCTGCTGCCTTGAGAGATCAGATTAGGGAAAGGGGAGCCACCACAAACTAGTAGGATGTCTGTGCTGTCTGCCCAGAAGAGGTTTATGGCAGAGAAAAATGCAAAAATGTTCTCTAACATCCTTTCCTTTCCCACTCATTGTTTTCAAAAGCCTAAACTCATTTATCAGCACATGTTATGTAACTAAGAGGGAGAGAAGTAAGCAAGAGCCTCAAGTCTATGAAAGAGGAAGGTAATTCATGTTTCTATAGATGAGGAAGCCAAAGTAGAGAAAGAGGCTCTCGTTTGGGGAAACATTAGAGTTCTTTCTTAGCAGAGCCCTCGGCCTCTCAGCAGAGAATAGTTACCATTTCCCCAAATGTAAGCAGCAAGTCACAGGAGAGGGCCCAGGGTCAGTGGACAATTCCTTGTGGGGAGCACCCCAGCAGGGACTGAAGTTTAATTCCCCGCTGACTGCAGGCCAATAGGTTCAGAATTAATACCAATGTTGGTTTAAAACTTCCTTCAAAGCTGAGTTTGTGGACTGAGGTTCATATTCACAATACAAGAGACAGAAATGAATCCAGAAGGAAACCAATTTAACAAAGTTCTGATTAGGATGCAAAAGATCAGTCTCAAGCCTTCTCAAGATGCAGAGGTAAACAAAAGCAGAAGAAAAGCCAGTAAGTAAATCATACAAGTCAAAAAGGATAGCTAGCTGCTCTCTGACACGCAGGATGAGATATGGGAGAATATCAGTAGAGCCTCCCATAACCAACAGATGTTAAAAGATGAGACCTCTAGACACCCTCAGCATGTCCTTCATGTTTATTTTCTTTGTAATATGTATTTATCCTGAGTTCCACTGAAGGCTTTTTTAAGTAAAAGACTGTAATATAAAAGCTACATGTACTGAAAAAAAAAAAAATATATATATATATATATATATATATATATATATATTCCTTTGCTTTATTATAGTGATGGATTTCTATAATCATAGCTCTTTCACTCCTGCCAAACCTATTTCTTAGTCAATTTGTACCCATCAAAAATCAAATGTGGGTGGATAAATGTGAATTTGGAAGTAAATTTCAGTAATGTTTTAAGATGTGTTTTTAAGAGAAAATTCCCCACCCACAAGAGGCAAAGTTATCACTTTTGTCCTTTGCACCAAAAGAAAGTTTGTTTGTTTATATTTACTTTAACTGAATTTCTAACCTTACCAGCCACATCACCCATGAATCCCCACTACCCATTTTTTTTTCAGCCAGAAAGACACTCTTAGCGGTTCTCACTGACATACTAGTCCTCTGTGTCTTTGTGCAGAATGCTCCATTTGTTCCATCTGTTTACACAAACGCTCCTTTTCTGGTTCTCCCAGAGCACTTGATAGATACCTTTCTGCTTCTGTCCAGATTTTTCTGATAAAAGCCAAATTCTTATTTTTTTAAAAAACCTACTTAATTGAAAACTCAAGTATAGACCCAAATCTAGAACAATTCTAAAAACAATTTCTTAAAATGTAGCTTTGATGAAAGGAAAAAAAACCCGCAACCAAAAATACTCTACTCAGCAAAGTTATTATTCAGAATAAGAAAGAGAAAGAATTTTCCAAACAAAGGAAAGTTAAAGGAGTGTATCACCACTAAACCAGTCTTACAGGAAATGTTAAAGGGAATTCATTAAGTGGAAAGAAAAAGTCAAAACTAGAAGAAAAATATAAAAGGGAAAAATTTCACAGGTAAAAGGAAACATACAGTAAAGATAGAAACACTTATAAAGCCAGTATGGAGGCCAAAAATCACAAGCAGTAATATTATTTCTACAAAATTTATTTTGATATTTCTATAAAATATCAATTATTTCTTCAAAAATTAGTTAAGGGATACACAAAATAAAATGATATAAAATATAATATCATATACATAAAATGTGGAGGGATATAAACATTTAGTGCCTTCAGAGTGTGTTTGAACTTAAGCGACCATCAACTTAATATAGACTGCTATACACATAAGATGTTATATATGAACCCAATGGTAAACACAAATCAAAAACTTATAACGCAAAAAAATAAAGGAAAAGGAACGTAAGCTAACATTAAGCCACAAGGAAGAAATCAAGAGAAAATGGAACAAAGAAAAACTACAGAAACAACCATAAAACAGTTAACAAAATGTCAATAAGTTCATACCTATCAATAATTACTTTAAATGCAAATGGACTAAATGCTCCAATCAAAAGACATTGACTGAATTGATTTAAAAAAAAAAAAAAAGGAAAAAACAGGACCCATCTATATGTTGCCTAAAAGAGATTCACTTCAGACCTAAAGACGCATATACACTAAAAGTAAAGGAATGGAAAAACATATCATGCAAATGCAAACAAACAAACAAAAAAGTCCGGATAGCAATACTTACATCAGACAAAATAGACTTTAAAACAAAACCTGTAACAATATTCAAAGACGCATATTACATAAGGAAAAGGAATCAATCCAGCAAGATGATATAGCAGTTATAAATATCTATACGCCCAACATAGCACCTAAATCCATAAGACAAATATTAACAAACATAAAAGGAGACATAGGCAGTAATACAATAATAGTAGAGGACTTTAATACCTCACTTACAATAATGGATAAATCATCCAGAAAGAAAAACAAAACAAAACAAAACAAGGAAACAGTGGATTTTAATGACACATTGGACCAGAAGGACCTAGCAGAAATATACAAAACATTCCACTCAAAAACAGAATACATTATTTTCAAGTGCACAAGGAACATTCTCCAGTATAGATCATATTGTTAGGTCACAAAACTGGTCTCAGTAAAGTTAAGAAGATTGAAATCATGTCAAGAATTTTTTCTGACAACAGTATGAAACTAGAAACCAATTATAAGAAAAAAATCTGGAAAAATCACAAACACGTGCAGGTTAAATAACATACTACTAAACAATAAATGGGTCAATCAAGAAATCAAAGGATATCAGAACATACATGAAGACAAATGAATGTGAAAACATAGCAGTTTAAAATCTTTGGGACACAGCAAAGCAGTTTCAACAGGGAAGTTTATAGCAATCCAGGCCTATCTCAAGAAACAAGAAAAATCTCAAATAAAAAACCTAATCTTAAACCTAATGGGGCTGGAAAAAAGAAGAACAAACATAGCCCACAGCTAGTAGAAGGAAGGAAATAGTAAATATTAGAGAAGAAATAAATGAAATAGAAACTATAAAAAAAAAGATCAATGAAACTAAAAGCTGGTTGTTTGAAAAGATAAACAAATTGATAAACTTTTAGCCAGACTAATCAAGAAAAAAGAGAAAGGACTCAAATAATAAAATCAGAAAGGAAGGAGGAGAAAGAACAACCAACACCACAGAAATACAAAGAATTATAAGAGAATATTAAGAAAAATTATATGCCAACAAATTGGACAACCTGGAAAAATATATAAATTCCTGAATCCTCCAAACAGAATCAGGAAGAAATAGAAAATTTGACCAGACCAATTACTAGTAATGAAATTGAATCAGTGATCAAAAAACTTCCAACAAAAAAAGGTCCAAAACCAGATGGACTCATAGGTGAATTCTACCAAACATTTCAAAAGTTAATACCTATTCTTCTCAAACTATTCCAAAATATAGAAGAGAAAGAAAAACTTCCAAATTTATTCTATGAGGCCAGGATTACTTTGTCTGGTAAGACAAAGGCACTACAAAAAAAAAAAAAAAAAGAAAATTACAAGCCAATATCTCTGATGAACTTAGATGCAAAATTCTTCAACAAAATATTAGCAAACTAACTTTAACAATACATTTAAAAACCACTCATCATAACCAAGTGGAACGTATTCCAGGGATGCAAGAGTGGTTCAATATTCACAAATCAATCAATGTGATATATAACATTAAAAACAGGAAGGATTGGGGCGCCAGGGTGGCTCAGTGGGTTAAGCGTCAGACTTCCGCCCAGGTCATGATCTCACAGTTAGTGGGTTCGAGTCCCACATCGTGTTCTGTGTTGACAGCTCTGAGCCTGGAGCCTGCTTCAGATTCTATGTCTCCCTCTCTCTCTGCCCCTCCCCCACTTGCGCTCTGTCTCTGTCTCAAAAATAAACATTAAAAAAATTTTTTTAAAAACAGGAAGGATAAAACCATATGATCATCTCAACAGATGCAAAATATGCTTTTGAAAAAATGCAACATCCATTCATAATAAAACTCTCAACAAAGTGGGTTTACAGGAAATATACCTGACCATAATAAAGGCCATATTTGAAAAATGCACAACTACCATCAAACTCAATGGTGAAAACCTGAAAGCTTTTCCTCTAAGATGAGAATAAGAGAAGGATATCCACTCTTACCACTTTTGTTCAACATAAAATTGGGAGTCTTGGCTGCAGCAGCAAGACAAGAAAAAAGAAATAAATGGGAAATAAGAAATTGGAAAGGAAAAAGTAAAGCCATTACTATTTGCAGATGACATGATACTATATAGAAAACCATAAAGACTCTCCAAAAAAACTATTAGAACTAATAAATGAATTTAATAAAATTGCAGGATACAAAATTAACATACAGAAATCTGTTGCATTTCTGTATGCTAACAATGAAGTAACAGAAAGAGAAATTACGAAAACAATCTATCTTATTTACAATTGCACCAAAAAGAATAAATACCTAGGAATAAATTTAACCAAGGAGATGAAAGACCTACACTCTGAAAACTACAAGACATTTTTGAAAAAAATTTGAAATGACACAAATGGAATGATATACCATACTTATGAATCAGAGTAATTTAAATCATTAAAATGTCCATACTACACAAAGCAATCTACAGATTCAATGCAATCCCTATCAAAATGTCAATAGCATTTTTCACAGAAGTAGAACAAATAATCCTAAAATTCTTATGGAACCACAAAAGACCTCAAATAATGAAAGCAATCTTGAGAAAGAAAAACAAAGCTAAAGGTATCACAATTTCAGGTTTCAAGATCCACTTGAAAGTATAGTAATCAAAACAGTATAGTACTGGCACAAAAATAGACATAGATTATCAATGGAACAAGATAGAAAGCCTAGAAAAAAAACCCATAACTACATGGTCAATTAACTTATGACAAAGGAGGCAAGAATATCCAATGGGGAGAGACAGTCTTTTCAACAAATGGTGCTGTGAAAACTGGAAAGCTACATGCAAAAAAATATATACTGAACCACTTTCTTACACCATACACAAAAATAAAATCAAAATGGATTAAAGACCTAAATGTAAGACTTGAAACCATAAAACTTCTACAAGAAAACAAAGGCAGTAATCTCTGGACATTGCCCATAGCAATATGTTTATGGATCTGTCTCCTTGGGCAAGGGAATCAAAACTAAAAATAAACTATTAGGACTACACCAGAAAAAAAATGTTTGCACAGCAAATGAAATCATCAAAAAAAAAAAAAAAAAAACACAAATAGGCAACCTAGTGAATGAGACAAGATATTTACAAATGATATATCCAATAAGAACTTAATATCCAAAATATGTAAACAAACAACTCAACACCAAAAAAATCCAATTAAAAAATGGGTAAAGGACTTGAATAGACATTTTTCCTAAGCAGACCTATAGATGCCAAACAGACACATGAAACAAATATCAACATCACTAATCATCAGGGAGATGCAAATCAAAAGCACAATGAGAAATTATAATAGTGTAACCACCTTACACCAGTCAGAATGGCTAGTATCAAATAGATAAGAAGTAACAAACTTTTGGCAAAGATATGCAGAAAAGGGAACCCTCGTGTACTATTGGTGAGAATGTAAATAGGTGCAGCCACTGTGGAAGAGTATTGAGGTTCCTCAAACAAATAATAAAAATAGAAATATTATATGTTCCAGTAATCCCACTACTGGGAATTCACCCCCCAAAAACAAAAACACTAATTAGAAAAGATATTTGCACCCTTATGTTTATGGCAGCATTACTTACAGTAGATAAGATGTGGAAGTAACCTAAGTGTCCACTGATAGATGAATGGATAAAGAAGATGTGTTATGTGTCTATGTGTCCGTATGTTTCTCTGTGTGTGTGCATACAGCCATAAAAAAGAATGAGATCTTACCATTTGTAACAATGTAGATGGACTTAGAGGATATTATGCTAAGGGCAATAAGTCAGACAGAGAAAGACAAATACCGTATTATTTCACTTATACATAAAATCTAAAGAACAAACAAATAAGCAAAACAAACAAAAACCCAAACAGACACTTAAATGCAGAAAACAAATGGGATTTCCAGAAGGGAAGTTGGTAGGAGGCTGGGTGAAATAAAGGGGACTTAGAGGTACAAACTTCCAGTTATAAAACAAGTAAGTCACAGACATGTAAAGTACAGCATAGGGAATATAATCAATAATATTGTACTAATGTTGTATGGTTGACTACACTTGTGGTGAGTATAGAATTGTCAGATCAATATGCTGTACACCTGAAGCTAATATAACATTGTATGTTAATTATATTGCAACAAAAAAATTTTTTTAATGTAGCTTGGAAACTATAAGATCTTAAGGGCAGAGTCTTATTCTATCTGGTTAATTGTATCTCTAATGCCTAGAAAAGCATCTGATGCATAGTTCAGTAAGTGCTTGATGAATGAATGAATGAATGAATGAATGAGTAAAGACCCATGTGTTACTCTATCCTGTTTTACCTTTAAGAATATAAAAAGATCAGGGGCACCTGGGTGGCTCAGTCGGCTGGTGTCCAACTTCAGCTCAGGTCAAGATCACGCAGTTTGTGAGTTTGAGCCCCGTGTGAGGCTCTGTGCTGACAGCTCAGAGCCTGGAGCCTGCTTCAGATTCTGTCTCTCTCTGCAACTCCACCACTAGTGCTCTGTCTCGCTCTCTCTCAAAAACTAAATAAACATAAAAATATTTTTAAAAAGAATATAAAAAATCAAATTTTATATTTCCTTTTTTCTAAGCCATCACTATGGATGTTTTGCCTGATGGACACTTCCTAGTCAGCCCTTTTCTCCCCTTAGAAAGTCTCAGGAATCTTAGCATTGTGTAGACATACAACAGGTAATATTAGAAGCTGATTGTTATTATAGAAATACAAAGTTAGGTACCATAAGCAGGTATCTGAAAGTACAAAAAAAAATTATTGGATAAGCCTGCCTTTAGCTTTCCCAACCTCTGATATACTCATCTCCATCTCATTAGTGTCCCATTGGTACAAGTTTGTTTCCATCTCTGAGGCTTTTCTCATAGTTCAAATTATCCTTCATTGCTTAGCGACCCATCACCGAACTAATGCACTTTATTAACATGCAGCAAACCAAGAATATTTTAACTTGTCAAGCACCTCAAAGGAAAGGAAATAATTTGCAGTCTTCAGAGCTACCCAGAAGCATATATTGCTTTTCATTAGAGAAAGGCAGATTTGGCAGGCGTTATGTTGGCTCAACATTCCCTTAAACAAAACCTTGACGCTAATTTCTCCCTGGCTAGCAAATCCATCATGATAATTAGTCTGCTCAGCATTTCACTTTCAAATAGCAAATAGCAACATAACTTGAGAATTCTCCTCCAGATAATTTTTGAAAGCAGAAATTCTGTCGGGCAGTTTGGCTTGGGGATGTGCAGAGGGGTGAAAGGCACCTCCCTGAAAGGCAGGTGGTCTCTATCCATAAGGTGGGGAAAAGGTCCATAAGCAGGTTTCTAGTTCTCTTTTTGGAAGTGTTTGTTTTCCAACCCTTCACTCAATTTCAAAGAGGGCACCCCAGAACTGTGTTCTTTCATGCTCTTCTAACTTCTTGCCCCAAACCCACTTACCATTCCCTAATCCAACAAAATAGTCAAGGAATGGATTTGGTGTAGCTCAGTATGGGTGATGTCATTCTCATTTCCCATGATTTTCTCTCCTATAACCCAGAGTGACCCTGATTATTGCACTTGGATTCACAAATAAAGCAATCTCAATGGTGACAGAGATTCTATTAAGCTCAGGTCCAAGGCAAAAGGGAGAAGTGGGAGCCCTGGGTGGAATTCAAAGACCTGTGTTCCCAAAGACTGTTCCTTCATCTCAGGTCCAGAGTTAGGCCCCAGCCAAGAAACCTTAAGCAAGTCACTTATCCACTCTGAGCCACCTCCATTTCTCATGCCTAAGATGGAGATAATAAAACACAATCCTGCTCTTTTATTATGAGAATCAGAACAGAACAAGAAGTTTGGTAACCAATCATAGTTATTCGCTTAGGTCCCCGCTGAATGTGGCATCTGCAAATTTAGTGGGAGCTCCAGAAATGATGCTCACTCTATTCTAGTAGTTTATGTTTTTATTGAGCTATAATTCACATATCATAAAAATCAGCATCTCAAAGAGTACAATTCAATGGTTTTTAGTATATTCACAAGAAGTGTAAAACCATCACCACTATTTAATTCTATTTAATTCCAGTGCATTTTATACCATTTTAATATATCTAACAAGAAAACTCTTACCCATCAACAGTCACTTCTTCCCTCCATCCCCTCAGCCCTAGGCAACCAATAATACCCTTCCTGACTCTACAGATTTGCCCATTCTAGACATTTCATATAAAAGGAATCATATAACATTTGGCTTTTTATGTATGGCTTCTCTCACTTAGCATAATGTTTTCAAGGTTCATCCATGATGTAACATGTATCTATACTTGGTTCCTTTTTATGGGTGAGTAATATTCCATTGCATGGTCATACCACATTTGTTTGTCCATTCCTCAGCTGGCAGACATTTAGTTGTTCCCCCTTTCAGCTATCATGAATAATGTTGCCAAGAATATTCATGTATATTTTGTGTAAAGATATGATTCCATTTCTCTCTGGAATATATCTAGGAGAGGAATTGCTGGATTATGTGGTCACTATGTTTAACATTTTGAGGAAGTGCCACACTGTGTTTCACAACAGTTTTACCAGCTTATATTCCCACTAATGTGTGAGGATTCTTATTGCTCCACATGCTTACAAGATTCACTTACTTTTAGGATCTAATTTTCCTTAGGTTATGAAACTTTTCCAAGGGGAATAGAAATTTGTCCTTTTCTTCCTTCTTCCTTCCCTTCTGTTCTTCCTCTTTATCTCTATTTTTCCTCCTCTCCCTCACTCCCTCTCTTTCCATCTTACTACAAAATCTCTTCCTAAACTAAAGTATGATTTAAGCAACTCTTACTAGATTGTAGCTGGAAAGGCATGGAAATTTTGGTAGCTTACATAGCAAGACAATTTTTCTTAAAGTTAAAATGACTGAATGAACTGCTTGTAAATTAGCTACCTTTTTCCCTCTGCTGCAATCACAAATAAAAGAACCAGATGGAGTCTTAGGATTATGTGTTTTTCTCACTCCTGTGGAGAATTACTGGGCCTTTTCTTTTCTTAAAGGCCCTTATAAAGATTAGTTTGGGTAGATAGGAAAGAGGCTATGATATTCAGGGGCTGAACGAAAAGGAGCCTAATCTTCTAATGTGGCTCCCTCAAGACTTTGGAGGACAGGAATGGGAGGGTGGCAAGTCGTAGAGAGGGGCATAGCCTCTGGAGTGGTAGCTGCAAGGATCCCGGGGATCATTAGGAAGGGTCCCTCTGCCCACCCCGGCATAAAGGCATGGTCTGTACTATGATTAGAGCCACCCACCTACATAAACTCCAGTAGTGATGATAAGGGATTGATAACCCATGGCCTATACCCTCATTTTCTGAACACTGGGCTTTTAGAGACGCTAGAAAGTGGAGCTCAGAGATAGATTCAATTTGCAACATAAAGAAGTCATCTTGCACCTTGAACATCATGAAGCAGCTTGCACATGTTTATATCTGCATTGCTGGAGAGGGGGGTGGAAATATTGTCAGTCCTGTTTTATAAACTGGTCATAGAGTTTCAGAGATGTTAAGGAATTTGAAAAGCGAGAGAAAAAGCTGGAATTCAGAGCCTGGCTGAGTAAAAAAAACAAACCCTTTCTTTGCCCACCATACTATCCTAGCCTTAGGATGCCTAGGCACACAATCTACATTTGAGACTTGGTAGCCATGGGAAGGAAAAGAGTTTCCTGTGGAGCAGCATTTGCTGATGGCCTGCACTCCCCTTTCTCCATCTGGGGTGGGTGGAGGAGGGCACATTGGGACTTAGTTCAACAGGAGAACAGCTAACTTCATCTCTATAAGAAAAGAAATGGTAAGCAAATAGTACATCCTGTCATTTTCACAGGATCAGGAAAATGCAATGCTTTGAAAAATCAGCACATACCCTACTAACTATTCTCCAAACTAGGAACAATCTTTAAATTTTTTCTATAATTGCATCCATCAATGTAGATTATACATTTTAATTTTGTTTGGAATTTGATTTCATCTATTGCTTATTTTGTTCTAAACATTCTAACACTTCCAAATTTCTTTCTCTTTTTAAACTCAAACTAAAGCCAAAAAGATAAGTCATTTTAAAAATTGCATTGCTTCATTCATCACTTTTTTAGTTCACTTTCCTTTTGCCTAAGCAAGAAACCAGCTGTCAGGATCTTCACCATGGGAGAGAACATTAATCAAACACCAAACTTGGAGATGATACATTTATAATGTAACCACAAATTATTAATAACATCCTCTTCATGAGGCAGAGTAGGACATTAACATGAAAAAATAATTAATGAAAGAAACATATTAGAAAGAGTTTGGTTTTACTGCAATGGAATGAAAATTAACCTTACTTGTTAGAAAATGAGTTGTCCCTAGAAGTTTACATCTTTCCACACTTACATAACTTTTATCTTTAATCAGCATTTCCTAGAACCTATACCTATATATACCTATATTTTTTTAATTTAGTGCATATGTTTTAATATTTCCTTTTATTTCGCTTTTAATTTTCATCAGCTCTTTTCTGGGAATTTACCATATAATGTCTTCCTCATGTTTATCTAAAGAAAGGCAAAGATTACAGTTGGGGTTTATGACACCTGATCAGAGGGAATCACTAAATGTGGACACTACTTAAATAATTGAATTGGAGAAGTTCTCATTTAAAATGTATCCCTAATTCTTTAACTATATAATTCCATGCAAGGGTATAATCTTTGTAACACCTTCAAAAGTAGAGTGAATTAACCAGTTTCAAGTGGCAAAAACCCAGTTTAAAATATGTGAAACAGGGTGCCTGGGTCGCTCAGCTGGTTAAACATCCGACTCTTGGTTTCAGGTCAGGTCATGATCTCACAGTTCATGAGTCCAAGCCTCACATCAGGCTCCCTGCTGACAGTGCAGAGCCTGCTTGGGATTCTCTCTCTCTCTCTCTCTCTCTCTCTCTCTCTCTCTCTCTCTCCCCCTCCCACGCTCTCTGTCTCTCTCTCAAAAATAAATATCCCACGCTCTCTGTCTCTCTCTCAAAAATAAATAAAATAAACTTAAAAAAAAATACGTGAAACAAGAGAAAAAGAGAGAAAGAGAATTTATTGACCTATAAATTAGGAGGGAAAATTTCTGAGGGGAATAAAAATTTTTCTTTCTTTTTCCTTCTTCTCTTTGCTCATTCATTCCTTTCTTCCGCCCTCTTCCTGCCTTCCTCTATGTTACTATAAAATCTGTTCCCAAATGTTAAAGATGAGTGTTTGTGCCCCGCAAAGTTCATATGTTGAAGCCTTAACTTTCATCGTGATGCTATTTGGAGGTGAAGTCTTTGGGAACCAATTAGGTTTAGATGAGATTATGAGACTGGGATCCTGCCTATCAGGAGTTTTTACTCTTTATGAGAGAGACAAATCTCTGTCTCTCTCTGTCACATGATGATACAGCAAGAGGGTGGCCAGTTGCAACCCCAGGAGGGAGATCTCACCAAACACCAACCTTGCTGGCACCTTGATCTTGGACTTCCCAGTCTCCAGGACTGTGAAAAATAAATTCCTTTGTTTAAGCCACCTAGTCTGTGGTATCCTGTAATAGCAGCCTGAGCCCATCAAGATACCAAACTAAAACAGATTTCTTTCTTTATTGTAGCAATTTGGGCAGTTGATATTTGCATTGGGTCATAGCTGAAGTATGGGTTGACTTTATATAGCATGACAATTTTTGAAGTTAATGCTTACAAAATTTAAAATGAGTTTCAGAAGCCTAGACCTCAGAAATCAGAACTGAGGAGTGAACTCAATACCTCTCTCTTACCTCATCTCATCTCAGTTTATTTTTACATGTTGATCAATCTCATTGCCTCCTCCTGCAGAGATTTTCCTATATGGCAGAAACACAGCCTACAGTTTGGCAACCCTACCAGAAAGAATGTGGGTTTTTTTCTGGCCATGAAAAATCAATGTGATAGATGGGGTCACCTGGGTGGCTCAGTGGGTTGAGCCTTCAACTCTTGATTTTGGCTGAGATCATGATGCCAGGGTTGTTGGACCAAGCCTGGTTAAGATTTTCTCTCTCTCTCTCTCTGTCCCTCTCTCCTGCTCATGAGAGCTGTCTCTGTCTCTCTGTCTCAAATTAAGAAAAAAAAAAAAAATCACTGTTATACCAAAGGCCTTCCCAAAGGCCTCTGATTGGCCTTACTTGAGTCACATGGTCATCTCTGTAGCCAGAATGTTTCCCAGAAGGAGAATTGGGAGACTGCATGCACAGATCCAATTAGCCATCACAGTTCACTACAAATGCAAGGTTCAATTTGTCCCCCTTTTGGTAGCTAAGTATATCACTTAATTTTAGGATGTGGAGAACCGTAAGTAAAGCCTCACATTTTCTGATAACTTGCCAACTTTTATATAAATGTCCGCATTTCAAATTCAGGCTCTGCAATAAGCCACACCACTTTAACAAACCCTGAACAGCTTTTCCATGCACGAATTGCCATGGGTCATGAGAATTCATTGTTTCTATTGAAACACCAGAAGTGACTGTAACTTTCAAAAATGTATTCATTTATATCTTTGTATATACCTTTATATTTCAACAAAAACTGGCTATTGTTATATCTTTTTAAATAAGACAACACACGATGAGTGTTTAGGCCTCCATCTACATAATCCATTGATTTTTTTAAAGATTGTTATCACAAAGGTAATATTGTGAGAGCCCCACTGTCACTTCTTGGTCCATCCATTTATCATGGGTGTTGGGAATTAGACAAACCAGCAGAAGCAAAAGTGGCTTTTGCACTAAGTCATCACTTCTAAGCTTTATGAATCATTATGAATTTATGAATTTTCTACCAAACTTTAAAGCAATCTGTTAGTTTAATAACTGGTTGCCTGGCCCTGAACAAAGGAAAGGCATTTCATTTTCACCTGACATTTGGTAGGTTTGGAGATTTTTAGATGGCACCAGTGGTAAATTTAAAATCATATTTCAGGCTGAGTAAAAAATTTTAATTTAGAGTCAATGTAGCAAAACATAGCTCAATGGCAAACATTGAACAATGATGTGGGGAACAGAAAGTCACCCGCTATTGGCAATTTTATCTCATACCACACTTTGGTAGTTGAGAAGCAATATAGAAAATGCTCACGAATTTTGCTCCTCAGAGAACATTTTAACTTTTTTGGAAGGCAATTAATTACCACAGAGAAAGGAGCAAGGGCCTTTTGTCAAAAGTGAGATGAAGGACTGAATCTCAGTTCTGCCACATACTAGTATATGACACTAATTAAGTCAATTCACCTCTCAGAGACCCTGAAAAGTAATCACAGTTACTTCACAATGTGGTTGTGAGGAGTAAATGAATATGTGAGTGTGCTTAGTACCATGTACAGCATATTTTAAATGTAAAATAAACACTGCTTTCTTTCCACTCTTGAAAAATAAAAGTATTGTGCTCAACTGTTAAGAAGAGCATCTGCCCTGATGTTTTTGTCACATTTCTTGATTTCCCCTTAGGGAAAAGCCCAAAAGAATTAACTATCCTAGTTGTAGACAATGTCTTTCTTACATTTCTTCTTAACCTCAGTGTAATGACGCTCCCCCACTAAGAAAAAACACTCTCGATGAGGTCAGTAATGGCCTCTCCTGGCATCCTCTGCTTCTCTATATGGTCACTCCCCTGATGATCTCAACAAATCCTGTGGCCTTAGAAACTGCCAGCTCTGTGCTGATGACCCCCAAATGTTTATGTATAGTTTGGCCTTCTCCTATGGACTTTAGCTTCTTATATTTAATTTCTTACTCAAAATCCTAACCTGGATGTTATGACAGACACCTGAAACTTAACATGTTCAAAACTAAACTCTTAATCTCCCCCTTTAAAGCCTATTCCTCTCATAGTTTTCCCATCTCCAGCAATGGAAATTCCATCCTTTAGGTTGCTCCAGACAAAATCATTGAAGATATCTGTACCCATGAGCTTTTACTAAGTTCTATTACTATAACAGCAACAACAAAAATCCCCAAAAGCTCAGCAGCTTACAAAACAATGCTTATTACTTGCTCAAGTTACATATCAGCAGAGAGTGGGCTATGGCTCTGTTTCATGTCTTCTTTGCTTCTCAGGATCCAACCAGAACATTGACTTTCTCCTGGCAAAGGACAGACGAGGTCCCACGTGATGATGTTTAAAGATTTTGCTAGAGGGTTACCTGGGTGGTTCAGTCTGTTAAGCATCCCCGACTCTTGATTTTGGCTCAGGTCATGATCTCACAGTTTGAGAGATTGAGTCCTGCATCAGGCTCTGGCTGACAGTGTGGAGCTTGCTTGGGATTCTCTGTCTCTCTCTCTCTGCCCCTCCTCCCTTCATGCATGCCCTATCTCACTCTCTCTTAAAATAAGTAAGTAAAACTTAAAAGATCCTGCTAGAAAGCGCACATCACTTCCATTCCTAATTCACCGGCCAGAGAAAGTCACATGTCAAGCCTGATGTCAGTGGGGTGCAAGGTTAATTTTCCCAGGGGGGACGGGCCCAATAGACAGAGTCAGCAAGTATTCTGGTAATAATACAAGAATCTTTGACTTCTCTGTTTCTTTCAGATTTCATAGCCAATCCATCAGAAAATCCTGTAGCTTCAATGTTTAAAATATATCTAGAATGCAACCATTTCTCAGCACTATCACCACCACGTCCCTTCTCCAGCATGTCACCATCACATGCCTGGATATTGAAGTAGGTCTTTGTGCTTCTGCCCTTGTCTCTTTACTGCTTATTCTTAGCACAACACTCTGGGAATTCTGCAAAAATGTAATTCGATCACATTACCCCTCTGCTTGAAATCTCCCTGATAGGCCTCCATTTCTCTCAAAATAAAGTCAAAGTCCTTACAATAGGCATTGGTCCATAATACTTTACACAATCTGTCCAAAATCTCCCATTTCTTTTCTGATTTCATCCTCTGATCTCCCTTCATTCCTATCCAACTCCAATCCAACCATATTGAACTTCTTGCTGTTCTTCAAATCATTGGTGCACCCCAGCCTCAGAGCCTTTACCCATGGTTCCTTTTGCCTGGAAACCTCCTCCCTTAGATAGGTACCTGGCTCACTCCCTCTTGTCCTTCAGATCTTAAATGAAAATTATTAATGAGGCCTACACTGCCCACCTCACTTAAAATTTCAGCTCCTTACTCCATGCTAACTTTTACCCTGAGATGATACATTTACGATGTAAGCATAAATTATTAACAATATTCTCTTCCTGAAGCAGGGTAGAACATATCACAATTTAACTCACTATGTAATTTACTTACTTATTATTCTACTGTCAAATCGTGTTACAATGTAAGCCTCCCAAAGGCAGAATCTTTGTCTTTTTTATTCTCTGATACATCTAGAGGCATCTAGATCCTTGGACACATCTAGCTAGACTCTCCAGGTAGAACAGCACTGGGCACATGATAGGTAATTCAGTATTTGTTGAATTCATTATTAATGAATAAATGAATTTTACACAGTTTCCTTACTCTTTCTCCTCAATTTCCCTTCATAACATTGTGAAGTTTACTTGGTCCATCACTTAAGAGATATCCCAATTATCATCAAACAGCCAACATCAAAATTTTATGTTTCTCATTAGTCTTTATTATACCTCATTAATTTCACAAAAGAAAAATGAGAATTGAGCAAAGTTTTTGCTGTTTTTCTAACTGCATCATAGCAGTAATATTTATAGTTAAAACATTTGTTTTCTTTTGTAGTTACTTTTAGATTTGGGGTGGGGGTATAGGGCGGGTAGGTGGAAAAAGTGGGAGCAAGTATTTTAAACCAAAGCTTAAGTCTTAGAGAATGAAAATGAAGCCCAAAATGAATTTATCTAGAAAAAGTGACATCTTAATTATAACCATTTTTAATAGTAACAGAAAATATATACAAAATAACTAGCTCAGAAAAAAGGAAAAATGACAAATGAAAATATTTCCAGATAATACTGTGATTTTTTATTCAGAATAAGACTCTACAGTTAAGCTAAGATATTTTTGCAGTTCTACAAGTCTCCGTGGAGGAAAACCAATTTCTTTGGTTATTGGCTCTCTTTTAATCTTTTCAGAATAGATTGAGCCTCTCTCTGCTATTTCCCATGCCATTGTTGATAAAGTCTCAACCAATCACTCCATAGTAACAGGTGTCAAAATAACTAACCAGAGTGGTATAAGCATGAAAACAAAAAGTGACAGGTAAAATTAGTTCAAGAAAAATAAAACTGTAGTAGTAGCCATATTGGTTATGCATATAATAAACAAACCTCATGAATGGATTATTGGAATTGACTAAGACCAAATGTATGCCTTCTTCCATAATCAGAAATAAATAAAATGAAAATATCTTAATGGTTATGGGGTGGGACTATTGTGCAAAATATACCAAGTCATGAAAATGAAGAGTGATCATACTGCTAAAAATCTATAATGACAGAGAAACCTAACTGTCCACCCAAAACTCATGGTCCTCCTTTGAAAATATACAGTTGTTCCTGGGAAGCGTCTGCCCAGCTACGGACTACATTGCCAAAACTTCTGCATCTAAGTGGGGCCATGTGGGCTGAAAAAAGAAAGGATGGGTACTACCCTTGGGCTATGTGGTTAGTAAGCAAATGTCTTCCATGCTGTTGCCCCTCCTGCTGGCTGGAAGCAGACTCAGAGGCCCTAGGGGATGGGCAGCCACAGATGGAAGAGGCCTGGGTTCATGAATCACCATGAGGGGAAAGCCTAAAGATTAGGAATTCACTTGCACTAATATATTTAAAAACTGTTTTAATGTTTATTTTTGACAGAGAGAGAGAGATAGAGCATGAGTGGGGGGGTGGGCAAAGACAGAGGGAAACACAGAATCCGAAGCAGGCTCCAGGCTCTGAGCTGTCAGCACAGAGCGCGATGCAGGGCTCGAACTCACAAACTGCGAGATCATGACCTGAGCGAAGTCGGACGCTCAACCGACTGAGCCACGCAGGCGCCCCACACTAATATCTTTTTTAAAAATCCAAACTTGGAAAAGAAAAGTCATGAATAGTTTCCTTTGAAGCATTATTTACAACAAAATGAAAATAAATCTTAATACCAAGAGAAGTAAATGACAGTGCATTTGCTTAGATTGGTTATTATGTATCAAATCTGCAGAATGTTATATACCTTATAGCTGGTAAAATGAGATTGTATTGGAGAGGTGGTGAGGGTGATAGATGATAGATAGATAGATAGATAGATAGATAAAAGGGGATGGAGGGAAGGATGGAGGGAGGAATAAAGGTAGAAAGCAAATGGCCAAAATGAGCAAATCACTAATAACCTGAACTTAAGGAGATGAATCATTTTAGATTCTGAGCCCACAGGCATGCACACACATACATACACTCACACACACACACACACACACACACACACACACAGAAAGGGGTGGGGAGGGAGAGGGAATGATATTATACTGACTAGGGAGATTTCAGCTATTATGTGAAAGGCCAACTTCCTTGCTGCAGTTTGAGTGACTGGTATTTTTTTTTCTTTACTGTCTTCTCCTGGAAACCATTTACAAACCAGGCTAAGACCAAAGGAGCTCAGGTTTTGACCATCTGCACTTTAGTGACTTAGAAATGAGTACACTTTCCCCTAACATGTACCTTTCTCCATCAGTAGCTTCCCTTCAGAAATAATGAAGGCCATTCTCTTTCCCTCAAAAAGGTCAACTTGTTGAGAGCAGGGCCATATTTTGTGTACCTCTGCATCCATACCAATGACAGCACATAGTAAGCTCTCCGTGAACTCCTTTATCCATTCATTCTGTAAATGTCTACTCTGTGCTAGCCCTTTTGCCAGCACTGAGGACAGAGCAGTGACCAAAGTCACCATCCCTTTGCTGCTCATGCTTGGAAACACGTCACGCTGGGGCTGCCTGCTTTCCTTTCCCACTGACACAGAATCCATCTGAGCTTAGAGACACCACTAAAATGCTTTAAAAAATAGCTTAAAGTAGACTTTACCACTGCATACCCACGAGGATGACCACAAGCAAAAAAGACAGATAACAACAAGCGTTGGAGAGAATGTGAAAAAAAATGGAACCTTCATACAGTGGTGGTGGAAATGTAAAATGGTGTAGCTACTTTGAAAAGCAGTCTTGCAGTTTCTTAAAAGGTGAAACCTAGTTACCATACAACAACTCCACTTCAAGGTATATACCAAAAAGAAATGAAAACATGTCCACACAAAGACTTGTACACACATGTTCATAACAGCATTAGTAATAATAGCCCAAAATGGAGTCAATTCAAATGTCCATCAGTAGATAAACATATAAACAATGGAATGTTCAACATCATTGAGAGAACTCAAGTACTGTTACAAGTGAAGACACAGGTGAACCTTGAAAACATTATGTTAAATGAAGGAAGCCAGTCACAAGGGACTGCATACTGTGTGATTCCCTTTATAGGAAATGCCCCAAGTAGGCAAATCTATAGAGACAGAAGGTATATTAGTCATTGCCTAGGGCTGGGGTGAGTGGGAAACTGAAAGGGTTGGGAGCTAAGGGGAACAATGTTTCCTTTTGTGGTAATAAAAAGATTCTAAAATTGTGGGGGCGCCTGGGTGGCTCAGTCGGTTAAGGTTCCTTTTCCGCTCAGGGCATGATCTCATGGTTCATGGGTTCAAGCCCGTGTCCAGCTCTGTGCTGACAGCTAGGAGCCTGGAGCCTGCTTCTGATTCTGTGTCTCCCACTTTCTGCCCCTCCCCTGCTCACGCTCTGTCTCTCTTTGTCTCTCAAAAATAAATGAATGTAAAAAAATGTTTTTTAATTGATTGTAGTTATAATTGCACAACTCCTTTAAATATACTTTAAATGCATTGAACTGTACCTTTAAATGAGCAAACTGTATGGTATATGAATTATATATCCCAATAAAGCTGTTTGTAAAAGTAAAACCAAGTAGTAGTAGAAGTAGTAGTTGTAGCAGGGGAAGGAGAAGAAGAAGCTACTGCTTTTTTTTTTTTTTTCAACGTTTATTTATTTTTGGGACAGAGAGAGACAGAGCATGAACGGGGGAGGGGCAGAGAGAGAGGGAGACACAGAATCGGAAACAGGCTCCAGGCTCTGAGCCCCATCAGCCCAGAGCCCGACGCGGGGCTCGAACTCACGGACCGCGAGATCGTGACCTGGCTGAAATCGGACGCTTAACCGACTGCGCCACCCAGGCGCCCCGAAGCTACTGCTTTTAATGAGTAAAGTATCTGTGTTCAGTTTGGAGGTTGGATATTTGGAGCCACCATGAAAGGTTCTGCACAAGATCTGGCAATTATTTTGAGAGTCTGAAGCTCCTTTCGATGCAACTCAGTTGTTTGCAAAAGAATGATTCATCGTCAATTTTACATCTTTTTGAAGAGTTGAAAATTGGCATCCCATGACAACAAACTATCTTTTTTTTTTTAATGGAAGGAGCATTAGAAAAAAATCAGCAACCCTTTTTTCAGTGGAAATATGATTTCCAAAGTTGCACAGCTGGAACACATCAATCAGCTGAAAAGGTTTCTGCTTCCCTGACAACTGTTAGCAACAATGAGTCAGACAGAAAACAGATCTGTCTTTCTGTCCAGCTGCAATGCATTTATTGAGTAACACATGAGAAGAGCAACAGGCTCTTTCAACATGAGCTTTAGAGTACGATAACCAAAAAATCCTGATGGAATATTGCAAGATGAATATTACAGAACAGTATTTGAAGCAAATTAGTCTCTATTTTTTAAAATGTTAATGAAAACATGAGCTAGATCATTTGCAGCATATTCTAAAATTCATCCATTAGCTGAATTATTATGCTGAAGGTCAGACGAGCCTGGAAGGCTGGCCATAATTTGTATCCTGATAATTCCCAAATGACCAGGAAGAAGGAGCTGTGGCCTATGGTCTCAAGGGGCTCAGTTCCGTGCCTGACCTGGCTGCAGCATTCCAGCCAGTTCTGGGGAGTGTTCTGTTTCGTGCCCTGGGGCATGCCAGACCCATGCCAGGAGAGGAGAGCTGTGTTTTGTTGCCACACATGCTATCCTGTTGCAGCCCTATACCGGCTAATCAACACAGCCCCCATGTTCTATTCCGACGGGGCCTTCCAATGGGTTCAGTGTCTGTGTCTGTCCCTTTAGACTGTCACACCATGTAAAGATCACAAAAATCCCTTTTCTAAAACAAGGCTTCCTAGGCCAGCAGGTGAATTCATTCAAACAGCAAGCTGGTTTTCACGTTTTATGTAAACCAAGGGGTCCTTTGGGTGCTGATGCTATCCATGTGGCGTGATTTCTCTATTTTCCTCTTAGTTCTAAGGAATAAAATCTCAGCCTTGGGACATTCCTGTGTAAATAATGGCAGAGAGCCTTGCAGGTAACAGTCATAAAAGTCAGAGAATTAACACACCCAAGTGAACACAGACAGCCACAGATCGCAGTCCTCCCTGTGTACTTAACCCACTGTGCACTGTCAGGCAAGTCTTTCACCCTCTCTGGTCCCATAAAAAGAAAGGATTAAATTTTATATTCTCTAAGGTCCCTTCTGACTCTAAAGTATTTTTTTCCTTTAACTCAGCTAAATTGGCCTGTATAGAAGACAATTAATTCTTCCTTATTAATACGCAAAATTATTATTATATGAGAAATTAGCTCTTGGTTACTCATTCAAGGGAAATAATCAGAATTCCAGTAGATGACATTTGATTTATCTTTTTGCATTTAAGATTTTGGCTTTAATTTGAGAGTCATTTCCCGAAACGCAAAATGAAAGAATTTAAAACAAGAAGCAGCCAAAAGATTTCTGGCCAAGAAATTGCCTCAGCAGCATCTCGATTTCTCAAATCACTTTTTAGATTTTACCCTGAGTTGTGTTCTGGCAAATCTGATTGAATAAATGTCTTTTATGGCCAGACTGTGTCCTCTGGCTTCATCTATTACCTGTTCTAGAAAAAGCTATTAAGTTAGTGAAAAGAAGTTGTGGGAGGTTTTACTGCAGAGAATGAGTATTTTTCAGTACAAACACTGACCCTACTGTAAGTTTAAATGTAGCAGTTTCAGAAATCAAAGTCAAGGTCATCTTAACCATTAGCAGAATAAGGGGCTCCTGGGTGGCTCAGTCAGCTAAGCCTCCGACTTTGGCTCAGGTCATGATCTCACAGTTCACTTCTTGAGTTTGAGCCCTGCATCAGGCTCTCTCTGTTGTCAGCGCAGAGCCTGCTTCAAATCCTCTGTCCCCCTCTCCTTTCGCCTCTCCCCTGATCATGCTCCCTCTCTCTCAAAAATAAATAAACATTAAAATCATTAGTGGAGTAAGTTGTGGTCCTGTGATAGTGAGTACTGGCCTAGTGAAGGCTCTCCCAATAAAATCTCTCTCCCTGACCCTCACCTAACCTCAAACTACAATAAGACATATCTCCTTTAGATCAGCAAGCATCCTATTTTTAAAATGTAAATTTTCTAAATAAATAAATAAATAAATAAATAAATAAATAAATAAATAAATAAAATTGAAATGTAAATTCTCTATTAGGATGTCAGAGAGGAAAATAAGAGCAGGAGGGGGCTCAGGGCATTGCCAGGAATGGTGACAGGGTGGAGCTGGGCATCCAAAAAAATCTCCCACAGACACCAATGAACAAGAAAGAAAATAACTCCTGAGACAAACCACCCCACACTTTGGGTTTCATTTCTTTCTCAACAATCTTAGCTTTTTAAAAAAATTTCAAGCCATCTTCTATGTGTCCGGGAAGCAGGCAAAGTATAAAATGAAATTATTGACTAGGGATTGGTGTTGGCTGCAGGTGAAAGACTTCGGCTCTTTTTTTTTTTTTTAATGTAATTTATTGTCAAGTTAGCTAACATGCAGTGTATATAGTATGCTCTTGGTTTCGGCTCTGTTTTTGACCTTGAAAGGAAAATCCTTCATCCTTCCTCATTGGACGAGGTTCTGTAGCTACAAAAGTCTGTTAAAGCCCAGACTTAGAAGAGAATTTCTTCTCCACCTTTCCCAGCAGATGTGCCTCTAACCAAGCCAACACAACAGCTTTTCAGGTGAAGGTGCCATCTGTCCAGACTCCACCTGGGGAAGACCTAGACTGTACACAGTGTAACAGGAGGCTCAGTCCTGTCATTGTAGGGTCCCACGTGCACACAACTCAGCAGCAAGCCCTGTTCTTGGCCCAGAGAAACACTGCTTGCCCTGGGGATTCTGCAATGTGAGGAGGAGCGACAGCACATGGTTTTCCCCCCTTTCAGAGATGCTTCAGTTGGGGGAATCATTGCTCAAGCACATTAAGAAGACAGAAAATCTCAGTGCAGACAGAAAGCCTTAGCTCTGTTGTAACCAACCATTGTAACCCAGCCACATCCCCTACAGGGTCAATGGTCACCCAGCTCCCACTCCCCTGTGGGACCAGCTGGTGCCTCATGAAGGGGTGGCTTTGATTTGGAGAAGTTTGTACCAAAGACTGCTAGGAAAAGAGCCAACTGGCAGCATGGTCCCTCCTCAGAGCTGCTGAGGCTGAAGTCCCTGTGAACACTGCAGGCTTTCAGCATGAGACGGCAAGATCCATCACTTGTAGGGATCCCAGGGTGTGAAGTCTTGTGCGTTCCGATCCACCCACCTTCTCCATGAAATTCACCCAGCCTCCAAAACCCACATCAATCTCACTGGGACTGTCTTCCTTCAACTCCTTAGACTTAGGGTGTTCATCTCACCTACTGACTCTAGTTGCTTAGGGTGGGACTGAGTGGGAGATCATGTGCAGTGGCTGGGTGATGATGTCTGCCCTGAACCCTGAGCCCTGAGCCATGAGCCCAGTGATATTCCCACAATGTTTTCCAGCAGTGTGCTGCCTACATTCTTACTTACCTTTCCTTCCCAGTGGGGGAATTTCTTCTTCTCCTGAATTTTCCCCCAGTGCCTAGCACAATGCTAGATACACTTATTTACTTGGCTTGAACTGTCATCACAAACTTCCAGCAGTTCTGGAAGCATGGAACAGAGTCTGCAGGGCCATCTTGTAAGCTTGCTACAGTCTCTGTAATCACCTTGGAACCTCTTGATTTGCATATCCTTCCTGTTTCTTACTCTTTCCCTCTTGCCCCTCTCTGTGTCACTATAGATGATTGCGGTGATCAAATGACACATTAGAGAACGTTATCTTATGGTATATAATCAGGTGCTAAATTACATGGCACAAATTGCAAGGGTTCTGGGATAATGAACATCAACATGTAGATATTTCTGATTTCTGAGTGGATTCTCTTACTCCACAAATATTTATGAGCCAGGTAGTGTGGCAGTTGCTCAGAGATGATGGTGAGCAGAACTGGCAGGATCTGTCCTTGTGGAATTTTCAAGCTCCTCCACTCATGGGTGTGTATTCATAGATAGTTACCCAGTGTCTGCCCTGAACCACTGATGGTTGGGGACCTTGGTGTCCAGTTCCCCAAAAAGCATCTACCACATAGTTGGAAACTGGTGTTTTGATTTTTTCCCCCACCATGGATTAAATTTTCCTATTCTAGAACTTCATATAAATGGAATCATGCAGTCTGTGCTCTGTTGTGTGCAGCTTCTTTAATTCAGCATGATGCATTTGAGGTTTGTCCATATTATTGCATGTTGTAGGAGTTTGCTTTCTTGTATTGCTGAGTGGTATTCCATCCTATGGATGTGCCAGTTTGTTTCTCCATTCTGCTCTTCATGGACACCTGGGCTATTGTCATTGCCTTCTGCCTGCTCCTGTGGCCTTCCTCCCACAATTAAGAGAATGTTCACTGACGAAGGTTAGAACTACTTGCTGAGTGACACTGAGTAAATGGTTCAGTCTCTCTGGTTCTCAGCTTGCTCCTCCGTGGATAAAAGTGATAATACCTTGGATCAGAAAAAAGCTCTAAGACCAGGACCTGGAACATAACCCGTGCTTAACAAGAACTTGATTTTTTATGACTATTATATCAGTTTCCTAAATCTACTATCACAACGTACTACAAATTTGGTGGCTTAAAACAACAGAAATGTATTTTCTCACAGTTCAAAGGCTGGTGGTCTGAAATCAAGATGCCAGGAGGGTCACCCTCTCAGGCTCCAGGGAAGAATCTGTTCTATGCTTTGCTTTTAGCTCTGGTATTGCCAGCAAACCCTGAATCTCCTTGGCCTGTGGATGCATCAATCCAATTTCTGCCTGCATCTTCACATGGCATTCTTCCCTGTGTTTCATGTCTCTGTATCTCCTCTCCTTTTCTTATAAGGACACCATTCTACTGGATTAAGTGCTCACCCAACTCCTGTATAAGCTCATCCTAACTAATTATATCAGCAACAACCCTATTTCCAAGTAAAGTCGCATTCTGAGGCTCCAGGAGGGATGTGAATTTGAAGAGGGGAGGACTATCCAACCCACTACAACTTTCTCCTCAACTAAGTTGTAAAATCACGTATTTAAAAGATTGTGTCCTGGGACACCTGGGTGGCTCTATCAGTTGAACATCTGACTTCAGCTAAAGTCATGATTTCATGGTTACTGGGTTCAATCCCTGCATTGGGCTCTGTGCTAACAGCTCAGAGCCTGGAGCCTGTTTCAGATTCTGTGTCTCCCTCTCTCTCTGCCCCTCCCCCACTTGTGATGTGTTTCTTTCTCTCTCTCAAAAATGAATAAATGCTAAAATAAAATTTAAAAAAAAATAAAAAGTTGTGTCCTATACAATATTCCTCTATGTACTCTGAACACACTCAGTGGTCAATAAATATTTGATGAAGCAGAAATTGATAAAGATGATGGATTTAAGCTGTACTCTGAGGATACATAACAAAAAAAAGATCATACAGCAGGATACAGCGTAGACTTTTAGCTTCACTCTTACTGTATCTTTTGGAAGCTTTGAAGTCTGAAACTAATACACTTCTATAAGAAATTAGCATTTTTATATAGCTAATCAGAGATCCATGTTGTTTCATCTAGATCTGATTGAAAATAAAGTAAGAAAAAAATTGGAAATGATTTTAATATTTTTTCTCAGCTATAGTAACACATTTCTTTAATATTTGTTCTCAGATACAACAGTGCTATGACATTCTACTAGACCTGGCAAATTCCTCCTTGGAGTCAGAGACTGCTGAAATATGCAAACACTTTCCCACAGAATCATTAACTTCTCAGTTCTTTAGCTAAGAAAGAAAAAAAAATCAAATTCATCCCTTCCTTTCTTACTCCCCAACCATCTTGGTGGCTGCTCTTGGTTGGAGGCCATCCTGTACCTAAGGCAGGAGGGTGCTTGTCATAAAGAAGATAAAAAATAGCTGCTGACATCATCAACACTAGGCTCTGACTCATTATGAAAGGTGTAAAGAACACCAGTTTGCTTTCTGGAGTACAAGCAAACTCTGAATATGATCAGACATGACAAAGCAAAACTGGTCATCCTTACCAACAACTGTCCAGCCTTGAGGAAGTCTGAAATACAGTACCACACCTCGTTGACCAGAACTTGTATCCATCATGACAGTGGCAATAACATTGAACTGGGCACAGCATGTGGAAAATACTATAGACTACTTACACTGGCTCTCATTGATCCAGGTGATTCTGGTATCCATTAGAAGCATGCCAGAATAGACTGGTGAAAAGTAAACCATGCAAAATTATTCTTTAATAAAACTGACCAGAGCTTGTTTTAAAAAATGTCAAGTTTAAATTCCTTGCTTACACAGAGACCATGTCTATTATAATTTCCTTTATACCTTCTCTGTTGTTTATGCAACTTGCTTTCATGGCCTCAAATTCCGTAGGAATTGAGTTTGTCAAGTATCAGAAATCACAATTAGCTACAACTGAGATAATACAGTTTCAGTGTTATTATTTATGATGTCCAAAGGGTAGGAATATTAAGCCTGTCTACTTTCTTCTTATGATCTTCAAGTACTTTTTAATATGAAAAGAATACAAAAGTTCCCCAATGGTGCTATCCTCAAAGATGCTGATATATTAACTAGGCTCAAAAAATAACAACTATTTTCTCATTGACAATTTTCTATTTACTTCTACAAGCAAACTGTTTGTAGGATTATACATTTTTTTCCAGACAAATCAATAAAGGAGCTTTCGTTCTGAATGTAAACAAGATAAAACAAAAATCATTTTTATTTTTTTCTGAACTCACTACAATTCTAAAGCAGTTCACCCCACTAAAATTATTGCTCGAAATTTTGCCCAAGTATCCAAAGTAACTCTCATATCCCACAAAAGACAACAGTCGGAACAACCATATAGATAACCAAAAAGCCAGCTGCCTACATACTGAGATATAAATCCAAAAAGGATTTATCTGTACCCCAAATATGATCCACCTTTCCTGAATTTTCTCTACTATAATCTAGTTCAATTTAAGTTCCTAAAGGCTTGGTTTAAGATTCAAAAAACACACTTGCCTAGTTAAATGTACGATGTTAGATCAAGCCTGAGTAGGGGCCTGAGGAAATAGGACCCTGCCCAAGTATATTTTCACAAGTATGAGAACTATATTTGCAACACTCCTTGAGTCACAGAACATGTCTTTCCTCTTTTCTATATCTTCATAGGAATACAATATATTTTTTTTACAAATTAAAAAAAACATTTAAGATTTATTTATTTTTGAGAGAGAGAGAGCATAAGCAGGGGAGGGGCAGAAAGAGAGGGAGGCACAGAATCCAAAGTAGGCTCCAGGCTCTCAGCTGTCAGCACAGAGCCGAATGCAGGGCTTGAGCCCACAAACTGTGAGATCATGACTGAGCTGAAGTCTGATGCTTAACCTACTGAGCCACCCAGGCTCCCCCAATAGAGGATTTTTTTTTAATTGAAGTCAAATTCACATAACATTAAATTAGCCATTTTAAAGGATACAATTTAGTTTCATTTAATACATTTACAGTGCTGTGCAGCTCTCACCTCTATTAGCTCCAAAACATTCACATCACTCCAAAATAAAACCCCTTACCCATTAAGTAGGTATTTCCCAATCTCCTCACCCTCCAGCCCTGGAAACCACCAATCTGATCTATCTCTGTTGAGTTACCTTTTCTATATATTTCAAAGAGTCATGCAAAACGTGGCCTTTTGGGGTTTGGCTCCCTTCCCTTAGCACAATGTTTCTGAGGTTCCCCCATGTTGTAGCATATCCATACTTCAGTCCTTTTTATGACTGAATAATAGCACATGTATTGTTCATCCATTCATCTGTTGATGGCAATTTGGGCTGTTTCCACCTTTTTGCTACTGTGAATAGTGCTGCTATAAGCATACTTATACAAGTATTTGTCTGCGCACCTGTTTTCTTTCTTTTTTTATTTTTATTTTTTACGTTTTTTTTATTTTTTAATATGAAATTTATTGTCAAATTGGTTTCCATACAACACCCAGTGCTCATCCCAAAAGGTGCCCTCCTCAATACCCATCATCCACCCTCTCCTCCCTCCCACCCCCCATCAACCCTCAGATTGTTCTCAGTCTTAAAGAGTCTCTTATATTTTGGCTCCTTCCCTCTCAAAATATTTTTCCTTCCCCTCCCCCATGGTCTTCTGTTAAGTTTCTCAGGATCCACGTAAGAGTGAAAACATATGGTATCTGTCTTTCTCTGTATGACTTATTTCACTTAGCATAACACTCTCCAGTTGCATCCATGTTGCTACAAAAGGCCATATTTCATTCTTTCTCATTGCCACGTAGTACTCCATTGTGTATATAAACCACAATTTCTTTATCCATTCATCAGTTGGTGGACATTCATCAGTTGATGGATTTAGGCTCTTTCCATAATTTGGCTATCATTGAGAGTGCCGCTATAAACATTGGGGTACAAGTGACCCTATGCACCAGTACTCCTGTATCCCTTGGGTAAATTCCTAGCAGTGCTACTGCTGGGTCATAGGGTAGGTCTATTTTTAATTTTTTGAGGAACCTCCACACTGTTTTCCAGAGCGGCTGCACCACTTTGCATTCCCACCAACAGTGCAAGCGGCTTCCCATTTCTCCACATCCTCGCCAGCATCTATAGTCTCCTGATTTGTTCATTTTAGCCACTCTGACTGGTGTGAGGTGTGGTATCTCAGTGTGGTTTTGATTTGTATTTCCCTGATGAGGAGCTATGTTGAGAATCTTTTCATGTGCCTGTTGGCCATCTGGATGTCTTCTTTAGAGAAGTGTCTATTCATGTCTTCTGCCCTTTTCTTCACTGGATTGTTTTTAGAGTGTGGAGTTTGGTGAGTTCTTTATAGATTTTGGGTACTAGCCCTTTGTCCAATATGTCATTTGCAAATATCTTTCCCATTCCGTTGGTTGCCTTTTAGTTTTGTTGATTGTTTCCTTTGCAGTGCAGAAGGTTTTTATCTTGATGAGGTCCCGATAGTTCATTTTTGCTTTTAATTCCCTTGCCTTTGCAGATGCGTCAAGTAAGAAATTCTGTGGCTGAGGTCAGAGAGGTCTTTTCCTGCTTTCTCCTCTAGGGTTTTGATGGTTTCCTGTCTCACATGCAGGTCCTTTATCCATTTCGAGTTTATTTTTGTGAATGGTGTAAGAAAGTGTTCTAGTTTCATTCTTCTGCATGTTGCTGTCCAGTTCTCCCAGCACCATTTGTTAAAAAGACTGTTTTTCTTCCATTGGATACTCTTTTCTGCTTTGTCAAAGATGAGTTGGCCATACTTCTGTGGGTCCAATTCTGGAGTGTCTATTCCATTCCATTGGTCTATGTGTCTGTTTTTGTGCAAATACCATTCTATCTTGATGATTACAGCTTTGTAGTAGAGGCTAAAGTCTGGGATTGTGATGCCTCCCGCTTTGGTCTTCTTCTTCAATATTACTTTGGCTATTCGGGGTCTTTTGTGGTTCCATACAAATTTTAGGATTGCTTGTTCTAGCTTCGAGAAGAATGCTGGTGCAATTGTGATTGGGATTGCATTGAATGTGTAGATAGCTTTGGGGAGAATTGACATCTTGACAATATTTATTCTTCCAATCCATGAGAGCAGAATATTTTTCCATTTCTTCATACCTTCTTCAATTTCCTTCATAAGTTTTCTATAGTTTTCAGCATACAGATCTTTTACATCTTTGGTTAGGTTTATTCCTAGGTATTTTATGCTTCTTGGTGCAATTGTGAATGGGATCAGTTTCTTTATTTGTCTTTCTGTTGCTTCGTTATTAGTGTATAAGAATGCAACATTTCTGTACATTGATTTTGTATCCTGCGACTTTGCTGAATTCATGTATCCGTTCTAGTAGACTTTTGGTGGAGTCTATCGGGTTTTCCATGTATAATATCATGTCACCTGCAAAAAATGAAAGCTTGACTTCATCTTTGCCAATTTTGATGCCTTTGATTTCCTTTTGTTGTCTGATTGTTGATGCTAGAACTTCCAACACTATGTTAAATAACAGCGATGAGAGTGGAAATCCTTGTCTTGTTCCTGATCTCAAGGAGAAAGCTTTCAGTTTTTCCCCATTGAGGATCATATTAGCTGTGGGCTTTTAATAAATGCCTTTTATGATGTTTAAGTATATCCTTCTATCCCGACTTTCTCGAAGGTTTTTACTAAGAAAGGATGCTGAATTTTGTCAAATGCTTTTTCTGCATCAATTGACAGGATCATATGGTTCTTCTCTTTTCTTTTATTAATGTGATGTATCACATTGATTTATTTGCAAATGTTGAACCAGCTCTGCAGGCCAGGAATGAATCCCACTTGATCATGGTGAATAATTCTTTTTATATGTTGTTGAATTTGATTTGCTAGTATCTTATTGAGAATTTTTGCATCCATATTCATCAAGGATATTGGCCTGTAGTTCTCTTTTTTTCTGGGTCTCTGTCTCGTTTAGCAATAAAACTTATGCTGGCTTCATAGAATGAGTCTGGAAGTTCTCCTTCTCTTTCTATTTTTTGGAACAGCTTGAGAAGGATAGGTATTATTTCTGCTTTAAATGTCTGGTAGAATTCCCCAGGGAAGCCATCTGGTCCTGGACTCTTATTTGTTGGGAGATTTTTGATAAATGATTCAATTTCTTCACTGGTTATGGGTATGTTCAAGTTTTCTACTTATTCCTGTTTGAGTTTTGGAAGTGTGTGGGTGCTTAGGAATTTGGCCATTTCTTCCAGGTTGTCCAGTTTGTTGGCATACAATTTTTCATAGTATTCCCTGATAATTGCTTGTATTTCTGAGGGATTGGTTGTAATCATTCCATTTTCATTCATGATTTTATCTATTTGGGTCATCTCCCTTTTCTTTTTGAGAATCCTTGCTAGAGGTTTATCAATTTTGTTTATTTTTTCAAAAAACCAACTCTCGGTTTCATTGATCTGCTCTCCAGTTTTTTTTCTTTTTTTTTAGATTCTATATTGTTTATTTCTGCCTGATCTTTACTATTTCTCTTCTTCTGCTGGGTTTGCGGTGTCTTTGTTGCTCTACTTCTTTTCCTTTAGTTGTGCTGTTAGATTTTGTATTTGGGATTTTTCTTGTTTCTTGAGATAGACCTGGACTGCAATGTATTTTCCTCTCAGGACTGCCTTCGCTGCATCCCAAAGCGTTTGGATTGTTGTATATTAATTTTCATTTGTTTCCATATATTTTTTAATTTCTTCGTTAATTGCCTGGTTGACCCATTCATTCTTTAGTAGGGTGTTCTTTAACCTCCATGCTTTTGGAGGTTTTCCAGACTTTTTCCTGTGGTTGATTTCAAGTTTCATAGCATTGTGTTTGAAAGTGTTCATGGTATTATCTCAATTCTTGTATACTTATGAAGGGCTGTTTTGTGACCCAGTGTGTGATTTATCTTGGAGAATGTTCCATGTGCATTCGAGAAGAAAGAATATTCCGTTGCTTTGGGATGTAGAGTTCTAAATATATCTGTCAAGTCCATCTGATCCAATGTATCATTCAGGGCCCTTGTTTCTTTATTGATCCTGTGTCTAGATGATCTATCCATTGTTGTAAGTGGAGTATTAAAGTCCCCTGCAATTACCACATTCTTATCAATAAGGTTGCTTATGTTTCTGATTAATTGTTTTATATATTTTGGGGCTCCCATATTTGGCGTATTGACATTCATAATTGTTAGCTCTACATAATTACATAATTACATAATTAATTGTAATTATTACATAATGCTTTCTTCATCTCTTGTTACAGCGCTTAATTTAAAGTCTAGTTTTTCTGATATAAGTATGGCTACTCCAGCTCTTTTGATTTCCAGTAGCATGATAGATAGTTCTCCATCGCCTCACTTTCAATCTGAAGGTGTCCTCAGGTCTAAAATGAGTCTCTTGTAGACAGCAAATAGATGGGTCTTGTTTTTTTCATCCATTTTGACACCCTATGTCTTTTGGTTGGAGCATTTAGTCCATTTACATTCAGTGTTATTATTGAAAGATATGGGTTTAGAGTCATTGTGATGTCTGTAGGTTTCATGCTTGTAGTGATGTCTCTGGTACTTTGTGGGCCTTGCAACATTTCACTCACAGCATACCCCTTAGGATCTCTTGTAGGGCTGGTTTGGTGGTGATGAATTCCTTCTGTTTTTTGTTTGTTTGGGAAGACCTTTATCTCACTGAGCACCTGTTTTCAATTCTTTGGAATATATACCCATGAGTGGAATTACTGGGTCATATGCTAATTCTGTGTTTAACTATTGAGGAACTACCAAACTGTTTTTCACAGGAGCTGAACCATTTTACACTCCCTTCAGCAATGTATAAATATTCCAATTTTACCACGTCTTCACCAAAACTTGTTACTTTCTGCATTTTTTTGTGTGTGTTTATTGTAGCCATTCTCATGGTGTGAAGTGATATCTCATTGTGGTTTGCATTTACACTTCCCTAATGACTAATGATATTTAGTATAGAAATTTTTCTCTTCACCTATGCCCTAAAGCTGCAGTGCCTGTGTAAAAACCTACATGATGCCCTACATATTTATGGTTATGAAGGATAGCCAGGTAACAAATATGTGCTCTTGGTTATTAAATATCATTAAGGTTCTTTCCCAGTTATATAAATATTTTAAAGTGTATTTTTAAGTGTTATTTTTTTTAATTTTTTTAATCTCTATTTATTCTTGAGGGAGAGACAGGGTGTGAGCAGGGGAGGAGCATAGAGAGAGGGAGACACAAAATCTGAAGCAGGTTCCAGGCTGTGAGCTGTCAGCATAGAGTCCCACGTGGGGCTCGAACTCACGAACCACGAGATCATGACCTGAGCTCAAGTTGGACGCTCAACGAACTGAGCCACCCAGGTGCCCCTAAAGTAAATTTTTAAGTGTTAGAATTCACATGTGCAGCCCTTTAGTAGAATGGTATATATTATATGTAATAAATTGTATATGTTGAATTATATGTAATAAATATTATAATATTATAAATAAAGTCATTTTAATACTTAATCTCAACAATCTTCTATCATGGATGGCAGTATTGAAACTATGCTATGAATACACAGTGGTGAAACCACTATGCTAGTCCATGTTCTCCTTCTGTGCTTCTCATTCTGGAAATAATATTGATATCTTTCCATCAAGCTCTCTTACCCACATTGGTTGGGTTGGTTCATCTTGGTATCCACAAGGGAAGGTCATATCTCCTAACCAAGTTCCCTCCTGGATGGTGAAAGCCTAGAGGTAGGAGACATTGATCAGTTACTCAGAGGCTTCTCCAATTCTATGGGTTTGTACCATATGACTGACATTGCTAATATTGCTTATAACTTTAATAGGGTTCAACCTAAAACCTTCAGTTTTCAAAGAAACTTCAGGAAACACTTAGGTTTTGCTATTTGAATTTCTTTCCATTTGTAATTTTCTTCTTTGTAACTTGAAAATTTGTAACTTGAAAAAGCCAGTTAGTTCCTAACATGTGATTCAAGATTTAAGGATATATTCTCTAAATAAAGATAATTCTTATCTGGATGAGGTCCCAGTAGTTCATTTTTGCTTTTGTTTCCCTTGCCTCTGACAATGTGTCTAGTAAGAAGTTGCTGCGGCCAAGGTCTAAAGAGGCTCCTGCCTGTGTTCTTCTCTAGGATTTTGATGATTTCCTATCTTATATTTCTTTCATCCATTTTGAATTTATTTTTGTGGATGATGTAAGAAATGGTACAGTTTCATTGTTCTTCATGTCGCTGTCTATCCTTCCCAACATCTTTTGTTGAAGAGACTTTTTTTTTTAATCCATTGGATGTTGTTTCTTGCTTTGTTGAAAATTTGTTGGCCACACATTTATGAGGCCATTTCTGGGCTCTCTATCCTGTTTCGTTGATCTCTGTGTCTGTTTTTGTGCCAGTACCATATTGTCTTGATGATTACAGGTTTGTAATACAGCATGAAGTATGGAATTGTGATGTCTCCAGTCCACTTTGAGTCTTTTTTTTTTTATATATGGATCAAAATTCCTTTTTTTGGGAAATGAATATCTAATTATTTAAGCACCATATCTTAAATTTTCCAAATTTTCCCTTCCCTGTTGGATTGTTATGGCACCATTATCAAAAAAATCGGTTTCTATGTATTGATTATTGCCATACTCTTTCTCTTGTCTTATTCATCTATTCATGTATTTTAACACCCATACCACACTGTCTTGGTTATGGTAGCTATATAATAAGTCTTGAAATAAGGTAGTGTTAGCCATTCGATGTTGCTCTTTTTTTTCAAATTTGTTTTGACTCTTCAATGTCTTTTGTATCTCCATACAAGTTTTAAAATCAGTCTGTCTGTGTCTACAAAAATTTCATGCATAAACATAATATATTTTCCCCAACTAACTAGGTCTTCTTTAGTTTTTCTCAGCGATGTTTTATAGTTTGCATTGTATAGGTCTTGTGCATCTTATGTCAAGTTTATTCCTAAGTATTCTTATTTTTTATATTATTATAAATTATATTGTAATTTTAATTTGTGCATTGCTAGTATATAGAAATATGACCAACTTTTGTATATTGACCTCATGTCCTACAAGTTTGATAAACTCATTTATCACAGCAACTCTTTGGTAGATTCCATAAGACTTTCTACACAGACTATCATGTCATCTGAAAGTATAAAACAGTTTTACTTCTTTCTTTCCAATATGTTTGCTTTTAATTTCTTTACTTTCCAAACAGATTTGCTGTGTTTGAATTAACAAAAATGTACACAGTATTGTGGATCAAGTAGGTATCGCATAAGGTAGCTAGGTTTGAATTATCTTTTAAGGAGCCACTTAGGAGTCTCAACTACAGAAAGACATCAGAGTAGCAGCAGAATATGAGGTAAAGGTGAATGGCCCAATGCAGGAGCTGGGAGCAGGGAGATTAGAAGCTGAATCAGGGCCAGACCTCTCACACAAAGTACTCAGCATTAGGGAGGGAGGTTTCCCTTTGGAAGCCTCTTATTCTACAAGACAGCACCAGTGACCAGGCAGTGTTGATCAGATAAACATCAAAAACCAACAGAGAGAAGAACACAACCCATCAGTTAAATAAGACACTCTTGTCCTTTTTCTCCCTCTTCTCTTTTCTAATACAATGAAGGGTTAGAGTCTAGGAGTGGAGAAGGTGAAATGAGCTCATTTTGTCCCCCAGTGTGAGGGTGGGAGATGCAGAATAAAAGATCAGGTAATATGCATATATATATATATATATATATATATATATATATATAGTACAGTCCCTATGATAAGGAACTGTGATAAGGAATCAGATATGAGATTGGAGCTTCAAACAAATTAGATTTCTTACAACTGGTTACCAGGAAATTACGATTTTCCCCCTAAAGTGTTGTTAAGGGATCTGCTATCTAGGAAGAAAAGGAAATCTAACATAAGTCAATGGGGATGTAACAACAGAAAACTGAGATAGGTCAATAAACTAGATATATCTCATTTAAAGATGTCTCTGTTAAATTAGTTGATTGACTATAAATACTGAATTTACCTGGATAAAACCAGTTAAATTTGGTGCTAGAACATATCAACAGTGTTCTAGGGGATCCCATGACCTACGACTCTTTGAACTGGGTGGGAGGAAACCCCTGCAAGCTCTCAAAGCACGTGGTCATACAGAATGAGAAGATCTATTTAAAATGTGTTCATTGGGCCTCCATTCCCTTGACAGTAAAGTGAAAAAGATTGCATTAAATCCTCTCTGATACTTTTAGCTCTACTTTCTTTGCTTTTTCACAATGACCAATTCATATTTTCCTATTGCTTCTAAAAAGTTTAGATTGATCTCAAAAAAAATTACCTATGTATTCCTCAAATATGCCTGCCTGTGCATGCCTGTGAACATTCACATATGTTGCTCCCTCAATCTGGAAAGCCTCTTCCACACTTACCACCTGGAAAATATCCCCTCATCCTTCAAGATCAGCTTCTTGAATCCCCTGCTCTCACTGCCTGGGTGAGAATGGCAACCTGCCCTTCTCTGAATCTCACTGCTCTGTTTATTCCTCCATGACAAAGATTTTTAAAAAGCAGGTGGGGGGGGGGGGTCATGGATATTGAGTTGTGTCAGCTCTCTCCTGTCTAATCCACTTCTCTTTTAAGAAGAAAACCCAGCTTCTGGCCAGTTTCCAACTAAGTCTTCACACAAAACTTAGGTCATGGAAGAACAAGAAAAACGAAAGCAATCAGGAAGACTAAGCCAATATATAAATAAAGAGATGGGTCTGAGAGAGCATGGAGAGCAGCAAGCAAGACTGCATGCACAAGTTCATGAGAGCGTGCTGTGAACGAGGACGAATGGTGCTGGCATAGTGTAGAAAGAGCACCTCTGTGCCACTGCAGCTATTGCAATGTGAGACCTATGAAGAAGGGAAGAAACAGGTGTTCTGTTATGTGTATAGATGGATTGCCTTTGGCATTCTTAAAGAGCCTTCCACAGACTTTAAAATGTTTTCCAGGCTTTCTGCATTCCAGCTACTGTGTGAACATGGCCATGTCGTGAGGCTAGGGCTTTACACTAAGTGACATCTGTCTTGTAAGTCTTAGTAACTTGTAATCATATTTTCACGTCTGTTTTCCCTACCCACTCACTCCCCCACCACCACTCCCATATTCTCCTGGAGAGCAAGGACTGTGCCTTATCTATTTCCCCTGCCCCTATTAGTGAATGATTCACCTAGAAAAGGAGGCTTTCTCTGGAACTCTATACACAGTCTTGGAGGGGCTCTGGTGGCATACAAATAAACATGTATGGAAGGCTTCAAAGCTCTCAGGTCAAACAGATTGGATGCCAATCCCCACCCTGCCACTCACTATAGCTGTGGGATTGTAACTCCCTCATCTCAGTTCTCTTGACTGTAAAATGGTGGGCACAGCTGCACCTGAGTTTTATGAGGATTAAGCAAGATAACGCATGTTAAATAGTAAGTACAGTGCCCAACACAGGCAAACATATATATTATAAAGAGAGAGATATAGATATAGATATAGATATAGATATAGATATAGATATAGCCTATCTGAATATATTCAAATGTACAGATATATTGAGCTTCCATTCTGAACCTTCCTTTAGAAATTTTCTTATCTCTTTGATATGTATATCTTAAATCTTGTATTTTCTAAAAAAGAAGAAACACCAACAGTAACACTATCACAATTATTATAAATATGTTTAATTGACTGAAAGAGAACATTAAGCACACAAAACCTGAATATATGCATCACTCTAAACTATTAATCTAATTCGTTTTGCATCATACACATATCTGTCAGGCAAAGGTTAATAGAGAGTTTATGAAATTCAGAATGCAATTAAGTCTCACAGGATTCTCAGTTGGAGGCCATGCCAGTTTCTATGGCAACCAAAGGGCTCAGGAAAAAAGGGGGGGAAGGGGAGTTAATTCAAAGGCAAGATAAGCACATAAATATAGCTCTTGTCTACCTTTTCTTCTGAGCTCCAACAAGCAGTCTGCTGCATTTAAATTACTATACAAATGAAAATATAAATCAGATTGGGTTTTTCATTTCCTAGAATTAAATATACTTTTGCAAAACGTTTAAAGGTGATTCCCGTTTTTAAATATGTATCACTTCTCTGCATATCCAGTTTACGAAGTATGTCAGGTATGAGTCTCAGATTCCCTTGATGTTGGTGGAGGGGAATAGAAGAGGAGATTAAAAGAACAAAACAAGATGTCCAGGATGACCAGAATACACTATGACTAAGCTTCTCAATACCAGCTAATCAGGCTTTACTTATGATCTCAGAACTTGCAATCAGGCCAAAGGGAGAAAATATGGTCACAAGCAGAATTGGCTTTCCTGTTACAAATTCACATCATTGAAATGAAGGGGACTAGAGTGATCACCTGATCAAAACCCTTCATATTATCACCAAAAAAACTTACCTTAAGAAATTAATTTAGCTCCCTAGTTTGGTTGAGGGGGCTAGATACCAGCACAGCCTTGGCTGGAATCTGAGACCCCCAACTATAGCCCACTCTGCTTTCTATACACCACTTTCTTCTTCACGTTTACGAAAAAAATTTAGGTTCCAAAATTTAGGAACATTTTTAAAACATTTTCCTTCCCAAGTAGCTTCCAACTGTTGAATTCCCTGATATCTAGATTGCTGCTGATGGTCTGATTTGTTTTGTAAAACTGGTTGAATCTTATTTTTTATACGCTCTACCTAAGTTCTTAATTTGGTTCACATGTAACAAGCAACTTCAGATTTGCCTTGAACCCTGCTTTATGGAAGTTCTGCAATCACTCATCTGTTTTATGCTGACAGTCCAGCTGCTCCAAGTTCATTGGCAGCAACTTGAACCTGTATATGTCTCATAAAATCTATGTAAGAAGAGACTGAAAGACAGAAGAGGCCAGAAACATTCACATAGGAGTCACCAGATGTTAATAAAAAATTGACATCATTGTTGTCCCAAATCCAAATCTCTAAGGGGAAATCTTGCAAGTGAAAGTTTTCCCCATGATTTTAAAACTGTTTGTGCTGCATTTGTTATGGTGTTGTGAGAACCTCAATACTTTGATAAGGGAGAGTGAGCTGAAGAAAGAAAAATCCATCTGTGATGAGGGTGGTCAGAGTGAAAATTCCAGACTCATTTGGCTGGACCCCATCTCAGCAATCTCTCCCCTCTGTGTAGTGGTTGATTAGCTCTGTAATGGTTGATTAGCTGGGCTATCTTGAAAATCTTGTTCTCTCTGCAGAAATAGGGGCTTTTGTTAGTGCCAACATCATGGAATGTTTGAGACTGCTATGAAAACTTGGTTGGGTTGAACCAAGCCTTTCCCAGTTAAATGGAGAGTCAAGAACACAGAACAGCTAACGGCTCTTGAGAAACTCAGGAAGACCATATTTCATAGCCTCAAGTTTTCATTTTGTGCCCTCAAGTTGTTTCTTTGTAAAGGAAAGAGAAAATGGGATTAAAAACATTAAATGGCATTATAATTCAGCCAGCACTGTTAAAACAATGAACTCCTGCTACTCTCTCAAGATTTGCATTAAATAAAACCTGCAGTTTCTAACTTTGTTTCTAATAAATAAAATAGAGAGACTCCATGGCAGACAACTCATGGTGACCTCTCTGTGTCTCTGTATACATGCAAAAAGAGGGCATGGTGTAAGACAGGGAACAGGTGGCTGGAGGAGAATCTAATTCTGCATCTCTAGTATTCATAGACTGAGAATAGGTATCAGAATTACAAATCAAATGTTGTACTTATCTCTACCAACCACATTGTCTCTCATTCATAAAATGGAGATAATCCCAGCCAGCCTACCTCACAATGTTATTATGCAGATACAAGGAGATGGCAATCGGGTTTTGATTTATTATGAAACTTACCCTGGGTGTAGCAACCACTGTGCTTGTTTTTCCTCTGCATCCTTCTAAGGGATACTTCCCCACCCACAGCCTCTACTAATGTGACAGCTTCGTTTTCTCATGTGACCACATCAATTTTCACATGCACACTCAGCTGTAGCTGAGCGGACCACCACTCCAATGCCTGGCCAAAGACACACATGGCCTTGCTCAAAATGATCAGCTGGATCAATCAAACTAACTTCCCCAGAAATTTGAGTCAAGAGACATGGGGGGGTGGGGGTGGAAATAGCACGTAAACAGTGGGAAACAGCTAAAAGGCTCAAACGGGTTGAGCAAGGTCAAATTATAAGAAGCAAAAGTATGAGGAAGGAGGAATCAGTTGATAGTAGGACAGAAAAAAGACCTGGAGAGGGCAGCTGAGTCCCACTGAGAACAAACACTGAAGTGGAGGTGGGGCTGCCACCATCAGGGCTCCTGAAAACTTGCTAGAAACAAGATTCACCAAATTTTGTTAACCTTACATCCTAAATAGTTCTCTGTATCTCCTCCAATGTCACCTTCATCCATTATTATGAAATTAATTATTTAATTGGTTATTATCATTCCTATTATATATCATTTTAAGAGTTTATCTGAGCAAAAATAAATTCAGATCAGGCAACACCAGAAGTGGTTAGGACTGCTCTATCATCAGGAACTCAAAGACAGACATTTAAAGAGAAAAGGCAAAAGCAAAAGCAAAGAAAAGCAATTAATGATGACTGTAGCTTAAAGCCTAGTTGGCTATTTGTGACTGGCTGTCCCTAGTGTTTTGATTTTATAAACTTGAGGCATTTACCAGCTTAGATTTTGGTTTGCTTCCATAGGCTGCCACAGTATTAGAGCCCCATCAGTCTAATGGCCTCCTTGCTTACTTCATTGAATAACTCCTCCCTGCCCCCAGCTTTTAGTCATCCTCTCATATGGGAGAGATTGACCAAAATTTGGTATTGACAACACTCTCAGTCACCACCAGAGTTAAGCTGCTCTTGTCTCAGTGTGAAATTCATAGGTTATGATGTCAGATCTGCATTAAGAATTGTTTTGGCTGCTCATGTTGTTGTTCATCTTGTTTCTGTTTCTCCAACCAGAGGAGACCATCTGATGTACTGCTGATGGATGTGCATATGTATTTAAGACCTCTCTGAGAGAAAAAGCACACCAGGGAATCTACAGTGATAACTATTAGGGGGATAACAACAAGAGACTGGAGTATAATCCAGGGCCACCATGAACCAAACCAATTGGTATCAAATAAATCAATGTACCTGCAGGGGAGTCAGTTTGATTTAGCCAAGTGGCTTGTTTGTTGATTTCTTGTATTTGCTACAATACCAGAGGTGTTGATCCAGTTACAGTAGGAGCATTGTGATGGCACACACAATCTAAAGCAATACTCTTATCTAAAACCACCCTGGCATGAAAATCTAGCTACTTTTGTTGGGAAGCTATTGCTTTAGCATCAGATTCAGGAATAATTAAGAGAGTTATAGAGAATTGTCTTCTCATGAATTAACACAGAGAAAAAGCAAGTAGGAAAAAGGCAAAAGGAATAAAGTTTTCATATTGGAAATCCATATTGTCGTTGCACTATATGCTTGATCCATTATCTTGGAGGAGCTTTCCACCATAAGATGTCATCTGCTTCTGGAGAGGAACCCCCCTAGTCAATTTTTAGATTTCCAGCTGATGTACAGTTCCAAGAGTCTGTAGGAGACCTCTTTAGTTGGAGCATGTGGACCCAGGGTTCAAGACCCTGAAGTTTGGCTGTCATCTGGGTAGTGGGGAAGACCTGATATGGTCCCTTCCAAGGAGGTTCAAAGGAAGTCTTTTTTTTTTTTTACTGATTCCAAATCAGAAGGGTGGAAGAAAATTAGAAATGTTAGTTTGAAGAGTTTAGCTAAATATTCAAGAAAGCTAGAAGAATTCAGGATCCAGTTTGGTTTACAGATATTAATGAAACCTCAAAGATAATTAATAGAACTACAATCTGATATCTACAAAATTGTGTTATAATTTTCTACTGAAATATTTTTTCCTCTACAATCACCCTCATTTCTTTTTTTTTTTTATTTACATCCAAGTTAGCATATAGTGCAACGACGATTTCAGGAGTAGAATCCAATGATTCATCTCCTATATATAACACTCAGTGCTCATCCCAACTAGTGTCTTCCTCAATGCCCTAGCCCATTTAGCCATCCACCCACCACCTCTCCAGCAACACTTAGTTTGTTCTCTATATTTAAGAATCTCTTATGTTTCGTCCTCCTCCCTGTTTTTATATTATTTCTCTTCCCTTTCCCTATGTTCTTCTGTTTTCTATCTTAAATTCCATATATGAGTGAAGTTATATGATATTTATCTTTCTCTGACTAATTTCACTTAGCATAATACCCTCTAGTTCCATCCATATTGTTGCAAATGGCAAGATTTCATTCTTTTTGATTTCTAAGTAGTATTCCATTGCGTATACATGCTACATTCTCTTTATTCATTCATCTTTCGATGGACATTTGGGCTCTTTCCATACTTTGGGCATTATCGATAGTGCTGCTATAAACATTGGGGTGCATGTGTCCCTTCGAAACAGCACACCTGTATCCTTTGGATAAATACCTACTAGCATAACTCCTGGGTCATAGGATAGTTCTACTTTTAATTTTTTGAGGAATCTCCATACCATTTTCCAGAGTGGCAACACCAGTTTGCATTCCCACCAGCAGTGCAAAAGGGTTCCTCTTTCTCTGCATCCTCACCCACATCTGTTCCCTGAATTGTTAATTTTAGCCATTCTGATTGGTGTAAGGTGGCATCTCATTGTGGATTTGTTTGTATTTCCCTGGTGATGAGTGATGTTGAGCATTTTTTAATGTGTCTGTTAGCCATCTCATGTCTTCTTTGGGAAAGTGTCTATTCATGTCTTTTGCCCATTTCTTTACTGGATTGTTTTTCGGCTACTGAGCTTGACAAGTTCTTTGTAGATTTGGATACTAACCCCCTACCTGATATGTCATTTGCAAATACCTTCTCACATTCCATCAGTTGCCTTTTAGTTTTGCTGATTCTTTCTTTCACTGTGCAGAAGCTTTTCATCTTGATGAGGTTCCAACAGGTCATTTTTGCTTTTGTTTCCCTTGCCTCTGGAGACGTGTTGAGTAAGAAGTTGCCATGGCCAGGGTCAAAGAGGTTTTTGCCTGCTTTCTCCTCTAGAATTTTGATGGCTTCCTGTCTTATGTTTAGGTATCTCATCCGTTTTGTGTTTATTTTTGTGTATGGTGTAAGAAAGGGGTCCAGGTTCATTCTTCTGCATGTTGCTATCCAGTTTTTCCACCATTTGCTGAAGAGACTGTCTTTATTCCTTTGGATATTCTTTCCTGCTTTGTCAAAGATTAATTGGCCTTACACTTGTGGTTCTATTTCTGGGTTCTCTATTCTTTTCCGTTGATCTGAGTGTCGGTTTTTGTACCAGTACCATACTATCTTGATGATTACAGCTTTCTAAAAGCTAGAAGTCTGATGGCTCCAGCTTTGGTTTTCTTTTTCAGGATTGCTTTGGCTATTTGGGGTCTTTTCTGGTTCCATACAAATTTTAAGATTGTTTGTTCTAGCTCTGTGAAGAATACTGATGTTATTTTGATAAGGATTGCATTGAACGTGTAGATTGCTTTGGGTAGTATTGACATTTTAACAATATCTCTTCTTCCAATCCATGAGCATGGAATATTTTTCCATTTTTTGGTGTATTCTTCAATTTCTTTCATAAGCTTTTTATAATATTCAGTGTGTAGATTTTTCACTTCTTTGTCTAGGTTTATTCCTAGATATTGTATGATTTTTGGTACAATTGTAAATGGGATCGATTCTTTGATTTCTCTTTCTGTTACTTCATTATTGGTGTATAGAAATGCAACCAATTGCTGTGCATTGATTTTATATTTTGCAATTTGAGTGAATTCATGGATCAGTTCTAGGAGTTTTTTGGTGGAATCTTTTGTGTTTTCCGTATAGAGTATCATGTCGTCTGCAAAGAGTGAAAGTTTGATTTCCTCCTTGATGACTTGCATGCATGTTATTCCTTTCTGTTGTCTGATTGCTGAGGCTAGGACTTCCAATATTATGTTAAATAACAGTGGCAAAAGTGGACATCTCTGTCTTGTTCCTGACCTTAGGGGGAAAGCTCTCGGTTTTTCCCTATTGAGAATGATATTAGCGGTGGTCTCTCATTTATGGCTTTTATGATCTTGAGGTGTGATCCTTCTATCCCTACTTTCTTGAAGGTTTTTACAAAGAAAGGATGCTGTGTTTTGTCAAGTGCTTTCTCTGAATCTATTGAGAGGATCATGTGGGTTTTATATTTTCTTTTAGTAATGTGATGTGTCACATTGATTTGTGGGTATTGGACCAACCCTACTTCCCAGGAATAAATCCACTTGATCATGGTGAATAATTCTTTTAATGTATTATTGGATCCAGTTGGCTAGTATCTTGTTGAGAGTTTTTGCATCCATGTTCATCAGGGAAATTGATCTGTAGTTTTCCTTTTTAGTGGGGTCTTTGGTTTTGGAATCAAGGTAATGCTAGCCTCATAGAATAAGTTTGGAAGTTTTCCTCCCATTTCTATATTTTGAAACACTTTGAGAAGAATAGATGTTAACTCTTCTTTAAATGTTTAGTAGAATTCCCCTAGAAAACCATCTGGCGCTGGACTCTTGTTTTGGGGGGATATTTTTGATTAGTGATTCAATTTCTTTACTGGGTCTGTTCAAATTTTCTATTTCTCCCTGTTTTAGTTTTGTTAGTTTATATGTTTCTAGGAATTTGTCCATTTCTTCCAGATTATCCAATTTATTGGCATATAATTGCTCATAATCTCTTATTATTGTTTGTATTTTTGCAGTGTCATTTGTGATCTCTCTTTCATTCTTGATTTTATTTATCCGGGTCCTTTCGTTTCTCTTTTTGATCAAACTGGTTAGTGGTTTATCAATTTTGTTCCTTCTTTCAAAGAACTAGCTCCTTGTTTCATTGATCTGTCATTTTTTTTTATTTCGATAGCATTGATTTCCACTCTAATCTTTATTATTCCTGTCTTCTGCTAGTTTTGAGCTTTATTTGCTGTTTTTTTCCCCATCTCTTTAAGGTGTAAGTTTAGATTGTGTATCTGAGACCTTTCTTCCTTCTTTAGGAAGGCCTAGATTGCTATATACATCCCTCTTATGACCGCCTTTTCTGCATCCCAGATGTTTTGGGCTGTGGTATTATCATTTCCCTTTGGCTTCCATTTACTTTTTAATATCCTCTTTAACTTCTTGGTTAACCCATTCATTCTTTAGTAGAATTTTCTTTAGTCTCCAAGTATTTGTTTTCTTTCCACATTTTCTCCTGTGGTTGATTTCAAGTTTCATAGCATTGTAGTCTGAAAACATGCACGATATGATCTCAATATTTTTGAACTTGTTTAGGGCCGAGATTTGCCCCAGTATGTGATCTATTCTGGAGAATGTTTCATGTGCACTCAAGAAGAATGTGTATTCTGCTTCTTTAGGATGAAATGTTCTGAATATATCTGTTAAGTCCACCTGGTCCAGTGTGTTGTTCAAAGCCATTGTTTCCTTGTTGCTTTTCTGCTTGATGATTTGTCCATTGTTGTAAGTGGGATGTTGAGATTCTCTACTATTATAGTATTATTGTCGATGAGTTTCTTTATGTTTGTGATTAGTTTATATATTTGGGTGCTTTTACTTTGGGGACATAAATGTTTACAATTATTTGTACTTCTTGGTGGATAAATGCCTTAATTACGATATAATGCCCTTCTTCATCTCTTGTTACATTCTTTATTTTAAAATCTAGATTTCTAATATTAGTATGGCTACTCCAGCTTTTTTTTTGGCAACCATTAGCAGGATAGATGCTTCTCCATCCCCTCTCTCTGAAGGTGTCTTTAGGTCTAAAGTGGGTCTCTTGTAAACAGCATAGAGATGGATCTTGTTTTTTTATCCATTCTCTTACCCTATGTCTTTTGATTGGAGTGTTTAGTCCATTGACATTTAGAGTGAGTATTGAAAGATATTACTTTATTGCCATTTTATTGTCTGTAGACTTGGGGTTTCTGGTGGTGTTCTCTGGTCCTTTCTAGTCTTTGTTGCTTTTGGTCTTTTTTTGTTTTGTTTGGTCTTTTCTACTCTCAGTGAGTCTCCCCTAAAATTTCTTACAGGGCTGGTTTAGTGGTCATGAACTCCTTTACTTTTTGTTTGTCTGGAAAACTATCTCTACTTCTATTTTGAATGACAACCATTCTGGATAACAAATTCTTGGCTGCATATTTTTCCAATTCAGCATGTTTAATATACCGTGCCACTCCTTTCTGGCCTGCCAGGTTTCTATGGATAGGTCTGCTGCGAACCTGATCTGCCTTTCCTTATAGGTTAAGGACGTTTTTTCCCTTGCTGCTTTCATAATTCTTCCCTTGTTTGTGTATTTTGATATGACTATGATATCCCTTGTTGATGGTCAGCTTTTGTTGAATCTAATGGGAGTTCTCTGTGAGTCCTGTATTTTGATGTCTGTGTCTTTCCCCAGGTTAGAAAGTTTTCCAGTATGATTTGTGCCAGGCTTCACTGTACCCTAGTGACTATTCCAACACCAGCAAACATTGCTCTTCTCTAGGGTCCATTGGGACCTTTGCCTGTGGGGAGGACACAGGGCCTCTACCAATGTCCTTTCAGCAGGGGAACTACCTATCCCTGTGTGGCCCAAGGACCCCTCAAACCCTGCTGTCTGATCCTGGGGATCTGTCTTTTCCACCAGAGCACCACCAGGTATCAAGCTGCGGAGTTTCAGACTCTGTGCTACCCTGTTTATAGAGTCTTAATGGTATTAAAACTTTCTCCTGTCTACTTTATCCCTTTCTTGTCCAGTTCCTTGAGGGTATTTTCCCTTTTTCTCTTTTTCTCCAGTCGCTTTTGGTGACAGTGCTTTTCCTATAATCTCCCCCTTTCTCCATCCTCTCTCCACAAACAAAAACAGCTCCCTACCCTCTGAGGCTTCTCTCTTCCCCAGTTCACCCCTCCACACCACACACCTGCTGAGTTCTGTGGCTCAAGTTATGCAATCTGCTGTGTGAGTCCTCAGATCAATTCTCTAGGTGTGCAGAATGGCTTGCTTCTGATCTAGCTGCATATCAGAGACAAAAGAAGCAGTGAACTTCCATGCTGCTCCGCCATCTTGGCCCCTCCACCCACCCTCATTTCTATCAAAAATAATTACAGCAAGGCTAATTTGTTTGAAAACTAAGTCTAATCTCATTAAACTTGCACTGATTATTTACATAAGTGCAGCAAGAATAGTGATTGACCATACAGGATCTTTTAAAATCTGCTTTGCTGCAACTTTTATAAGAAATCATAGATCCATCTTTTAAGAACCTTTCCAGGCTAAGAATTAACACCAAGAATTCACCTTCAGACTTTACCTGGGACGTCTATAGATTTGGGTGAATTTCTCTTTTCTTGAGGTTTCCAAGATATCCTGAAGTTCGTCAGCCTTTCAGGAAGTGACATTTCTTACTCACCTGGTAAGACTGCTGGGAACCCTGAAAGCAAGGTACTAGGCCAGTTTTTCCAGGGTACTTTTATTGTCCCTTTTAAGTCCATCTTAGTTCCTTAAAACTATCTGGTCATATCAGATTTTATGCACATTCTTCAACATGAAATTCAAATCAAAGACTTGGTTTGATTATCCAACGTTTCTAATTGTGTTTTGTTATAAAGAGAATAGGTTCTTTATGAAAGTATAGTTAGCATACAATATTGTATTAGTTTCAAGTGTGCAACATAGTGATTAATAATTATATATATTATGAAATTCTCACTTCTGTAAGTGTAGTTATTGTGTGTCAACATACAAAATTATCACAATATTATTGAATTACATTCCCTATGCTGTACTTTTTATCCCTGTGACTTTTTGGTTTTATAGCTGGAAGTTTGTACATCTTAACCCCTTCACTTATTTTACCCATTCCCTCACTTCCTTCCCCACTGGCAACCACCAGTTTGTTCTCTGTATTTATGAGTGTATATCTGTTTTATTGTTTGCTTGTTCATTTGTTTTGTTTTTTAGATTCCACATATAAGTGAAAATCATATGGTATTTGTCTTTGTCTGACTTTTGTCACTTAGCATGATACCCTCTAAGTCTATCCATGTTGTTGCATTTGGCAAGATTTCCTTCTTTTTTTAGGGTGTGTGTGTGTGTATGTGTGTGTGTACATATCATACATACATACATACCACATCTTCTTTATCTATTCATCTATCTATGAACACTTAGCTTGCTTTCATATCTTGGCTATTATAAACAATGCTGCAATGATTACAGGAATCTTATTACATAAGGATTACATATCTTTTTGAATTATTGTTTTGGTTTTCTTTGAGTAAATACCCTGAAGTGGAAATAGGGGGTCATATGGTATTTCTGTTTTACTTTTTTGAAGAACTTCCATACTGTTTTCCATAGTAGCTGTCCCAATTTATATTCCCACCAACAGTGCACAAGGTTTCCCACTTCTCCACATTTTTATTAACATTTGCTATTTCTCATTTTTTTATACTAGCCATTATAACAGGTGTGAGGTGATATTTCATTGTGGTTTTGATTTGCATTTCCTGATGATTAATAATGTTGAGCATCTTTTCATATGTCTCTTGACCATCTGTATGTCTTCTTTGGAAAAATGTTTATTCAAGTCCTCCACTCATTTTAACCAGATTATTTTGGGGGCTTTTTGGTGTTAAATTGTATGACTTCTTTATATAATTTTAATATTATCCTCTTACTGGATATATCTTTTGCAAATATCTTCTCCCATTCAATAGGCTGCCCTTTTGCATATGGTTTCTTTCACTGTGCAAAGCTTTTTTAGTTTGATGTAGTTTCCCTAACATCAGGAACAAGATAAGGATATCCACTCTTGCCAAGTTTATTCAACATATGTTTCCAGTACTAGAACATATTATTCTTCCAGTAATAAGGGTCCCATACACAGCAATCAAACAATTAATTAATTAATTATTAAATAAATAAAAGACATCTAATTTGGGAAGAAGAAAGTAAAACTGTCACTGTTTGTAGATGATGTGATACTGTATATAGAAAACCCTAAAGACTCTATCAAAAAAAAAAGCTGTTAGAAATAATGAATGAATTTAGTAAAGTTATAGGATACAAAATTAATATACAGAAATCTGTTGCATTTCCATACACTAATAATGAAGTGGCAGAAAGAGAAATTAAGAAAACAATCCCATCTATAATTGCACTAAAAAGAATAAAATACCTAAGAATAGATTTGACTAAGAAAGACCTATACACTGAAAACTGTAAGATATTGATGAAAAAGCTTTGAAAATAACACAAATAAAGGGAAAGATATACCATACTCTTGGATTGTAAAAATTAGTATTGTTAAAATGTCAATACCACCCAAAGCAATCTTTATCAAAATACTAACAAGGGAATAGATTTTTATTGAACTAATGCAAGCAATTATATTGTCATGAAAATAAGAGTACTTAATAAGTTTCTGAATTCTGGAGGGATTGGACAGGGACAAAAAGCAAATTTTTCAATTCTTTTCACAGAAATATACTTTATAAAATTACTCTGAGACATAGATAGCTTAAGAGAAAAAGGTTTCCTTAACCCCTGGAAAAATAAAACATTAAGGATCAAGCAATGTTTCAAAGAAAAAGTTTTAAAAACTTATAATCATCCTCATCAATTCATACAATCCCATATTATTAATTCTTATTTTGCTTGAATAGTTTTCCTATTAGTCCTGGAAATTCTTACCCAGATCAGTTTTATGATCTAAAAGTTAGAGAAACCTATATTCTAGAGTACATTTCAGATCCCTTTCTATGAATTTCTCTAAAGATGAAGACACTTTGCAAAAGCATCAGAATAAAACAATAACTCTCTGTAAATGACAAAAAGACTTTAATATGCACATGGTTAAAGATTTAATGACAAGTAATTTGAGAAGAAAATGTCATTTCTGTGGCATAGGATAATAATTGGACAATGAGAGTATTGACAAATCTCTAGAAACTTTAAACATTTTCTGTAACGCCTATGTTAGTAACATATATCCGTTCACATATAACCTAAAAAGGTTTTTCATCACTTCTTATTTGGCAATGCTTCCCACATAATTTAATACATCAAATAATCCCTTCAACATCTCTCTTCTACAAGATGAGAGACAAATATTTTGAGATTTTTCAGGGACCCTCTGAGGTATCTCCAATTTACTTTGATTTTAAAAAGACCCCATGTAGAATTTGATTTTGGCAAATTGTCAAAATGTCAAAGGTTTGAGCATTTGACTAAATAGGATCTCAGATCATTATGAAATAATACTTAATTATCTAATTAACTAAAGTGACAACAGAAGGCTTTAAAGGCAACTACAGAAGGTTACATAGTTGTGAACAAAACAGCTCTTTTAATACTGAGAAGACTGGGTTTTCTTACATAATCAAAGACCTGGTAAAGACAATATGAAGCACAGTGAGTTATTTTGGTTAGATACAAAATGTTTGCTTTCCAAATAGATCCCCCCAAGAGTGAAACAAACAAACAAAAACATCTTTCACAATCTCTTTATCAAGAGCAGGCCCATAGTCCAAAAACACTTTGTCCTTTCAACAGAGATAAAAACACAAATTCTAATTTTGCATTCATGTACTTTTGACACTAAAATTCATTTTTTTAATTGAATAAATTCATTCCGATTTTAGTCAGTTTGACCACACAGAAATTCCTTTTCCAAGAGTTCTTTTCCACAAACCTTCTACAATTTTTGAATATCCATTTAGGTTTTGCCCTGTGTTGTTTCCGTCTTATTCTGAAACAACTAGTCATTCTACTTTCTTTGTCTGCTTTTCATTCACAGTTGTTTACTTTCACCCTTATTATTTCTAAGTAGTTTTAAGTACGTATATCAATTTCAATTTTTAACCCTTAGAATCCTTAATTCCTAGAGCAATTATGGACCGTCTGTTACATTAGCATTCTGTGGATTGGCAAATGTATAAATAATATTTCATAATTTCTAGAGGTATATTCTTCCTCCTGGTAAATTTTCAGTGTGGCACAAAGCAAGTTTACTACTAGACCCAAATATTTTTAGTTCCTCTGTAAAAGGAAGTCAAAAGTGGATAAGACTATGTTCCATAGCAATGTTTCAGTATTTTGTCTTATTTAGAAATCATCTAGATAGTCAATGAATATCTACCATTTAACTTATCTCAGTGTAACCTTAAGGTTTCAAGTTACCAGAAATATTTTGGAGACTATTTTTAAGTAAATGTACCATAAAGCATAATTATTATTGAGAAGTTTATTTATAAATTTCCATCTTACTTACATCTACTTAGCAACTGTTTAGATTACTCATGAAAACTTCATGAGACATTAAACAGCTAATCATCATCTTAAGTTATGTTTCTTGGTGACAAATTTTGTAACAGAGATAACAGGAGCTTATTTGACTTTTAGTAAACTTAGGTAAAATGAAAGTATCATTAAAAAAGTACCATATTTAATGCTGATAACTCTAAGGACATGCTTATTTTAATTAAACCAACAACCTTAAACTAGATTTTCTTCCCAAAAGATTGTCCTAAATTACATGAACTTGAAAAATGCTTGATTCAGTTTCTATATTTCTGATAGCATACTTGATTTATATAAATGTCTGTTCATCTTTAAGCCAATTAAATAGAGCCATTTACAGATTAATTTTGGCAGAACCATTCTGAGGTAGAAAAATATCATATATCCGCAACATACATATATAGATGTATATAAATATACAGATATACACAGAGATCTTACAGCTTCTGTTTTAAAATTTTAGCCATGGGGACTCCTGGGTGGCTCAGTCAGTTAAGCATCCACCTTTTGGTTTTGGCTCCGGTCATGATCTCACAGTTTGTGAGATTGAGCCCCACATAGGGATCTGTGCTGACAGTGTGGAGACTGCTTGGCATTCTCTTTCTCCCTCTCTCTCTCTGCCCCCTCCCCTTTCCCCCTCTATCTCTCAAAATAAATAAGCTTTTAAAAATAAATAAAATTTTAGCCAAGACACAGATATGGTAATGTAAAACTCACTAGTTTCAAAAAAAGAACAGCAGGAGTCAAGTTGTGTTTCTGACTGACAGAATAAGTTAACATTAACTGCTCAGATGGCTAAAAATTTTACTAATATTTGTGGCAACATTTTTAAAGATTTTTTCTTCCACCTAATATCCAAATTAAGAGAAGACCAGGTGGAACATTTATATCTCAAAGGCATAGAGAAAGGGTGTAAGTTTCTCCAAGACAGACTTTTGCTCTCTAAATCCAGGTTTTTCACACTGTCTGTAAGTCTTTGAGACGAATAGGGAAGGCTTAGGGATTGGTGGGCCTATATACAAAATAGGTGAGCTTTTCATTGTTTCCAGAACTTCATTTCTGTTCTTGTAAAGACTCCACTTGTAAGAAAAGTACAGTTGTTTCAAGTCCCTCAAAGAATTGGGTGCAAACCTGAATGATATTAAGACACTGACCCAGCCCTCCAACTACATTATCCTCAATTTGCTTCTTTATATCAGGAAGACCTAGGGAAGAAACTAAGAAAGAACTAAGAACTTCAGCTAAGATGGCAAACAAGAGATTCCTATGTTCTGGATCGGGAGCCATGTTTCTTTGGAATATTTTAGTAAGTCTTTCCACAATGGAATTTCAAAACGTTTTCCTTTCCCTCTAGGTACATAATTTCATTGTAGCATAGGGGAGAAGACCTTTATTTATTTTTTTTTTTCAACGTTTATTTATTCTGGGGACAGAGAGAGACAGAGCATGAACGGGGGAGGGGCAGAGAGAGAGGGAGACACAGAATCGGAAACAGGCTCCAGGCTCTGAGCCATCAGCCCAGAGCCCGACGCGGGGCTCGAACTCCCGGACCGCGAGATCGTGACCTGGCTGAAGTCGGACGCTTAACCGACTGCGCCACCCAGGCGCCCCATGAGAAGACCTTTAAAAAGTTGCTGTCAGGCTTTGAGTATCAGCTTCCAATTTGGTTAACTTATGACCACAGAGCTACTTAAAAAAAAAATGTTGTTTTGAATATCTTGTCAGGTTTCAGCTGGAACAAAGAATAAATATTTCTGGCAGTATTTAACAACACTGGGGACACAAGAGGGGGTCTGCAAATAGAGTGCTAAAGATACTACCTTCACAAGAGCCACTCCCAAAGATAACCAAGAGAGAAGGACTTAGACAATTCCCCCTGAGAGTGGGCAACAGGTTGTAGGACCCTAGCTGCAAATGGGATGCTACCCATTTCTGTCCAGCCATACTTTGGAGGGCCCCCAACTGGTTATTACCAAACTAGTTCTCAGGACACAAAATGAGACAAACAGGAAGGCAATAGCTGTCCCTGGGAGAGAAAGGATTGATAATCAGTATTTTTCCTGCCAATCTGAGCTTGGAAAGGAGGGGACAGTGTAAAATTTTACCTTCTTCTCTCAGCAAGGTAGAACAAGATAGAGCAAGATAGAGATCTGGGAACGCTGATTCTGGTAATAATTCTTACCCTTAACTGGCTTCTGCTAATTTTCCTTGGATGCTGTATACAGGCTCCAGTGAGCAGGCTGTCCCAGCAGGTCTCATCTTCACCACCAGAAGCCACACCAGAAACCACAGAGGAAAAAAATAATTTTTTCCTCTACTGTTTATAGTGAGTGCCTGACTGAGACCCCTTTTTCTCTAGGGTACCTCATAAATGGATCAGCTTATCTAGGTTAAAAGTTCTCCATTGTGGCCACTGTAATTCAAGATTATCTTTGGTAAGGTTAACCTACTTACTCAGCCTTAAAGAAAAACTCTGTTCATCTGAGGCCTCACACTGGAGCCAGTCCAGTTTAATTAGGACCCAGTCTGTCCCCAGACCCAGTCCAGCTTCTAGGCTGAACCCAGTCCATCCTGGAACCCAGTCCAACTCCAAACCAAGTTCGGTTTCTAAGTTGGAACCACTCCAACTCCTGCCACTTTCTGGACCCAGTCCAGGAAAATAAATGCTCAAATAGTCTGAAAGCTTAGAACATGAAAGCTGCAGAGCTGGGAACTGAAGTCCAGGATTCAAGAGGGAATTAACTATGACCTCCAGAGGCAGTGAGAGAGCAGTGAACTCTAGAGGGCTCAACAGATACCAATGGCTGGTCACTCATTGCTCCTGGGACTGTTGGGGGTGTACTTTGGTTCCCTTTCTGACATTAGAGCCAGAAATAAGAGTTTATTTAAGCAAAAATCAATTCAAATTAAGAGGCGCCAAACCAGAAGTGTTTAGAAGTGCTCATCAACATAAATTCTTAAACCTACTTAAATGAGCTAATTTGAGTGGGTCTCTGCAATCAGAGTTGTACAGTGCTTGCTGGTTAACCTTCATCATTGGCTTAGAAGGACTTTATTCAAATATTGCAGTAACCCTTGATTTAACTGCCTGGATTTGCTGTAAGTTTGTTCTCCCTTACAAGCAACACACACACACACACACACACACACACACACACACCTACAAAATGCTGGAGTTTGCAGCATTAAGTGTCTTAGCTGGACAAGGCATCTTTTCCCATTTAGGAAGGTAACACACTAATTGGCTAATCCTTTAGAAAGGATTTGCTTATATGGACAGAACTTTCCTGTCTGTTAAAACAAAAAGTACACAGATTAGCAATTGAGGAATGAAGGAGTGGCTCAGTGAAGTTAAAGGGAGTTTTGAGACCAGCTGAAATGCCAAACAACCAAATGAGGTCCCAAGACAGCAGGAGCCTGGTTTTATTTGTGCATCAGATTTTCCCACAGGCCACAGAAAAGGCACAGATGAAAGCATCACAGAATGTCAAACACAGAAGAGATCTCTGAGGTCGTCTATTCCATCCCATGCCACGATCAGAAAATGGGCATGAAAGGCAGGTCACCTGACTTGTTCATGGCACAGCACTGTAAGAAGATGCCTCATGAGCAGAGCTCAGGTCCACACACTCCTCTGGCTGAGACCCTCTCCAATGCACCACACAACCCTGTTAAAACCAGCTCCATTCTGCCATCTGTTTGACCACTGACAAATTTTATGAAGATCACAAGAGCCAACAATTTAAGAAAAAGGTTTGCTGAAACGACTGTAAGTGTCTCATCTATATGAGAACATAGGCATTTCAAAAGTAGAAGCATGTTGCTTGAGAGGCTTATCAAGACTAACAGACTTTGTGTAAGGCCATGTTACTCAGCCTGACCTTTCTCAAGCAGGGACTCCATCCAGGGTTATTTGCAGGAGTTGACTTATGTTTACATTTAGATAAATGATAGTGAACAAATTCAGTAATTTATTTCCCAGAGTTTCCACTTTTCTAGCTCTGAGCAGAGTTGCTTTTCACCTTATTTTTAGTTTGAGGGAAAAGGAGATAATGACTGTGAAGCTGCTGATTTTCAGATTTGAATCTCCCACTCAGTCTCTGCTGATACATTGATAGTGCTTGTTTTTTTTTTTTTTTTTTTTTTTTTTTTTTGGCTTTTTTCTCTGCTTTCTTCCTATCTCCTTTCATTACTCATAGGATAGTGACTCTCTCCCACAGTTACTTCCATTTTCTTGCCTTCTCTTTCTCACTCCCACAACATGCAAAGAGACATTCACTTTCCTCTGCAATCACAGGGTTTTTTTTTTGCAATTGGGTCCCTAAAAAACTTTTCTGAGTATTTCAGGATACTTTCCAGATGACTCTGTGTGATTCATACTGTTAACTATTTAACATTTTGCATTGTTCCAAGCTTCTCTACAAAAAGAGGTTTAAGAATAATCCTCCAAACTCTGAGTTATAACAGCATAATGATGACAATCATGATGATAAACTGCAAAATTTCCAAGGCAAATCCTTTCAATGAGTCCTCAATATCTTTAAATAGCTTTCAACTCTCCTGAAAAACTTTAGTTGACTTTGCAGTTATGCAGTAACTATCTAGAAAGCATATAAATATTGGAAGGCATTTTGGTTAACTGCATTGCATTTGGTAAGTTTGTGTTGGTGATGCTTCACCGCAGTCTATTCCTGTGAAGGTTGGTAGTTGATAAAATGCAAAGTCTCAATTAACAATATGTTCTGTCTTTGTGAAGGGCACCAAACCAGGAGCCTGGAGACTGGGCTCCCAGTGCCAGCTTCAGCAACCAACTAGCTGTGTAAACTGGGCAAGATATTTAACTGCTGTGGGTCTCAATTTTGTCATTTTCTAAATCAAGAGGAATTTTAAGTCTGAAGTTCTTTTCAGCTCTATAATCCTACCATTATGAGATTCAGAAAGGACTTTAGGATCACATAGTGCATAAGAATCATTATTCAATTCAATAAATATTTATTGAGGAAGGCCTAGAACAAAATATGAAAAAAGAAAGTATGAGAAAACAAAGGACAGGGAAGGGCATAATCTCTGCCCTCCAGTTTTCCTTAATCTAAGGGAGAGGAGGATTGTGTAGGAATCATCAGCCATACAAGTTTGGGTCCTCACTCAAAAAGGATCATGGGAAGCAGCACTAACTCATATTAGTGTCAGCTTGATGCCTCTGTCACTGTACCCCTCCCAACCTGACCTCCTGGTCTGGTCCATGTGGTCTCAGTCATTAAGGAGTTGAAGCTCTGTCTAGAAATCATGTGGCATAGAGTGACACAGACTGACATCTTCCTAACAGAGGTTCAAGGATTGCAGAAGACAATGATCAATGCATTTGAGAAATTGATAGAAATTGGGGTAGGGACAAGGAAAAGAAACTACTTTTCTGATCTGCAACTCAGCTAGTACCTAAATTGTCTACAAACATGAATAGCCAGGGATCTGACAGCAATGAAGAGGATGACACAAACTGAAAGGAAGAGAAGGAGGAGAAGGAGGGAGAAGGAATCAACCCTGGGGACACAAAGGACTGTTTTTGCAGGAGTAACCAGTGGTTTACAGCATCAGGGAGCCACTGTCTTTGATCCTGATACCTACAAGGAGTCCGAGGGTGCCCTCAGTGTACATGACCAGTTTAGTCTTTGCGCTAAAGTCTGTTGATGCTCACTGCCATCAACTGTGTCTTCCCCATGGCACTGGACAGCTGATTGCGGGAATGAGTCTAATAAAAGGAAGTGGAAATGCACACTGAATAAAGTTGATGCATAGAGCTGGACAGCATATCACCAAACTACTGAAGGATAAACCCACAACCAAATCACTGCCAGAGTTGCTTTATCTAAGCTACTAGCAAACCCTGGAACTATATCCTTGTAGAAAGTAGGTCCAAGGCGACCTTGTTTCCAAGCCAACAGATTAATGCTAACACTACCTCCATTCTCTAGTCTCTGGAGCTAGTAGATCATTGCAGAAAGTGCCACTAGAATATTTTGTGATCTTATGGTTATGATTTTGTGTGCATTTACCATGTCAGGAACTGCTTGCCAGCAACAGCAGCTAAAGCATTAATCTGCACTTGGACTTCATTACATCTCTGTGAGAAAATTTTAGCATCACTGCCCTGCAACATGGATTTCTTCCTGACCACTACCTTCCACCCCAACCTGTGAATCTGGATAGAATGTTGTCACACATTTACTATGTTCCTGTGTGAAAAATGGAGACCTTGACTTTCCAGAAGCTTTGGGAAGGTGATATAACCATAAGTAGTAACTGCTGTATGGGTTTTGAGGGCCTTTGTTGGGCAGATGCCCGTGAGTTTCTGTGGTGAACACAGATATGGAGGAGAGCCCAGACCTCTGGTGTGTCTTTCCTGGGAATCACTGATGAACAGCAGCAACATCCTTTCAGACATGCATTTAGCAAAGTGCCTCCTGAAATAAAGATCTGGAAACCATCTGAGGTGGCAAAACAAAGCCAGATTGGATTGAGGCCTGTGGATCATGAGAGGCTGGGTCTGAGGTGTGGGGAAACAGTGAGAAGTGACCCCGCAGGTCCTGTGACCTGGAATAAGGGATCCCAGCAGCTTCTCTCTGATATGGCACAAAGATTAGACAGCACAGAGAAAGAGGGAAGAAAGGCTGGGAAGATGGACTACTCTTGCTTCTGACCCCAGCTTCAGCTCCATAAAGCTCTCCCTGAACCATCCAGACACTTGAGGGCAACTCCAGTCTTCGGTGAATTTAATCCCACCACTCACCCTCCATTACTTACCTTGCTCAGTCAGGCAGGCTCACTTTCCCAGCTCCCTAAAGAAATAAGAAGAAAGCTCTTGTGCTTGGACTTTGTGAAAGCTCAGGAATAAATGCACGTGGCTGTTCAGAGACTAGCTGGGGACTGAGAAGAGTAATGCCTGAAAGCCGTGTCCTGTGGACCAGCAGCATTTAAGAAATTGGCAGACTAGGAGCAAGGTATCCAAGGGACCACTGCAAAGGCCTGGCCAGGGAGGTTCAGAGGAAGCAAATGGTCAGTCATCAGCATTAAGTGCCACCGAGATCCATATAGAAAGGGGACATGGTGACTTTGTATGAATTAACACTGAAATCCACATCACATAATCAGTTAGCCTTTGTCAAAAGGCTTTGTCTAAAAGGCTTTGTCTAAAAGGCTTTGTCTAAAAGGCAAAAGGACAAAGTGACCTCTTTGATGGAGTAGTATAAGGGTCAACCCTTTGTATATTGTGACATGTATTTATGCAAGTCACTGTCACTGAATTGGATTTGGTGGATATTTTCTCCTCTAATATTTTATTATGAAAATCATAAAATGTACAGAAAAGTTTAAACTTTTATTATGGACATCAATATACCTACCACTTAAATTCTACAACGGTCTTTTTTTTTTTTTTTTGCTACACTTGTTTTACTCACACATTTATCCAGTAATCATCTTATTTTTTAACAGCTTCATGAAGATACAACTTATATACCATAAAATTTAGCCATCCTAAGTGTACCATCTTGCGAATTTTAGGAAAATTACACAATTGTGCAACCATGGCCACAGTTCCAGTTTTAGAACATCTCCATCACCCCCAAAAGTTCCCCTGTGCTCCTTTGCAATCAGTCTCCCCTCCCACGTCCATCCCTCAGCAACCACTGAGCTTTATATCACTATGGTTTTGCCTGATCTAGAAATTTCAAATAAATGGAATCATATAATATATAGTCTTAAATACTTGCAGTTTTTTTCACTTACAGTGTTTTTTGGGTTCATCCTGATAACATGTTTCAGTAACATGTTATCAGTGCTCTGTTCCTTTACTGTTGACTAATATCCCACTGTATGGATAGATTACACTATGTTTATCCTTTTATTAGTTGATGGATACTTGCGGGTTGTTTTTATTTTTCTATTTGGGGCCTATTATGCATACGTTGCTATAACATTCAAGTACAAATCTTTATGTGAACATACGTTTTTGTTTCTCTGAGATCTCTTATTGTGAAGCTGGAAAGTGATTCGAGTTTCAAAGATGAAAAAAAATAAGTGATGTGGACTTTTAAAAAAATCTAGAGAGTGTATGGCCCATTTTTCTATCACAAGAAGAGAGTCTGCCTCAAAATCTGAAAGTCATAGGAAGAAATGAAGGGAGGGGGCGAGGGAGAGAGAAAGAGAATTTTGATGTCATCAATTAAACCCCAGGATCTTGCTTTGCCTTAAGCAAGATGCACCCTTGACTTCCCAGTTATGTGAACCAAAATATTTTCTTTTTTTTTCTTAAATTAGTTTGAACTGGGTTTCTGTCACTAGCAAAAGGTTTTTTCTGTCACAAAAGGTTTTTGACTACAACATGTCAATTCAAAATAAGAAAACTGACAAGAAAGGTGAACATGATACTTGTGGCACTAACATGGTGCTTTAACCTCAATTTCCTAACTTCAATAGAAAGTATAGTGAAAGGAGATGGCTTATAGAAAGAGCTATGAAACAATTATCAGTCCGCATGGCTGTAAGTGTATAGACTGGAGTCTTGTGTGACCCCTAAGACTCACCACAGATGGTCACTATTCCTCACAGTGTGTCACATATACATCTCCCAGAAATACCCAGGCCAGTGATGAGTGACCACTGCAAGGAACCAGCTCTCACTGCCTGGTCAGACAAGTTCTCAGGACTCTCAGGAGAAACACATTGTGTCCTGCAGCAGCTGAGATGGGCAGTGGAGAGGGGAGGTTCGGGTGCTGAGAGATTGGTGTGAAGAACCAAGACCAGGTATAAAAAGCTACCAACCATGCCTTCTTCCCACGTAAAGAAAAAGAAGTCACACTAACATGTTCCAAATGTGTGCAGTAAACCATGGTACTGCTCTTTCTTTGGTGACCTGGGCCTTGTACCGACTCTGGTCATACCCCTCTAGGGATTGCGCATCTATAACAAATTCAAGGGCCAACCCACCAACAGCCTCCTCTTAACTGCTGTTGACTTACTCGGGTCCTCGCCTCCTGGCTCCACTCCTTGAAGCCAGACTAACTTGTTCAACGTCACAGACCCTCCCACCAGCACTAACCATTGCACTAATCTCTCCAGTGCTGCTGCCAGCACAGACCACTGGCTTCTTTCCTTAGGCCCTGGTGGTCTATTCTCCACACCACAACCACAACAGATTTTTTTTTGTCATTTTATTTTGCAAACTCAAAAGTTGCAATAGCACAAAGAGGTTACATATATCCTTTATCAGACACACCAATTGTTTACATTTTGTCCCTTTTGCTCACGCCTGGGATTGCTCACTCTTTCTTTCTCATGGATATACATGTGTACATTTTTTTTAAAAAATCATTTAAGAGTAAATTGCATATATCATGCCCCATTACCTCTAAACTCTTCAGTATGTTTCCTAAAACAGAGATATTCTGTGCACAGTGTAACTGTAGAGTGATTGTCTTAAAGGCAAATCTCTTGTCACTCTCCTTCCTCCTTTCTGCTCTTCAGATAAAAACATAAATCCTTAACCTGGCCTGCAAGATGGACACTACCTAGCCCACCTGTCTCTCCGGATTTTGCTCTTTAGCTACACTGGCTGTCATTTGGTGCAGGAACAGCCTTATTCCTTCCCACTTTCAAAATTTGTCTGGACAAGTCTTTCTGCACAGGCACACATCCACCCTTGGTACCTGGCTTTTTTTTCTTAGATAACCTCTACTTATTGTTCAGGTTTTGGTTACCTATTCTGCTTACTAAAGTACGCAATCACTTTCTAAATTGTCTTCACCATCAAATCACAAACTCCTTAGAATAGAGCCTCCATCTTTTGTGTTTGTCCCTATATCCCCCAGATCCTAGAGCAGTATTTAGTATGTGGTAGGTCCTGAAATAATACCTGCGCATGAATGAATATAAGGGTCCTTTTGGATTATTGAGTGGTGATTATTTATTTATGATCATTTTCTATTACAAGATCCTTGTGATTCAAAAATGATTTCCCGATTTGAATCTGTGTATTCAGTGTTTAGTGTATGCCCTAACACATGACAGGTGCTCAATGAATCTTTATGGAATGAATGAGCTAAGAAACACACATTAATTAAATACTTAGCATGTACTAGGCTGCACTAGGCATATGCAAAATGATGGAAAATAATAATGATGGATTATTCACTAGATATAATGATGGATAATCCCTGGAAATTTTGAAATCTTGCACTTTTTATGTATATATTTTTTTGAGAACTCAGTCAGTGTGTAAACAATATTTCTTTCTTGTTTCAGGTTACAATTGTCTCATTGAAGACTGAACTTGAACCAAAAGCAGTACCAGTTTGATGACTTTGTGAACATATACAACTTTGATTTCCATAATTTTAGTACTCACTATATCATAATTAAGGGGCCTATCCAACAAGAAGATCTAACAATTGTAAATATTTACACATCCAAGAGACCTGGGAGCACCCAAATTTATAAAACAATTAATAACAGGGGCGTCTGGGTGGCTCAGTCGGTTGAGCGTCCGACTTCGGCTCAGGTCATGATCTCACGGTCCTTGAGTTCAAGCCCCACATCAGGCTCTGCGCTGACAGCTCAGAGCCTGGAGCCTGTTTCAGATTCTGTGTCTCCCTCTTTCTCTCTCCTCTCCCGCTCATGCTCTGTCTCTCTCTTCTCAAAAATAAATAAACGTTAAAAAAAACAATAACAAACATAAAAGAACACATTGGAAATAATCCATAACTTTAGTGCCTATATGGATTTAGTTCTGATTAGAGTTGTCAGGTATCTTGTTTGCAAATGGAAAAAAAAAAAAACTGTATTTCAGGTAAAAAGGAAAAAATTTCTCAAAGTCCTGGGTTATCCAACATAATCAAAACTAACTGCAGAAATTCTCAGAGTTCAAGTACATTGTGCTCCTTAGCAAGGTCAATATTATTATAAATTTCCTGATCTTATCTGAACATGAAATCATTTTGTGGATGGTATTTTCCCCAAATATTTGTTAACATCTTGTGAAACTCTGGGATTTCATGGAACACACACTAGAAAATGCTGTATTAGAGGTAAAACCCTTTATCACTTCTCAATTTCCTCCCCTTAGGGCCACTGGTATGTGTTTGGACTGTTTAAAATACTCATACAGCACACCCACCAGATCAGCAAGTAATCCTGTTCCAGCTTGTGTGAGGGCCTGTAGCTAAGAATCAGTCCTAGAGAACATGGGGCTTGGCTTCACCTCATTGAACAACATGATATCATAATTCGTTTTGTTTTGTTTTGTTTTGTTTTGTTTTGTTTTGTTTTGTTTTGTTTCAGGTCATAGTACAGGGGCACCTACTCCCTGCCTGTAAACAATCAACACATTAATAATTAATCCATCACCTTCAATAAATAAAGGTTTTGAAGTATATTAAAATTTTACTTTAATTGCATATTGCTATGGTCTAAATGCTTGTGTTCCTCCAAAATTCATATACTGAAATCCTAGCCCCCAATGTGGTGGTATTTGAAGATGGTGTTTTTGGGAAATGATTAGATCAGAGAGGAGAGGTTTCATGAATGAGATTAATGTCCTTATAAAAAGACCCCTCTTCCCTTCAGCCATGTGAAGTTATGGCTAGAAGGCACTCTCTATGAAACAGGAAGGAGTTCTCACTAGACACTAAATCTGTCGTGCCTTCTGCTAGGAATTTACCCAAGGGATACAGGAGTACTGATGTATAGGGGCACTTGTACCCCAATGTTTATAGCAGAACTTTCAACAATAGCCAAATTGTGGAAAAAGCCTAAATGTCCATCAACTGATGAATGGATAAAGAAATTGTGGTTTATATACACAATGGAGTACTACGTGGTAATGAGAAAGAATGAAATATGGCCCTTTGTAGCAACGTGGATGGAACTGGAGAGTGTGATGATAAGTGAAATAAGCCATACAGAGAAAGACAGATACCATATGTTTTCACTCTTATGTGGATCCTGAGAAGCTTAACAGAAACCCATGGGGGAGGGGAAAGAAAAAAAAATATGAGGTTAGAGTGGGAAAGAGCCAAAGCATAAGAGACTCTTAAAAACTAAGAACAAACTGAGGGTTGATGGGGGGGGGGGGTGTGGGAGGGAGGGAAAGGTAGGTGATAGGCATTGAAGAGGGCATCTTTTGGGATGAGCACTGGGTGTTGTATGGAAACCAATTTGACAATAAATTTCATATATTAAAAATAAATAAATAAATAAATAAATAAATATGTCATGCCTTTATCTTGGACTTCCCAGTCACCAGAACTGTGAGAAATAAATTTCTATTGTTTATAAGCCACCCATTCTATGGTATTTCATTATAACAGCCCAAACAGACTAAGACAGGTATGCTTGTAACTTTTGACAAAGATCGGCATTTTGTGGACTTCTAGTACAACAATGATAAGATTCATACGTAACTTAAAAAAATGTATAAAAGATAAGAAACAATGGTTCTTAATACCCTCAGTATTAGGCAACAAAAGACAGTGATCCCAATTTTCCCAGTGTACTACCTGGGGAAAGTTTTTAAGCCACAGAGTATAGAGGAGAGTCTCAGGTAGAGCCCAGCGATGTCTAGGAGTTGTGAAGATTGAAGCAGGTCTGGAAAGAACATAGAGGCTCCAGTTTCTAAGTCACAATACAAGGCAAAGGAGATACACAAGGAGAGGATTCTGAATACTTGAAAAATTTTGCCTCAGGTATTCATTGAGTACCAATCAATGCATAAGTGTGAAAAATTATCTGAAGCTAGAGGGGGAAAAAAACCATGCAAATAGATGAGTGGGAATAATCTCTGGCACTCACATAGGGTCAGAAATAGAGGCCGTTCCTAACAGCTAGGGTAGAACACTTCTTAACCCATGGAGCATTGGGCATTGTACTCCAAAGCGTATGTTGCTTCAGTTAAGAAAAAAAATCCTGGAATAAACGTTGGTTCCATTTAGGTTCCACCTGAATGTCTTAAAAAGCAATACCTAAGAGCATCAAACCATTTTCAACTTTAGTATATCCTAGCAAATATCTGCATCCAATAAAAAATTACCAGGCATGCAAAGAAGAAGAAAAATATGACCGACAATAAGGAGAAAAATCAATCTATCGAAATGGACCCATAAATGACACAGATGATGAAATTAGATAGGGACATTAAAACTGTTATTAGAACTATATTCCACATATTCAAGAAGCCAAAGGAAACACTGAGCAAGTAGGGCCATGGAAGATATAACAAAAGATCCAAATTGAACCTCTAAACATGAAATCTGTAATGTCTGCTATGAAAAATATACTGGATAAGATAAAAGACAAATTGGACATTGCAGAAAAAAATGTTATAAAACTTAAAAACATGGCAATATAAAGTATCCAAAGTGAAACATATTAAAAAAGACTCAAAACAATAACACCAACAACAGTGGATCAGTAAGTTGTGATAGAAAACAGGTCAGTGGCAGGGGAAGGGAGTGAGCAGGTAGGAGTGGGGAGAGAAGAATTGCCAAGGAACAAAAGGAAACTTTGGCATAATGCTCATATTCATTATCTTCAGGTTGTGGTGGTTTCACATGTGTAACATTTGTTAGTTAACAGCAAATTTTATACTTGGAATATGTGCAGTTCACTGTATGTCAATTATACCACAATAAAGCTATTTTTTGAAAAAGATCAGTTCAGAATATACTAACTCAGATTGACTCTGTGTACAAATTAGCAAAGTTCCATATGGTACTGCTAAATTGAGTCGGGATATTCCTCAAATGTGGAAATACAGAAAGTAAAAACAAGGTTATTCTTTTCTGCACATTTCTCTTCTTATATCATCTCTATGTTCAGTCTGGTTTTTCGATCTTAAAGGAAATCAGATAACAGCAACAGAAACCACTAAAATTAGGACAAAGAAGAGGAAAGGACTATTTAGACTGGAGAAGCAGAATCTCAGCATTGTTTTGCTAAGGATATTGTGGATGGTCATTATTAGAGGGGACTGGTTGTCTGTTCTCTATCCTCTCAAGAAAAAGAGACCGATTTTCACAAAGGTGGAGTATGAAGAAGAAAAAAAATGCATTGGTTTGCGTTACTGGGTGGGTGCCCATGACAGCAATATATTCAGGGTCTTGATAGACAGCAGAGGAACAGGTCATCTAACTTACATGTTTCCTTCTGTTCACCTGAAAAATCTTTCAGGAGAAATCCTAAACCATCGTTTGGTTGATCCCATCCATTTCCTATCCAAAAATAATTTCTTGGGCTGCAGGTGGCATGGACAGGTGTAGTGAGCTAGCTGGTCATGGCATCACTTTCCCACCAGCTAGAGGGGGTGGGATGGGAGATGTGTGGGCCACAGGAGAGTTGTTTTATTCAAGTGGCTCATCATCCATGCCCTCATCTCCTGTGTAAGCACATTGGCCAGCAATATGCTCACCTATCTTGGTGGTTCTCTTGCCTTCCATTAAGTCCAGTGTTATTACATCCCCTAATTCATTACTATTCCATTTTTGAAGCTACGGCGGATATTTTAAACTCCCACCAAACACCTCCTCCAGTCTACTGAATTTT